>NC_142695.1:27124841-27433483 GCF_029641045.1 Salvia hispanica
ATTTACCATATTTTGGTGATATTTTCCTTCTACAATAAGGAATGGCTTTCCCCTATAAATAAGACCTCAAGCTTCATCAAAAGGAGAAAACTTCTACTTGCAAAATACTTCATAGAGATCAAGACCTAGAGTACTTCATTGGTGCAAGGAGTTGAAGAAAGATTTCAAGAACATCAAGAACGACAAGTGTAACGCCTCGCTTTTTTGAACCCTAATTTTCGGGTTATAAAATTTTCACATTAAATGCCTTTAATGCTATGGTATGTGGAATTATTGATGAGTGAATTAATTGCATGATTGCTTTGTGACCTAATTGCGTTGTGGAGTTGAGATTGATTTGAATAGTCAAATATATGACGTGGCGTTGAAAAGTCAAAGATGTAGAAAATATGACGTGGCCGTGGAATGGTCAAAGTCATTGGAAAATGTGAAGTGGAGGTGAAATTCGAATATGTGAATATTTTGATGTGGGTGGAAATAATATTGTGGTGAACTATTTTCCTAAGGGATGTGTGAGAATTAAATAGGAACATTATTTATTTATTCGGAAATTTCGACCCCTATAATTATTGAAGGAGGAAATCCTATTTTTTCTTGGATTTAATTATTTGCTTGGGATAATTATCCGAATGAAATCCAAAGTCCAATTATTCTCTAATTCCTCTATGGGATTTTCGAACACCACCTTAATTCCTGGGGATTTTCGAAAATCCCCTTATTTAGGGAAGAAGGAATTATTTGTTATATTATTTGATCCCTTATTTATTCTCTTCCATGAATAAATATAAACAATCTAGCATATCTTACCATATCTAAGAAGATCTTTTCATATCCTATTTAAATTAGGATTTGAATTTTAATCCTGGGCAAAAACCGCCACTTCTTATTTTAAATGGGAGGATTTATTATTTTTATTCTGCTCCGTGATATTTTATTCTGCTCCGTAAAATATCCAAATAAAATTATAGGCTAATTAAATAGCCTAGAATTTCGAAATCCCCATATTTCTCACAAGATTTAACGCTAATCCCTCCCCAAATCTTCTCAAATCTTTAATTTATTTAATTAAAGATATTATATCTTTCACTCTATAAATAAGAGAGAAACCTAAACCTAGAATCAGATAAAAATTGCCCCCTCTCTCTCTCAAATCACGCCTCCCACTTCTTCCACTACTTCTTCAACTTGTTTTCTATTTTATACAAGATCTCTTCAATCTTGACCAAGAATTGAAGTTGAAATTCAAGAATCTTTGAAGAGTCAAGATCCTACTTTGTTTCTACCGATTGTTTTTAGCAAGAAGAGGTAATTTGTTCTATCATTTCTCATCTAACCGATTAATCGGTGTTATTGAGTCCACATGCATTTAGATTGAGTGAAGGGGAGATCAATTGATGAATTTGGGATGAATAGGTGTGTGTGTGTGAAACCGTGTGTGTGTGTGACCGTGTGTGTGTGTATGTGCATGCCTCGGTATGCGTGTTGTGTGTGTGTGCGTGTGTTTTGTGAAAAACACTCATGCGTGACACGATTTGATGATAAATCAGGAGTTGTTGTGCGAATAAAAGTGATATGATAATCATATATTGATTTTGAACGGTGATATTAAAACAAATTATTGGGAAAAGGGAAATGTGGGAACATGCATGATTTTTGAATCAATGTTCGAAACTGATTTGTGATACGCCTAATTTAAAGGTGATAATTCGCGCTCTCAGCGTGATAAACAAGGAGAAGAGAATACTTTCGAGCTAAGTCGACGATGTGGGCTTTTCTTTTAAAATAAGGACATGGTCCTAAATCTTTATTGATGAGAATGAGATCTGTGTTATCATGCCTTGATTTGTTTTGTCGTGCCTATCCCTTGTGGCTATGCCACTATTGATTTAATCGAATTCGGATCCTCGTAGAGCCGCAAACTCTACTTGGATTAGTGTACACCAATGTTAGACCAAGTGTTGCCGTACGGGTCGGCCGGTCTAGTGATCTGGATTGCGGCCGCATTCCTTGTCATGTAGAATGAGGATATGGTAAACGTCGATGTGAAAAATGGTTGCGCGACCGTGATATTTGATAAAGAATATATTTTGGTGCCCCGGGCCTTTCTAAAGATAAAACCCCGATGGACACTTAAAAAGGGCATGATAATTACTATTGTTGATAAAACTGCTTTCGGCATAAGTGCACTGAGTATGTTTATAGTACTCAGCCTGCATGTGTTTTTCCTATGTGCAGGTTGAGCAGTGACGAGCGGTTGGCGGTGTTGAGCGGAATGATTGAATAAAATGATTGTTATGGTACTTCGTGTGTAGTTATGTCTTCATACATAGCTTCACCTTGTCTTGGTTGCTTTCGCTGAAAAATATGAAACTTACTATCGTTCGTTTGAAATTTGAACTATTTTGTTTCGTTGGAATATTGAGACATGATACAGTTGGGGGTTGTTTTGAAACCTTGTCATTTTGGAAATGTTAATTATGATAGCCTTTTTTTTTTATTGAATCTCATTGCTAAGGCATTATTCTTCTCTTACTTAATTGTTCATTAAATATTTTGGTCAAATCCCTTTTGAATGAAACCCTAGCCTATGATCTCTGCTGCATTTAAGTCCACCTAGTTAACGATATCCGCATATAATATACCCTAGATGGGCGGGTCGTTACAGTTGGTATCAGAGCCTCAGTTCTTTACGCTCTGGACCCAAGAGTCTTATTGAATTTAAGTCTAAAAATGTGTAAATTGATTAAGTGATAATCATCGAAGGATCAACACCACGACTCGTCTCCGCTCAACCACGATGAATGAGGTAACAAGTATCTCTTATATATTGACTTGAAATATGAAATGTTGGAAATTGCAATGAATGGGAATTGTTGTGACATTTTGAGATTTTCTTGGAGTATGAAATGACGAATATGCATGAATGTGAAATTGCTATCTTCGGCTATGCCAAAAATGATGAATGTTGTTACGCAAATGAAAATGTGTTAAGACTTCTATGAGTTGAATAAATGAGATGCTATATAATGGACCGGAATGAGCACCGATTCGCTTATGGAGTCACATGTGTGACTAATACATATCATCATCTTCTTCTATAAGGATTATGGAAACACATAGCACCGGTTCACTTAAAACACTGGAAAGGATTATGGAAATTAAAGGTGGTAGAATGTTACTTGATCTCCTAGAAGACCAAAGATCGACATCTGGCTGTTGCACATTCTTATCTATTTTTCTACACATCAAAAACTTACACATCAAAAAAAAAAAAATGAGATGCTATATAATTGCGACTGCTTGATTGTATGCTGAACGACATCTATGAGAATGAACTTGAGCATGCTGCTATACATAGTTGTAAGTCGTGTCGTGAATGAAAATTTTGTGATAATATCGAACTTGGAGGCATCAAACGCCGAATGCGAGGCGAGCAACTTATGAGAACGAATTGCGAATCATCGAAACGCGAAAATATACAAACCTCTTGCCACGGAAAGGAAATTCCGTTATTTCTTGATATGATATTACCTTCACACCTCCGTCGTTCGACGCATACACATATATATATATCCATCATACTCTCGGCATCATTTTGAAACCTCATACACTATTGATTCTCCGATCCTTGTGCTGATGCTGAATTTTTCCTTTTTGTAGATGCTTAACCGGTACTATGCACCGATGCGAGACCGTTACGCAAAGAATAAGGTTTTCCCTGGCGAAACCTACCAAGAATTTGAATGGGATGGAAAGTCTTTTCTCCTGACCTACGTCACCGAATTCTACGACCGCTGGATGGATGCATACGCGTATGGTGGAGCTACCCATCACGCGGGGATTTCGAGTTTGATCCATAGCCTGCTTTCCCCTTAGAGTGAATGGACTGCCCAATCTGCGTTACCTTTTACGTGGTCCAGCCCGCCAGAGTACATGCCCCAAGGCGATATGATTGGCTTGCTAGGAGTGCTACTCCCAGCCATGGCAGCTGCGAGGGATGGACCGCCGCTCAGTCCCCCACCGCTCAAGTATCCGCCGAGTCAGGCCCGTCGATGGAGATATCGTCGCGATAAGGAGCCGCATGTTGATCGTGTCCCTACTAAGCCAAGGCTTAAGGCTAATGCGGCTAACTCTTTGATCATCCATGGAAATGTGGAAGATATGCGTGCGATAACCCCTCCACACGTTGGAGAAATGGACGAGGATGAGGAACCCTACGGCGAAGGGCACGAGTTTGGCATGGAAATATCGATGAGGACGAGGACCCCGAAGAGAACATGAACGGAATCGACTAGGATAATAGTCGTGGAATACTTGTTTTGCTTCCCCCCATGTTTTTGGATTGATTTGTTGATTTTCTACCTTATAATTTTTGCTACTCTTTTACCGATTGCTTTGATACTAAGACCTCTTTAGAGGCAACATTTTGATTAATATGCCATGGGGAGATTTTTGCCACTTTTGCTATCTTATGATGCCATGGATTGTGATATTGTCTTTCCATTCCATTGTGAAAATTTCTATCGCTACTTAACATGATGTCATCCTATCACACAACTGTCTTCCAAATGCCTTATTGTGCCTTATGCTTCACTACTTTGTAGTACAATTGTCATCGTGACATCTTCGTACAAGTCCCTTTGTGCTAGATGAGCAATGATCTTTTTCGCTACCCTATGATACATCTGATCTACGATAAGATAACTTTTGACACTGCTCTTTTATTATCCACCTTTGATGTATTGTGATGCGAGAACATTCCGCCATTGAATATTGATACGATTGACCCATGAACCTTGTTGATCAACTATACCACGTGACTATTGCTAGATCTTTTCAATAACTTGTGTAATACTAAATCAGAATGCTGCCAAGACGCCACCGAGAACAAACTCCTCAAACGAAGGTCCGCACCCTCCACCTCCACCGCCTCCGGTCAATCGGGAAATCGTGAAGCTATTCTTAGAGCAGAAACCACCTATGTTTGACGGACAGGGAGAGCCGGCCAAGGCCGAATCTTGGATCCGCGCAATAGAGCGTGTCTTCGCGATTTTGGGATGCAATGATCAAGAACGAATGAGTTGTGTGACCCATCAACTAATTGAGGCAGCTGATTTTTGGAGGGACACCAGAACAAAGACCATGACACGAGACCAAGTAGAAGAAATGACATGGGAAGGTTTCAAGACTGAAATAACAAGTATGTGCCGAAGAGCTACCGGAAAGCAAAGGCATCCGAATTCCACAATCTGACTCAAGGACACATGACCGTAACCGATTACGATCGAGCGCTAAATAGCATGACCCGGTACGCCCCTGATCAAGTCGATACTGATGAGAAACCGTCGGACAAGTTCCGTGAGGGACTAAGGTCCGAGATAAAGATGTCGTTGGCCAGTCGAAGGAGACTCTCCTACGCCGAAGCATTGGCACTCGCACTGGACATTGAGGCAGCAATGCCTAAGGAGAGAGCTAAGGAGAACACTACATCGTCTTTGCCCCCGTCACACCACTCCCGAGAAAAAAGGAAGTGGGATGATTCTAGGACTTCCTACTACGGAAAACGGTACCAGTCGAATCAGCATCGATCCCAGCACGGAGGAGGGCAATATACGTCCAGCCAGAGAGGAGACTACCGACCCAGGGCACCACAGTGCAATGTGTGATCTAAGTACCATTTCGGAGAATGCCGATATCAAAACTTCATCAAGTGCTACACCTGCGGAGGAAACGGCCACTTCTCTAGGGAGTGTGCAAATAACAAGGGAGGATCGGGATCAAGGCAGAACGATCAAGGATCCCGTCAGCAATCGAGGGCACCGCAGAATGAGTTGAGAGGAAATCGCGACCAATCGTCGCGGCAGCAAAAACCTCACCGCCCAAGACTTCCTCCCCGAGCTAGGGCGTTCGCGCTGGAACAAAAGAAGCCGGAGAAAGAGCAAGATGATCGTGAGAAAGGAAACTTGACAGGTATGGGCGAAATTCTCGATACCCCCGTTGTTGTGTTGTTTGACACAGGTGCATCGCATTCATTTATATCTGAACTATGTGTGCACACTTTGAGCTTGCCTACTAGCGAATCTGAACATAGAATGATGGTGACCTCACCAATAGGAGGAATGATAGAAATATCTAGAACATGCTCGAACGTAGAAATTGTTATGGGAGAACTTAAGATAGTTGCTCACGACCTGTGAGTCATGAAAATGGAGGATACCGATATAATCTTGGGAATGGACTGGTTGACTACGAACTTTGAGACGATTCGTTGTAAGGAGAGGCAAATATCTTTACAAGCTCCGGGAAAGGAACCCACCATATACCATGGAATCTCGATGAACCGGTGAACCGCTATAATTTCCGTGCTTCAAGCTACCGCAATGATGAAAAGGGGGCGAACTGCCTATCTCGTCTACCTCCATGGAGAGGAGAAAATGGAAAAGGAGATGGAAGATGTCGTTGTCGTGCAAGAATTCCCAGAAATTTTTCCGGAAGTGTTACCTGGACCGCCACCAGATCGACAATTGGAGTTTACAATCGACCTCGAGCCAGGAGCCGCACCCGTATCCAAGGCACCATATAGAATGGCGCCAAAAGAATTGGAGGAACTCAAGATACAGCTCCAAAAACTCATGGACCTAGGTTTCATTAGACCTAGTGTGTCGCCGTGGGGCGCACCAGTACTGTTCGTAAAGAAGAAGGATGGATCGATGAGAATGTGCATCGACTACAGAGAGTTAAACAAATTGACCCTCAAGAACAAGTATCCATTGCCAAGAATAGATGACTTGTTCGATCAACTACGAGGAGCCGGCATGTTTTCAAAGATGGACTTGAGGTCCGGATATCATCAACTAAAAGTTCGAAGGGAGGACATACTGAAGACTGCGTTTCGTACGAGATATGGACACTACGAGTTCGTTATGATGCCATTCGGTCTAACGAATGCCCCCGCGGTATTCATGGACTTGATGAACCGGGTATTCCACCCATACTTGGATAAATTCATTTTAGTCTTCATAGACGACGTACTAGTGTACTCGAAGAACGAGAAGGAGCATAAAGAGCACCTACGAATCACGTTGGAAACGTTAAGGACCGAGAAGCTGTACGCCAAATTCAGCAAGTGTGAATTCTGGCTAAAGGAAGTGACCTTTCTAGGACACATTGTGTTGGCAGAAGGAATCCGAGTGGACCCCGAAGATTCGGAGTTTCCTGGGATTGGCGGGATACTACCGAAGATTCATTGAAGGATTCTCCAAGATAGCGAGACCAATGACCCAACAACTCAAGAAAGGAGTCAAAGTGAATTGGACTCCGGAGTGTGAAGCGAGTTTTCAACTCTTGAAGGAGAAATTGACCACCGCACCAGTGTTAGCTGTGCCAGAACCGGGAGTGAACTACGTAGTCTACACCGACACTTCGAAGGTTGGATTAGGATGCGTATTAATGCAAAACAACAAGGTGATCGCCTACGCGTCACGACAATTGAAACCACACGAGTTGAACTACCCAACCCATGATTTGGAGTTAGCAGCAGTAGTACATGCCCTAAAGATTTGGAGGCATCATCTCTACGAAATTTTCGGAGGCATCATCTCTACGGAATTAGATGTGAAATCTTTACAGACCACAAGAGCTTGAAGTATTTCTTCGAGCAGAGGGATTTGAACATGTGACAATGAAGATGGCTCGAACTCGTAAAGGATTACGATTGTGGCATCAACTACCATCCTGGCAAAGCGAATGTAGTGGCAGATGCTTTGAGCTGTAGAAACCATTCGCAACTAGCCACTTTCCTTACAGAAGAGGAAAGTTTGATACGAGATTTTGGTAAATTGCAATTAGAAGTGTTAAGGGCACCCGAAACAGTGGAAGGACGAATTGCCACCTTAGTGGTTGAACCGGATCTGAAAACAAGAATCGTTGCAGCGCAACGGATGGATGCGAAACTAGAGGAAATCTGAACTGAAGTAAGAACCGGTGAATCCGGAAATTTTAGTGAGGAGTCCGACAACACCCTCATCCTTGAAGGGAGACTTTGCGTGCCAAACAACGAAGAACTCAAGAACAAGATCATGAGTGAAGCTCATGAGACTCCATACACTGCTCATCCTAGAAGCACGAAGATGTATCAAGACTTGAAGAAGTCCTTTTGGTGGAATGGCATGAAGAGAGAAATCGCGGCATTTGTGGAGCGTTGCTTAGCCTGCCAACAGGTGAAGGCCTTACATCAACGACCGCATGGAAAATTACAACCACTGGAGATACCCGAGTGGAAATGGGAGCACATCGCCATGGATTTCGTGACGGCCTTGCCGAAGACCCTAACGGGAAACACCACAATTTGGGTGATTATAGATCGACTTACCAAATGTGCGCACTTCATACCGATTCCTATAACTCATGGATCGAGCAAACTGGGGCGGATCTACACAAGAGAGATTGTGCGATTGCATGGAGTCCCAGTGACAATTACGTCCGATCGTGACCCGAAGAGCTTGGAACACGACTAAATTTTAGCACGGCATTTGGTGCTCGACCCATGGGCAATCCGAGAGGACGATACAAACTCTCGAGTATATGCTAAGAGCCGTGGTGCTCGACCGAGGTGGAAGTTGGGAGACCACACTACCTCTAATCGAATTCGCTTACAACAACAGTTTTCCAGCAACGATCAACATGGTGCCGTATGAAGCACTATATGGAAAAAGGTGTAGATCACCGCTCTACTGGGATGATGTTGGCGAGCGAAGGGTACTCGGACCCGATGCAGTCGAAGAGATGATTGAGATTGTTTGACAAATTCGTGTGAGAATGAAGGAAGCCCACGACAGACAAAAGTCATACGCTGACGTCCGACGGACCGACTTACAATTTCAAGCCGGTGATAAAGTTTTCCTCAAGGTATCCCCGTCGAAGGGGATAACGCGTTTTGGTGTTAAAGGAAAGTTGAAACCGCGTTTTATCGGACCTTATGAAATTCTGGAAGAAGTAGGACCCGTAGCCTATCGATTGTCGCTACCGCCAAGCCTTGGAAATGTGCATAACGTCTTTCACGTATCGCAGTTGCGAAAATATGTGTTCGATCCGAAACACGTGATTCACTATGAAGAAGTCGCGCTGAATTCCGACTTGAGCTACGAAGAGAGACCCCAGATGATCTTGGACCGAAAAGTTCAGAATAAGAGAAATAAATCCATTGCTAGTGTAAAAGTACTATGGAGAAACCACGAATACAAGTAAGCCACGTGGGAGCTCGAGGATAGGATGATGGAAATATACCCGGAAATCTTTCCATGAAGGTACAAAATTTCGAGACGAAATTTCTTTTAAGAGTGGTAGAATGTAACGCCCCGCTTTTTCGAACCCTAATTTTCGGGTTATAAAATTTTCGCATTAAATGCCTTTAATGCTATGGTATGTGGAATTATTGATGAGTGAATTAATTGCATGATTGCTTTGTGACCTAATTGCGTTGTGGAGTTGAGATTGATTTGAATAGTCAAATATATGACGTGGCGTTGAAAAGTCAAAGATGTAGAAAATATGACGTGGCCGTGGAATGGTCAAAGTCATTGGAAAATGTGAAGTGGAGGTGAAATTCGACTATGTGAATATTTTGATGTGGGGTGAAATAATATTGTGGTGAACTATTTTCCTAAGGGATGAGTGAGAATTAAATAGGAGCATTATTTATTTATTCAGAAATTTCGACCCCTATAATTATTGGAGGAGGAATCCTATTTTTTCTTGTATTTAATTATTTGCTTGGGATAATTATCCGAATGAAATCCAAAGTCCAATTATTCTCTAATTCCTCTATGGGATTTTCGAACACCACCTTAATTCCTAGGGATTTTCGAAAATCTCCTTATTTAGGGAAGAAGGAATTATTTGTTATATTATTTGATCCCTTATTTATTCTCTTCCATGAATAAATATTAATAATCTAGCATATCTTACCATATCTAAGAAGATCTTTCCTTATCCTATTTAAATTAGGATTTGAATTTTAATCCTAGGCAAAAACCGCCAGTTCCTATTTTAAATGGGAGGATGTATTATTTTTATTCTGCTCCGTGATATTTTATTCTACTCCGTAAAATATCCAAATAAAATTATAGGCTAATTAAATAGCCTAGAATTTTGAATTCCCCATATTTCTCACCAGATTTAACGCTAATCCCTCCCCAAATCTTCTCAAATCTTAAATTTATTTAATTAAAGATATTATATCTTGCACTCTATAAATAAGAGAAACCTAAACCTAGAATCAGATAAAAATCGCCCCCTCTCTCTCTCAAATCACGCCTCCCACTTCTTCCACTACTTCTTCAACTTGTTTTCTATTTTATTCAAGATCTCTTCAATCTTGACCAAGAATTGAAGTTGAAATTCAAGAATCTTTGAAGAGTCAAGATCCTACTTTGTTTCTACCGATTGTTTTTAGCAAGAATAGGTAATTTGATCTATCTTTTCTCATCTAACCGATTAATCGGTGTTCTTGAGTTCACATGCATTTAGATTGAGTGAAGGGGAGATCAATTGATGAATTTGGGATGAATAGGGGTGTGTGTGTGTGAAACCGTGTGTGTGTGTGACCGTGTGTGTGTATGTGCATGCCTCGGTATGCGTGTTGTGTGTGTGCGTATGTTGTGTGAAAAACACTCATGCGTGACACAATTTGATGATAAATCAGGAGTTTTTGTGCGAATAAAAGTGATATGATAATCGTATATTGATTTTGAACGGTGATATTAAAACAAATTATTGGGAAAAGGGAAATGTGGGAACATGCATGATTTTTGAATCAATGTTCGAAACTGATTTGTGATACGCCTAATTTAAAGGTGATAATTCGCGCTCTCAGCGTGATAAACAAGGAGATGAGAATACTTTCGAGCTAAGCCGACGAGGTGGGCTTTTCTTTTAAAATAAGGACATGGTCCTAAATCATTATTGATGAGAATGAGATCAGTGTTATCATGTCTTGATTTGTTTTGTCGTGCCTATCCCTTGTGGCTATGCCACTATTGATTTAATCGAATTCGGATCCTCGTAGAGCCACAAACTCTACTTGGATTAGTGTACACCAATGTTAGACCGAGTGCTGGCGTACGGGTTGGTCGGTCTAGTGACCTGGATTGCGGCCGCATTCCTTGTCATGTAGAATGAGGATATGGTAAACGTCGATGTGAAAAATGGTTGCGCGACCATGATATTTGATAAAGAATATATTTTGGTGCCTCGGGCCTTTCTAAAGATAAAACCCCGATGGACACTTGAAAAGGGCATGATAATTACTATTGTTGATAAAACTGCTTTCGGCATAAGTCCACTGAGTATGTTTATAGTACTCAGCCCTGCATGTGTTTTCCCTATGTGCAGGTTGAGCAGTGATGAGCGGTTGGCGGTGTTGAGTGGGATAATTGAATAAAATGATTGTTATGGTACTTCGTGTGTAGTTATGTCTTCATACATAGCTTCACCTTCTCTTGGTTGCTTCCGCTGAAAAATATGAAACTTACTATCGTTCGTTTGAAGTTTGAACTATTTTGTTTCGTTGGAATATTGAGACATGATACAGTTGGGGGTTGTTTTGAAACCTTGTCATTTTGGAAATGCTAATTATGATAGCCTTTTTTTTTATTGAATCTCATTGCTAAGGCATTATTCTTCTCTTCTTACTTAATTGTTCATTAAATATTTTGGTGAAATCCCTTTTGAATGAAACCCTAGCCTATGATCTCTGTTGCATTTAAGTCCGCCTAGTTAATGATCGCCGTATTTAATATACCCTAGATGGGCGGGTCGTTACAACAAGGATTCAACCTACGGGTTTTATTTGCTTTAGTTTTATGTTCAAATTGTCTTCCCTTCAATCTATGTTTTTAGCTTATTCATTTATGTGTAACTAAACTCATAGGATTCTAGGGATGTGTTAGTAACGATTTTGGTTATACAAATTCCTTTTTCTATTTAATATCCGTTTTGTTTTTACTTTGTTTCTTACCTAAGTAATTTTGATGCTGCATGATTGAGTGACACAATTGTGTATGATTTAATATAACTTGCTTCATAACTGTGATAGAGTTCTAGCGAGTTAGATCCACTTAGTAGACGCTACAGTTAGCTTCCCTTAAAACGGCACTGTTAATTGAGAGTGAGGACTTTTTGAGGGTCTTAGGAGCTTTTTGGAGTTACGTGTTAGGATTGACACACCTAATCTTGTAATCAACGTTTGTATCGCATGAGCATAAGCTAGGTGACTCGTTCTATCAAAGTAATAACTGTGCTAGGGTATTGTAGTTGGAATTTTGTATAACCATAACTGTGAACACACATCCCTGGGATTCCCTTATCTCTATCGTCTTTCTTTGTGTTTTATTCGCTTTTAGTTGGTCTATGCTTTCTATTGTTTTTAGTTTTCCAAAAGTTTTCAAAACCCACTTGTTTTTCCAGATAGTATTTGAGTCTTAGTAGAGGATAGACACTTTGTGTTCGTCTTCCCTGTGTTCGATATCCGGTACTAACCTTTAGCTATACTATATATACTCTGTATACTTGCAGGTTTATTTAGTGCTAATAAAAAGTGCATCAACTGGTCAGATTTTCTTAGTTTGTGCAGCTTCTGTCATTGACATTAATCGAGGAAGTAATCGATTGGAGAAGCAAGCTTAATCATAATACACTCTAGGCATTTGGTGATATTCCCCAATTGAGAATTAGTTGCTAAGAGTTAGATTCAAGATTTAGTCATCTCCCTTTTTTAATGTCAACTAGGCACATATAATGTCAACTACATATATAATCTATGTCAACTACATATATAATTCATGTCAACTACACACATATAGTGTCAACTACATATACAATTCATGTCAACTACACACATATAATTTCAACTATGTGTGCAATTCATGTCAACTACATATACAATTCATGTCAACTGCACACATATAATGTCAACTACATAAACAAATCATGTCATCTATACATATATAATGTCAACTATAAGTTGTTGACATTTGATGCAGACTATTGACATTTGATGTGCAGACTATTGACGATAACACCCCGAGTTGTCATAATCTACTTGCGGTTGACATTTCGAAATGTCGTGGATTATGTCAACTATACAAATATAATGTAAACTATAAGTTGTTAACATTTGATGCAAGCTATTGACGATAATACCCCTAGTTGACATAAACTACACGCAGTTGACATCGCGCGAAAATTGTGAATGAGTGGCTGCATCAAATGTCAACAACTTATAGTTGACATTATATGTGTATAGTTGACATGATTATGTCAGTTAGGGAGTATTATCGTCATTTCATTTCTAAAATGGCGGAATATCAAATGTCAACAACTTGTATTAAAATGTCAACAACTAAAAAATAACACTTATAATTCACATAACAATATCCAGAATATCAAATGTCAACAACTCGTATTAAAATGTCAACAACTAAAAAATAACACATAATTCACATATCAATAGCCAGAATATCAAATGTTAACAACTTATAGCAAAATGTCAACAACTTTCACCGACGACGACTTCCATTCATGCAATCAACGATTTCTCGGTCAACAACTTAAAGCAAAATGTCAACAACTTATATATCAAATGTTAACAGCTTGTCAACAACTTCTATATAGTGTCAACAACTCAAAAACAATTCTTGTAGTTAAAAACTAACAACTATTTTATCTTAATTTTTTTATTTGACACAAGTTCCGGCATCATGATCATACAACACATGTCAATAGCCTGCATATTAAATGTCAACAACTCGCAGCAAAATGTCAACAGCTTATCAACAATAAATCTAGAACTTTCCAACAATCTCATATTTTCGAATCAAATGCAAAATCGTTCACTTTCACAGCCTTGAATCAGAGAGATATGAAGCAGCAACTACTCTTGGCGCTCAAATTCGTCACTCTAAGCGGCACATACATGTTCACACGCTCCTGAATTCCGGTGCACAAGCTTTCACTTCAACTGAAGAAAAATTTTGACCTTTAATCACGTAAGCACTCGGTTCCACATGCAAAGTATTCTGAGGCCTTATAATATGATATCCTTCTGAATGAGCTGGTCAAGCATCTTCACACTTCTATCATATTGACCAGCCTTGCAGCAATTATCAATCAGAACACCGTAATGCCGTGCTTCCGCTGGAATACTCAGCTTAATCATCGCCTTCAACACATCAATACATCAAGAAAAATTTCATTTTCCATTTATTTAAAGGAGAAAATTTAGAATTAATACCTGCCACAATAATGTTCTACAAATTCAGATAGAAAAGCTATTTGCTAGAAGAAGCTACAAAGCATCAGCTCATTTACCCCTAAACCTATCCAAGAAAAACAATTTCAATTCAATCCATACTAAAACATCAGTTCTTGAACACACACTCACACAATCACACTAAAATTTTCAATTCAATCCATAGTTGACATTATATGTGCGGTTGACATCAAATGTCAACAACTTATAGCAAAATGTCAACAGCATGTCAATAGCTATATAAAATGTCAATAGATCTAAATTTACTCCATCCTAATAATCAACATTCTTGAGATTGCAAACAGATTACGAAATAATCAACATTTTTTTATCAAATAAAGCAATTTTTTCAAATAAAAACAAATGATTCACAGAAACAAATCTAAATTTAATTCTAACACATGATTACACTAAAATTTCCCCACAATTTTGGATTAATGCAACAAAATCATAGCACAATGAAAAGTCAACAAATCAATCGAATCAGAAACACCACCTGCAAAATTCTCCCCTATATCTTCCGAAACAGCTTGTTTTTGTTGTATACTTGAGTTTAATCCATTTGACGCTGACGCTTGCCCCCTCCTTCACGAAACTCTCGCTGAACTTCTTTGACAGCTTCGGAGCTCAGAACAATGAACAATATAATATCAGAATTCTAACAGGCTTTTCATCAAACAAGTAATGAGCAACAAATTACAAATTGCATTCTCTCATCACAACAACTGAGTTCTGAACACCACCGCATTACACAACATAAATTTTCAACGAATTAGGAAATCAATTAGCGTACGAAAACTCAATCTAGAAAAAAGAGCAAACTATCATAATTCATCAAATACGAATGCGTAATTGAATGATTCCTCAAAAAAACAACCAAAATCGCCACCAAAAATTGCGTTTAATACTCGGATTATAAAACAAAAAGATTAGTTTTTCGTTACCTCTCGCAAAATTTGTACAATGACTGCAGATGAATTGAGCTGAAATGCCTTAGATTCATGAAAATATTACTGATATAAATAGGAAAAAAAAAGAAAAAGCAGTGGGAAAAGCAAATGGTTTCCACAATGAGTGGAAATTGATCGCAGTTGACGCTTGCTGCTGCGCTGGAATTGCCAGAACAATTTTGCAATTGGTTTCCCCTCTTCCTCTTCGTTGGCGGAGAGGAACTGACGAGCCGCTTCTTCTTCAATTTTTGTTGTTTTTGTTAAAATTACTATTCTACCCTTTCATATTAAATTAATCTTAAAATATTTATTGTGTGGCAAAATCTGGACCACTCATTTAATAAAAATGAGTGGTTGATATTGCATCTCATTTCTCAATTAGCCTAAATAATCTCAATTGATCACAACCCTATATATATATATATATATATATATATATATATAATGCTCCTATTGCCCCCTTAGTGTCAATTTCCTTCTTAGTATCATCCATTAGATTTAATGGATGGACAGACTAGATGATTCTTTGATAAAGGATCTCGTGTTGCATTATTCGGCATAATCTGTGCATTATATGAGTATAATTGTAAACCTACAGTAAATCAAACGGGTTTCAAAATGGAAGGAGCGAGATTTAAGCGAGATTTTCATAGATACTCACTCTCTCTCTCATTCCAACCGTCTCACTCCTCAACCCACGACCAAAAATCGTCTCCTCTGATTCCCCTTCATTTCCAAATCCTAGGCGCTACACCAAGCCACCGAAAATCAACCCAAGCTTCGATTTTCACCGATTAACCAAGCTTCTAACGCTGTTCGTCAGTCGAAACCTCAGTACCGCCGCGCTCAACCACGAATTTCAAAACCACAACAAGGTAGGGTTTAAATGCTTCGACTTTTTGTAATACCAAATTTTAATTATCGATTTTCACCGACGAAACACCACCTAGTAGTCGATTCAATGTTTTCTCCCAGAAAATATCACGGTTGGGACACACGTTTTTGGTCGATATTTTTGTAAATCATGAAATTGTCTGCATTTTCGTTAGGGTTTTGTACATAATTGAAGCTTTTATTTAATTACCGGTCTACAATTGTCAAATGGGCGATAGTGTACTGGAAATCTTAACCAGTTTGATATTTTGTTCGTCTAACAGATCCACAATGACAAAAAGATGCCGACCGTTCAAATCCCAACCCACCCAGGTGGCTGCAGGTGAGCAGTGTATTGCATTTGGCTCTTTAATTCATAGAGTAGTGGCGTGCATTATGTTTTTTTTTTGAAGCTTCATCAATCGGTCTAATATGAAGAATGTTATATGTGTTGCTGTAATTGTTTGGTTGATGATTTCGGATTTTTACAGTATTTGCTTCCATTTGTACATTATGCATTTAATTGGATTTTTACATTAGCATGTATATGGTACATTATTATACTGTTTTGTACATTACATTACCAATTTTCATACATTACTGACATGTTACAGTATGAAATATTGTGTTCGCTGTAATACAGACATTATATATAAAGTTTGGTACATTATTAGTCAGTTACTACTCATTATATGAACTTCTTGGTACATTACTGAGTTGCATGGGAAAATTTAAATATCTTTTGGTACATTGTTGATATGTTGTCTTACATTATGTGTTATTTATCGTACATTACTGACCTGATATATTAACCATTACTTTTGTTGCTATTACACATGCATTATACATTTTTTTTTTGTACATTATCTATCTGTTACATCACTGATACATATAATTTACTTTTGCTAAACCAGGAGGTGTTGGAGGAACTTGGCAGCAATGACGATCGCAATTCACCCAACCAGGAGTTGTTGGAGAAAGATGAACCAAGTAGGCTTGTTCGGAAATGCTCATGCCCATGGATCAACCTCATTCCTTGTGCGTTGTGGCGTCAGCGACGACTCTGTGGCGGTCTCGATGAGAGAGGATTTTGCAGCATCTAATCGAAACAAGAAAGACAACATGTACTTCAGAAGGTGTCTAACTGATTTGAAATAGATTTGTAGGGTATTTTGTCTAGATTTATGACGATGTAAAGCACTTGGTATGGTTTGAATTAAATTTCCTTTCATAATTATTTTCTTCAATCTGTACATTATTCACTGATCCGTGCACATTATTAGATACTATTAATACATTATTTACTGTACCAAATCTTAAACGCATAAAAAAAATGAAATTTAATTCATTTTGTGGTGCTATAACCTAGCCCCATTGGTTGCTAAACCCTAGGGGAATGATTCAAACTCTCTGCCCTTTGTGATGGTTCCATTTGTGAGTGGGTACTACAACTTAGCCTCATGGATTGGTAAACCCAAAGGGCATGAATTCAATTTCCTTTCAACATTACTATTCAGTCTGTACATTATTCAATGATCCGTGCACATTATTAGATATTATTGGTACATTATTTACTGTACCAAATCTTAAACGCATTAAAAAATGAAATTTAATTCATGTGGTGGTGCTATAACCTAGCCCCATGGGTTGGTAAACCCAAGAGGAATGATTCCAACTCTCTGTCCTTTGTGATTGTTCCGTTTGTGAGTGGGTACTACAACCTAGCCACATAGATTGCTAAACTCAAAGGGCGTGAATTCAATTTCCTTTCAACATTATTCTCTTCAATTTGTACATTATTCACTGATCCGTGTCCATTCTTAGATACTATTGGTACATTATTTATTATACCAAATCTTATACGCATTAAAAAATGAAATGTAATTCAAGTGGTGGTGTTATAACCTAGCCCCATGGGTTGCTAAAATTATTATAATAATTATTATTATTTTAATAATTATTATTAATCAAAATAATAATTTTAATAATAATAATAATAAAATCTTTCTTAAATTGTTCACCAGCAAACATAATTATAAAAATTCAAAAAGAATTTTGATGATGGATTGCTAAATTAAACAAAGTATGTAGTACATTTCAAAAATTAATATTTGCTACGATTTCAATTTCAGCGATTTGCGTGCTATTTAATTATAATATGCTATAAAAATTTAATTGTAGAAAGATATAGTTTAGATTAAGATAATTAACTAAGGAAATCAAATCATGGGAGCCTTGAATTTAGGAACAATATATAACGTCAATAATGGAAGAAACTGACTTAATTTCCCATACCAAATCTGCCCTTTTTTGAATTAAAATAATAATTTTATTAATAATAGGAGCATGAATCTAGGCCATTAGATCACAAAATCATGGGGTTAAGATTGAAAAGAACAATAGAACAAAAGATAGAAAAAGGATATGAATACATCCCATATATTATATATATATATACTACTTATATTTAATCTACAGTTAAATATCATTGGGCTCATGAAATGTCAATATATCCTATAAATCACTAAACAAAGGGTAATTTGGAGACTGATTTAAAACGCTGAAATCACTAAATTCGGTAGGATTATGAGTTCTCGTTAATTCTACTGTTTGACTTCTCACTCCTCTATTCAATTCTCGTCTCTCTTCTTTCACCCATTCTCATCTCTCTCTTCTCACTAATCACGATAACTCTTCTCTTCTCTCTGAAATCAATCGACGATGACATTCTCTTCGCCGTGAAGCTTATCATCTGCGGCTGCATCATGAGTTCTGACCGACAACGAGGGCAAGTTTCGGCGCCGTCAACTGAAGGTGAGATTTTCGTTGAAAAAACCCTAGTTTTCAATCGTTTGACATTTTAATTCGTGTTTTGTTTTGTGTTTTCCCTGACAAAAACTATTCTTTCAGTCTTTGTTGACATTCAATTGCTTATTTTTCTGACATTATGAATTGTAGACATTTACGGTGTTTTTTGTGTTGCTGACATTTTGATAGTAATGGTTGATTTTGTGTTGCTGACATTATGATTCTCGGTTGATTTTATGTTGCTGACATTATGAATTGTAGACCTTCTCGGTGATTTTGAGTTGCTGACATTTGGGTATTAAAGGTTGATTTTGTGATGCTGACATTATGAATTGTCTATGAGCTTTTGCTGACATTAACAAGCAAGGAACTCTGTTATGAATTGTTTTTTTTTTTTTTGCTTATGTTTGTGAATTATTGTAGCACACGACCTTATTTAGTTGGTAGTGGATTATTTTGTTTGTGTAAATCTTTGTTTTGTTCGTTTTATTGAGAATTCCACACCATTCTATTAGTTGGTGCTTATTGACATTGCTTATTGAGAAATCCACACCGTTCTGTAAATCTTTGTTTAACTTGGTCTACATTTGCTTAACTTGCTTAACTTGGTCTACATTTGCTGACGTTTGCTGTTGTTGTTCGTTTTATTGACATTGATTATTGACATTTTGATAGTAATGGCATTACAATGACATCTGCTAGAATGGCGTCTACGTTTGGTAGAATTACCCACTTCGTCGACATCCCACTTTTCACCTTGCCTGCTGCACACAATGGTCTGCCAGGTTTTGATACCATTTGCGTATTTGTGTCCAAATCTTCGAGTATCAAAACGGCAGTCGTTGGCATATGCTTCATAAAAGGAAATTCCTTCGTCTAATGTTTCAAACACCTGACCAACGTACGGTTTCAGCTCGGGTCTGCAATCTGGAACAACTGCAGCTGTACACACAAATGTCATCGAAGAATGTCATCACCAAATGTCATCTGCCGAATGGGTAAAATATCATCTCAAACTATATCAGATAAAGCACATTGTTGGCAGATTATGTACAGAGCATCAGAACAAGCATAAAAAATTAGATAATATAACCTAATGCTCATGTCTTCTACTCTACCTACACTGAAACACGTAATGTCATCACGGAATGTCAGCAGCCGAAATGAAAATTGCTGGGGTTTGGAGCCCCTTGCACAGCGGAAGACTTGTACAAAACAAATAAATCAGATACGGATCTATTTGACCGATTATGCGATTAATCAATTCACATGTTAAACAGATAATTGCATGCTAGAACGCAAATAATTCATGCTTATAGAAAGTAAATCCTAAAACATGAATTCTACGGTTTAGAGTTACCGATTTGATTCTCCAAAGAATCGTCAATTGCTCGCGCCTTCTCCACGTGATGATCTTCAATACTAGACCACGGATCTTCTGACTGGTTCCCGAACTGTATCTCGATATCAGGGTGGGCTGATCTTATCAAAATACTAGTACTCGAATAAAGAAGACAGAAGAAATCCTTTTGGGAAAAGGAGTGGAATTCGAAAATTCCTACAGCTGGGGAAGCTAAAATTTTCGAAAATTACAAATATGAAAATTGTGATTATTTTGTCTCCTTTATTCTCCTATTTATATTAAGTTCCTTATGGGCCCAGACAGGGATCTATGGAAGGTTTTGGATATGGGCTCGCCCAATTAACTTTTTACTAATTAAATTGAACCCACAATTTAGTACAAGCTTATATTGGAATATTACGAGCAGCCACTACAGAAGTAATATTGAACTCTCCCTATCCAAATCCGAAATTACAAGTAATCCGAGTTTCCGTTGTTTATTATTTATTTCCCGCGCTTAAGATATAAATGTCCATTAATTAATTAATGTCTTCTATGGACTTAATTAATTAATATCTTATTAATTCCAAGAGTGGACTTAGCAAGAAACACTTATTTATTATTCATAGAGTAATAAAACTCCAACTGGCCAGTTTCCCGAATAATAAAACCTTGTTCGAGCTCCTCTTGAAGACATTATCAAACGAGACTCACCTCGCGCACGATTCAACATAATAGCAATCCTAGCACCGCTAGATATTAATCACCACTACCCAATATATCAGGATTATTGGGTTGCGAAAAACCCGCACCATTTGATAAGTCAAAGTAGTGCATAATCAATACCGTATGCTCAATGCTAACGTATGTAGATTAAGAAATAGTTATTTATCAAGACCTAGTCTTTCAGTAGATAGCATAAAGACACGTCTTGCTGTGCTATACCACACCAACGTCACCTTATTTCAGAAAGGCTTAGAAATAATCGGACTGACATTGCAACCTTTCACGATAGTTAGTCTAAGCCTATCTGGGTTGTGAAAATTCTTTTTTGTCTTTTGCAAAGCATTGCATAGAACCGACTGTGTTACCTTAAAATGGACGACGCCCACAACCAGTCTACTAAGCAAAAGACTTAGACTTTGTTTGCTTCTTATACATTCAAATGTTTATAAAACATCTTCTAAATGCACAAGCAAACACAATGTAATAATATACTGATTCTATTCGTGCGAAACTGCTCGAATAATAATGAATCGGGTTAAAAGTGGATTATAGAGTTTTACGTATACAAGCAAGATTCTATTCGAGCGAAACATGTTCGAAACATGCTTTTCAGTATACCAAACCTAACAAAAATATCATCATAAACAACATTGCTGGCAGATTAATTACAGAGCATCAGAACAAGCATAAAAATTAGATAATATTGAACAAATTCTACATTTCGAAAACAGATTCATCAACCATTTCGAAATATAACCTAATGCTCATGTCTTCAACTCTACCTACTCCAAAAGACGGAATGTCATCGAAGAATGTCATGACGGAATGTCAGCGGCCGAATTGGCAGAATATCATCGCAAACTATATCAGATAAAACACATTGCTGGCAGATTTAATTACAGAGCATCAGAACAAGCATAATAAATTAGATATAATTTACAGAGCATTAGAACAAGCATAATAAATTAGATATAATTGAACAAAATCTACATTTCGAAAACAGATCCATCAACCATTTTGAAATATAACCTAATGTTCATGCCTTCAACTCTACCTACTATATCTTCTCCGGTCAAGCACAGCAACTTCTACACTAAATTCAACAATTTTTTCACAAAAAAAACGACAGCAAACTCATCACAGGGACATCAACCATTTCGAAATATAACCTACTACTCAACCTCATCCATCAACGAACGTAAAAACATCGAACATAATCGTCATTGGTTTCAACATTATGTTACACCTATTATTCTAATAAGCAAGAAAAATACCTTAAGCTTCGTAAGCCATTTCCATTTCAACACAAATGTGTATGTTGACCTTACGCCGGAGAAGAACGCCGGAGAGATTTGGGATATGAATTTCAACAAGAGATTGAACTTGATATCGCAATGTTGAATAATTAAGATGTGTTATTTTTTATGGCTGAATGAGTAATGTAATCTCTTAACAAAAAAATGATATTTACGTCAACTGGAGAGTGGAGATAAATTAGGGCCTCATTATTGACTAATCATGCCTAGAATCGGTTACAAAAAATTATGGTTATGATTATACCAGATTGGAGTGAAATGAGGATGTATGTAACTGACAACAAAAAAATATTTCCATATACACCCCCGCTGACATAAATTGTACTACCCGGTGACATCGAATTTGTAACCTCTTAACAGCCGTAGATTAGTTACAATGATGGTGTATAATTAAAGTTTGTAGTTTGTATTATAAATAGGAGTTTGTATTTGATCACACCTCTATATATATATAGGGATGTATTAAGATGACAACCCTCTTTATTGTAACACCATACCACCATTTTAGGCCATTGGATCTGAAAATCGTGTGCTTGTCATGCTGTCACGTGTAAAAACAAGGAGGGGTAAAATAGGAAATTTCTAATTTGACGTTACCAGATTGCAGTGTTGTTCATTGAATATTGCAGTCTAACCACAACAATATTGTAGTTCACCACGACTGCAATATCTAATACAGTAGACTGCAAACCCGTGTTTTTTCACGAAACTTAATCCTAGACGTCCATAAATGAGATCTAACGGATTATATTGGTGGTATGGTGTTATCCTATCTATGATGGCACCATAGTGCACCCCTATATATATATATATATATATATATATAGATTTGTGTTAAAATGACAACACCTCTTAAAGTAACACCATACCACCATTCCTAGCCACATTTGTGCATGTGGACGAATAATTAGCTGCCATGTGGCAAGCATAAAATTGATCAAGAGTAAATTTTCGCGGACTGCAATATCCAATACGCTAGACTGCAATTTTTTCCGTCTGCAATATCCAATATGCTAGACTGCAATCTATAGATTGCAGTGTAGCGTTTATACTATTGCAGTCTTGCGTTTATAATATTGCAGTCTAGCGTGGTGTCACAGTGTCACTTTAAGAGGTGTTGTCATATACTCCCTCTGTCCCATTAAATATGAAACGTTTCCCTTTTTTGGTTGTCCCATTAAAAATGAAACATTTCCTAAAATGGAAACAACTCTATCTCTACTTTTTCATCTCTCTTACTTTACTCTCTCTTCATTAACTCACAAAACAACACTACATAAAATCTCGTGCCGATTTCTAAATGTTTCATTTTAAGTGGGACGGAGGGAGTATATATATATATATATATATATATATATAGGGATGTGTTAAAATGACAACCCTTCTTAAAATAACACCATACCACCATTCCTAGCCAATCATTTGTACACGTGGACGAATAATCAGCTGTCATGTGGCAATCATAAAAAATTCGCAAGGGTAAATTTACGCGGACTGCAACATCCAATACTCTGGACTGCAATATCCAATACTCTAGATTGCAAGGTGACGAGGCCTGCAATATCCAATACGCTAGACTGCAATATCCAATACGCTAGACTGCAATCTATAGATTGTTGTAGATTGTTGTCTAGCGTTTATACTATTGCAGTCTAGCATATATAATATTGTAGTATAGCGTTGTGTCACAGTGTCATTTTAAGAGTGTTGTCATTTTAACGCACCCCTATATATATATACAACCCCTCTTAAAGTGACAACGTGAAACCACTTATACAGCAATATTATAAACGCTACACAACAATATTACAAATACTACATAGCAATCTATATATTGTTGTATAGTGTGTCGGATATTGCTGGACAAGAAAAATTGTTGTATAAAGAGCAACAAATTGTTGGCCGTCTTTTTTAGATTTTTTTTTTTTTGCTACGTGGCAACTTATTATTCATCCACGTGTACAAATGATTGGCTAGGAATGGTGGTATGGTGTTATTTTAAGGGGTGGTGGCACCCTAACATGCCCATATATATATATATATAGGGTTTTGATCTATGAAGACCAGATTTAAATACAGAAACGCAGAACGCGGTCATACGTAGGGCATTTTTAGGTCATAGTTAGTTTATTTTTAGGTCATGCTAACAAAGCATGACCTAAAATGATCTTAACATGACATAAACCCAAATCTTATAATATGACCTACAACTGCTTAATTATGACCTTCCGTATTTTTGGTTAATTATTGACCATTAGATCATCTAATCCTAGGGCCAAGATTTGGGCTGCATTTTTGGATTTAAACACATACTTATTTTGATCATCTCCCTATATATATATATATATATATATATATATATATATATATATATATAGGGGTGCGATCATATCATAACTCATATTTATGTGATAACCTAATAACCCTATCATTTTTACTAAAAATGATATTTGTACACGATAAAATGATATTTTTTCAACATGCATAAAATGATACTTTTATTCCATAAAATGATATTCTGTTCCATAAAATGATATTTTTCGTCCATAAAATGAGGGTTATTAGGTTATCACCATAAATATGGGTTATGATATGATATATATATATATATATATCACTTAAAACCTAACCCTAATTCTCTTCTTCACTTCCGCCTCTTTTCTCCAAAATTCAAATCCTCTCCACCTCCATCCGTCGCCATCTCTTTTCCACCTGTGCCTCCACCCTCCAGCCGTGCTACAGAGTTCAACCTAACGCTGGCGCCCCTCCACCAAAATCCCCTCTACTCCAGCGGTGCTCCAGAGTCCAGCGCGACGCCGACGCCGACGTTGTCCTCCATCCCAGTCTCCACGCCGGCGCCCTCCACCCGACGACTCGTCACCCTCCAGCCATCCAGCAGTCGCCTCCTCCCTCAGGCCTCAGCCATCCACACCGAAGAAGGTAAATCTCCTACTCATTCACATATTTGATTCCTATTTAATTTATGTATTATACCTAAAGTTGAGTGTTTAATTTTCTAATGTTGTGAAATTGATTGTTTTATGTTTTGATACAGTGTGTAATTTCATATGTTGAATTGAGTGTTAAAAATTTATATTCTATAATTGAGTTAAAAATTTATATTCTAATTGTTGTAATATGTGCTTTGTTAGATTGTGAAATTAAGTGTTAATTTTTAATAATTGAGTTGAGTGTTGTAATATATGCTTTGTTAGATGGTGAAATTAAGTGTTCATTTTTAATAATTGAGTGAAGCGGATTGGGAGATAATATTGATGTTATAATTTTCTCCAATTTACAATGTAATGTTATATAATTTTATAAATCTTTTTCTTGTAGATGTTGAATAATGAAAGTGAAATTATTGGAGATAGCATTGTAATTGAAGTTACTTCCCGGGTGGATGACAAACGAGATGAAAAAATGAGAAAAATTATGGACAAAAAATTTGGCCAAAGTTCTTCTATTGACACTTGGAACTTTGATCAAGAAAAGATTGAGAAGGCTAAGCTTTTATGTTGATTGTTGATGAGTTGCCTTTTGAGTTTGTTGAAGGGAACGGTTTTCAACACTTTGTTTCTAAGATATGTCCTCGTTTTAAGATTCCATCTAGAGAGGAACTTGGCAAGATAGAGCATGGTATTTGAAGTTTTGGAAAATGAAGAATAAACACTTATTAGATAGTATTAAATTGTATTTTGGTTGACATTGATGTTGTGGCTTAAATATGTATGTTTTGTTGGTTGATGGATGTTAATCATGTTAGGGTTTTATGGGGTTTTTTTTTCGGTTTTTCGGTTTTTGATTGAAATTCCAAACAATTTCGGTTTAGTTCGGTTTCAGTTTTTCGATTCGATGTTGATCTTCAAGGAAATTCGATTTTCAAATTTGGTTTGGGAAAAACTGAACCAAAACCCGAATGCATACCCCTAACCGTGTGACATCCATTTATTCCTACCGATGGAGAGAGTAATTATTTTTGCAATATCGTTGACCATAAAATGAAAGTATTGGGAGAAGTTTCCCACACAATTTCGGCGGCTCCACCTCCCCACTTCCATCTCTATCAAATTTCCTCCGTTTCCCACCTCTTCAGCCGTCAACTCCCGCCGTCCACGGCATCTCCACATTTTAAATCCCCCATCAAAAGAGATCAATCAATCCCACCTAAACATGGCCTCTCCCAAGAAGCCAACCCCACTCTCAATCCCCCTCCTCTTCCTCTTCCTCATCACCATCACCATCACCATCACTTCCACCTCCGCAAAAACATTCCGCTGCAGCACCAGCGGCGCCACCTGCCAATCCGTGGTCGACTACCTCCCCCGCAACCGCACCACCCTCCGCGCCATCCAATCCCTCTTCTCCGTCCCCGACCTCCACTCCATCCTCGGCGCCAACAACCTCCCCCTCAACACCACCGCAAACGACGTCGTCCCAGCCCAGCAGAAGCTCAGAATCCCCTTCCCCTGCATCTGCTGCAACGGCACCGGTGTCTCCAACGGCCGCCCCGTCTACACCGTGGTCCCCGGCGACGGCCTCTGGCACATCGCCGCCGAGGTCTTCTCCAACATCGTCAACTCAACCGAAATTCAGTTGGCCAACGGGATACAGAACCCCGATTTGATCCAGGTGGGCCAGAATCTGACCATTCCGCTGCCGTGCAGCTGCGATGAGGTGGACGGGGAGGCGGTGGTCCACTACGGCCATGAGGTGGTGGCCGGGAGCTCAATTGAAGGGATTGCTAAGCAGTATAATGTGTCTCAGGAGACGCTGATGCAGCACAATAGTTTCACTGGACCTCAAGATCTTAAGGCTCAAGATATTATTGATGTTCCTTTGAAAGGTAACTGATGCTTTCCTTTTATTTCCCCAAATTCTGCACTTTTTTTAATGAATGAATTGAAAATTCTTTATGGCTTTTGATTTATAAAAAATCTAAACTTTCCGAGCACAGGATGTGGAAGAACTACTTTTTTGGATTTGGGATTCATGATTGATGGGAATGAGAAATGATCTCAATTTTATTTACCTGTTCAAAAGAAGGGATTGCTGGGAATTCCAAATGATTTCATTTTTATTTACTTGTCACCGTTCAATCCGACATAGATTTACAAAGATATAATAGAAAATGAGTTGAAAAAGTCAGTATCCTATGAGTCATATTTTTATATATTAGTTTATACTCCCTCAGTCCTGGCTAAAGTGTCACATTTTCGGGACGAGATTTTAAGAGGAGTTTTTAAAGTGGTTAATTGGGAAATGAAATGGCAGGTATAAGTATTAAATGGAGACAGATGCATAGTTGAATATTTTATTGGGGAGAAAAAAAAATGTTAAGTGTATTAATTGGAAAGAGAAAATTACCAAAATTAGAAATGTGTTATCTTAGTTAGTTGGGACAAACTTAAAAAGAAAATGTGTCATCTTAGTTGGGAGAGAATAATAAAATGTGACTAAAAATGTGTTAGTGGAATGTGAGATCTACTACTAAAAATGGTAAAAGTGAAAGGTGATAAACTTTTAGGGATGGATAAAAATGAAAATAAGTGACAAATTTTAAGGAGAATATGAAATGGAGTACTTATTTATTAGTCGTTGGCCAATGATGTTTCCGAGTTTTCTCTCTTGTTTATTCTTTCTTCTTGTCTCTCATTTTTGTGTATCCACACACCCATTAGAAAAGGCCAATTTTGTCTGGATTTTGTTGGCATGATAGATAGTGATTTAAAGAATTGGAACATATGATTGCATTTTGAGACGATATTATTGATTTGATCTGTCTTCTCCCTATCCCACAGCTTGTTCTTCAATGGTAAGCAATAACTCGTTGGACTACCCTCTACTCGTCCCAAGCAATGCCTACGTTGTCACTGCCAATACTTGTGTGAAGTGCAAGTGTAACACTGCACTGAACTTGAGGTAAGTGGAGAAGATTTGTTTGCATAACTGATTGTTATTGACCTAGTTCCTAATTGGGGCTGATTTGCTCAGGCTACAATGTGAACCTGCTGGGATAAATGCATCATGCCCCCTAATCCGATGTGATGACTCACCAAATTTGTTGCTTGGAAACACAACGTCTTCCGGTTGCAATGCCACCACCTGTTCCTACTCCGGTTACAACACAACAGTACAAACTATGGTGGATTCGTTCTCAACTTGCCCCGGTAGGTCTTGAGTTTCTTTTAGCAATTTCTATCCTTGGTTTGCTAAGCAACGTCGTCTTTGGTTACAGCTCCTCCTGGCCCTGGTTCGTCTGCAACGACTTTGAATGATGCTTGGAGACTTGGGATTTTCATCAATGCTGGCTTGCTTTTTTGCTTTTTGTCTAAGTTGTTGCAAATTGCTGAGGTGGCAGGAGAGTTTTTTAACAATTTTTCAGTTTGGATATTGCTAAATTTATCCAAATTTTATTTGGGAAATTGGAATATGTAATTTTGTAATGTGAAGTTACTTCAATTACATTTTGATATATGAATACCAATCTTTTATATGCCTCTCTTTTCTTCATAAATGTGGAACTAATTAAAACACTCTTAAACTTTCTTTTCTCAATTAGTCAATTGTAAAGATGATTTCAGGCTTAAAAATCAGAAAAATAAAAACGGATTTTATTTTTTCGAAAACAAAAGCTGGACGTATCAACAATAATTGCCAGTCCGGTGTCTTGCAATAAGAAGAAGAAGAAGATAGTTGTCGGTGTCGTGTTAAGGCGGACTTGTTAACGGGGCTAGACTAACCAAGCTAGCTTGGGAAAAGCCTGATATGGGCCAGTCCGGGCCCTCCCACCAGTAAAAAGACATGGATTTGGACTAAACCCATTAAATGAAAGCGTGCTCCATTTAGACTGTTTTTTAAATCCAAACATAGTCTAAGACCAAAAAATTTAGAAATCCAGCCCAGACTGGCTAACTGCTGCTCCCCCTCCATCCAACTTTATGAATCTCGATTTATCATTTTTAGATATCCCATTTTAGATGTCCTGGTTGAAATATACCATAAATAATAATAGACCTAACATTCCACTAACATTTTCCATTCACATTTTATTATAAAACTAGTATATAAAAATAGGACTCATATTTCACTCTCTTTATTCACCAACTTTCCTTTACAATTCTTAAAATATGTGCCAAACTCAAATAAGACTATTAAAGTGGGACGGAGGGACTAACTTTATATTTTGATCGTTTCTATTCTAATTTTAATTATACTTACCCCAATTATTGTAATTTTTACTCCATCACCCCAACTATTGTAATTTTTACTCCATCCGTTCATCATTAGAAATCCCGGTTTACTATTTTAGTCCGTCCTCTATTAAGAGTCTCGATTCATACACCTCAGTTTCCATTAACCCATTTCACTCACATATTATTATATATAAAAAAAATGGGTCTCACATTGTGATAAGGACAATTTAATGCATCTGTTATGAGGGTAAATTCAGTGATTTCAAAGGTCTAACACATGTTTTAAGTTCAGGTGTGTAGAGAATCCGCCAGGGCTAGGAAATGAAGAAAGACATCTGCCAGGCGGAGGAATCGAGCAGAAAAGAGAGTGAAAGAGCATCATTTTACCAGACAGATGAGACTTCTAGGAAAGGGGCAAAATGGAGAATTCAAAGAAGAGTCTAGAAGATCAAGTCCCCGTCTATAAATAGTGGAGTGCACATCAGAATACAACATCATCACACTTCAGCTCTTAGCTCACAATCTTTCACACACATTTCTCTACACACTGCACTAGAATGGGGTAATTTAGGGGGGTTTCATCGGAGGTTTATCATTTCATTGTTGTGTAACACCGTCCTCAAGGAGAGCGAAGATACAATTACTACTTTAATTTCTATTTTAGTGGTTTTGTGCCGAGACTTCATCGTTTGAAGCTCGGCATCTATTGATTTCTTTGTTGAACATCCAACTATTGTTGCTATGGAAGTTTATATTTCGTTTTGGTTTCCAATTTATGTTGATCTATGTTTTTTACTTGTTTTGGATGCTTTTCGCATTTGACTTGTTAAATCGGAGTTGATCGTGGTTAATTGTTGAGAATTGGAGTTGAATTGTTCGGATCTGAGTAGATGGAGATGGGTTTTGTTGTTGTTGAGTTCGGATTGCTTGGATTCAGAGTGGATTAAGCGTTCGACGTGTGGATCTGAAACAGGGTGGTGAAATTCTACATGATTATGGATGATTATTTTTGTTCTTTTTGTTTACTTGACCTAGTAGTGTAGATCTGCTTATTTTTTCGGTTAATCGTAATTTCCGACGTCCGATTAGGTATGCTTAGGGCTGACAAAACATACCGAAATACCACACTTACCGTACCGAAAAAATACCAAAAATATCGCATTTTCGGTACACCGCACTTTTCGGTACGGTATGATACCTTACCGATAGATTAAGGTACGTCAAATGTATGAATTTTGCATATACCGCGGTATACCGCATCATACCGCAATTACCATATATACCGCAAAATTGCGGTATATACCATAATTTTGCGGTATACACCGTTAATAATTATATATATATTTAACATATTTAATATTTATAAAATTATACTGATATTTTATGGGTTTAGGCGTAAAATTTAATTAACATATATTTTTAAAAGTCAAAACTAAAGAGTAAAGCGCAGCTTAACCCTAATTTTAAATCCCAATCCTCCACTCCGCCGCAACAGTACTCCACGTCTCCACCACCACTCCGCTGCTGCACTCCACCACCACTCCACCACCGCCGTCCGCCGCAGGTGATTCACTCCACCACCGCCGGACTCACAGCTGATTCACTCCACCACCGCCATCCGCCGCAGTTGATTCACCCCACCACCGGCGGACTCACAGCTGATTCTCTCCACCACCGCCGTTCGCCACCACTCCACCACCGCCGTCCGCCGTAGCAGATTCACAGAATCTCTCTCTTTCTCATATAATATTGGTAAGTATTATACATAATTGGTAGTGAATTTAATTTTTATCTCTTTTGGCAATTTTTTCTAATTCATAGGGATGTTTGTTGATGAATTGATGATTGATGCATAATGGAATGACATCTTCTTTGAAGCTCTAGCATCACTTTCTCTACCTCGAAGCTCTAGCATCACTTTCTCTACCAAAACCATGTTATTTAACCTTTTGGAAGTTGTATGAATATTGATGAACTATGTTTTGAATGTCATGAACTATGTTTTCATTTTTGAATGTCATGAACTATGTTTTGATTTTTGAATGACATGAATTATGTTTGATTGTGATGGAATTTTATATTTTGGACCTTTTCTAGATAGATAAAATGTTATTTTCAATATCTTATCAAACATGTATGATATGCGGTATACCGCAGTATACCGCAACACGGTACGGTATACCGAAATGTCGGTAAGGTTAAGGTTTTCAAAGATTGACATACCGAATTTTCGGTATACCGCAATGCGGTATACTGAAAATTCTGTAAGGTATAGGTATGACATTTTCTTATACCGCAATTTGCGGTACGGTATGTGGTATGGCATTCTCGGTACGGTATACCGTACCGTGCCAGCCCTAGGTATGCTCTATTCTGATCTGTTTTGTTACTCTGTTTTCTACATGTTTAAGCTTATTTCGTTGAGGGAGATGAAGATCGTTGTTAGTTAGAGTCAGAATTTCGTTGATGCAGCTTTTCATTCGTACTTTTCTACTTTAGGAAATGGTCCCCACTGCATGCTTCGTTTTGTTTAGTTGTTTTACGAAGTCCGTTTACCAGGTCTAGTAAGTTTTAGTTGCTAAGTTTTAAATTTTGCTTGATCTTTACTTTATGATGAATGCGTATGTTGTCTTTTCCGTTTCCTAGGTCTAGCTGTTAGAATAGGTAAAAATTGTTGTTCCCGAGTCTAGTAGTTTAGTTTCTCAACCCACAGTTGCTTGGCAGCAGCCAACCCCTTTTCCAAGTCCTCTAGATTCAGACTCGCGTCCTATCCTTCTCTGTAGGATCGATCCTTTGCTTACCTATACTAGCCATAGTGTAGCGGGATGAGGTTTTTGAGAGTTATCTGAGAGTGAGTCCAACGACCAGAGTCTTGTTGGTTAAGAGCTCCTAGGCCCTGTAATCTAGTGAACTCTCTTGACCTGAAGATTGTGAAATACTTGATATATACTGTGCTCTCAGCCTGACCATCAAACGGCGCCGTTGCCGGGGAGGGATGGCGTATTTTTCATTTGAATTTTGAGTAATTTGGGGTACATAGTTTTGATTTGTTGTTTTCCTTTTTCTTTTTAGTTTATGAGCAGAGGCTCAAGGTTCGGAAGCTGGAATCAAGAGCCCGAGTGGAGAGAATCACGACTCATTTGGAAGCCGAAGGAAACTCTCACCCCTGTCACCACCAGATCAGGGCTAACATCCAACTCACTTGAGTTCAGATAGTGATGAGGAATCGACCTCGACAGTTAAGGAGGAATCCGAGTCAACTTCAGAAACAGAGGAAGACAGTATTGGAGATATGGCCAACGTGGTCGACGATGATTCGGAAATTGGCTCACTCACTGCCCATCTAGATGGAGAGCCCGCCCAGGCTATTGTTACTACTCTGCGCCAAAAGGAAATCGACATAAAGACGAACGTGCTAGGTGTTCTACCAACTTTCTCTGGGCGGAGGAACGAGTGTCCGTATGAGTTCCTCAACGAGTTTAGTAAGTTGTGTAGTATTCAGAAGAGGCCCAACGAAGCGACGGAGGAGGATTACCGCCTACGCGCGATTCCATTTGCATTGAAAGGAGAGGCAAACACCTGGTTATTGAGGTTACCACAGGACTCTATCCGTACCTGGGGGGATTTCAAGTTGGTCTTCTTAGACTACTTTTTCCCTTCAAACAAAACCAATGCCCTCAAGAAGGAAATTCTAGAATGTAAGCAAGATTATGATGAGTCCATGAGCCAGTATTGGTCACGTTTCAAGGGGTTGCTCGATGCCTGCCCTAATCACAGGATGACTGAGACCGAAATCTTCTATCTGTTCTATGAGGGAGCAAACCCAGAGTCTAAGGATCAGATGAAGCCAGAGAAGATATCTTAGTGATGCACTTTTTATTAGCACTAAATAGACCTGCAAGTAGACAGAGTATATATAGTATAGCTAAAGTCAGTACCGGGATATCGAACACGAGGAAGGCAAACACAATGTGTCTATCCTCTACTAGAACTCAATTACTATCTAGAGAAACGAGAATTTTTTTGGAAAACTTTTGAAAACAGAAAACAATTAAAAGCAATTAACAACTAGATGCGAATAAAACACGGAGACAATCGATAGAGATAAGGGAATCCCAGGGATGTGCGTTCACAGTTATGGTTATACAAATTCCAAACTACAATACCCTAACACAGTTATTACTTTGATAGGACGAGTCGCTTATCTTATGCTCCATGCAAACGTTGATTACAAAATTAGGGTTGTCAATTCTAACACGTAACTCCATAAAGCTCCTAAGACCCTTGAAAAGTCCTCACTCGCAATTAACAGTGTCGTTTTAAGGGAAGCTAACTGTAGCGTCTACTAAGTGAATCTAACTCGCTAGAACTCTCTCACAGTTATGAAGCAAGCTATATTAAATCATGCAAGATTGTATCACTCAATCATGCAGCATCAAAACTACTTAGGGAAGAAACAAAGTAAAAACAAAACGGATATTAAATTGAAAATTGGAATTGTATAACCAAAGTCGTTACCAACACATCCCTAGAATCCTATGAGTTTAGTTACACATAATGAAATAAGATAAACATATAGATTGAAGGGAAAACAATTTGAACATAAAACTAAAGCAAATAAAACCCGTAGGTTGGATCCTTGTCGTTCTTGATGTTCTTGAAATCCTTCTCCAACTCCTTGCACAATTGAAGTACTCTAGCTTTTGATCTCTGTGAATTATTTTGCAAGTAGAAGCTCTCTAATTTGGTGAAGCTTGAGGTCTTATTTATAGGGGAAAGCCAATTCCTGTTGTAGAAGGAAAAGATCTTCAAAATATGGTAAATCTTGGAGCAAATCTAGGGCATCTCGGATTCGCCGCCTTTCTCCGGCGGGCCGCTGCACCCTGGCCGGCGGTCGTCGCGTTGGAGTCCAGAGACTCTGATCCTTCGGCGGCGGACCGCCGCACAACTTCCGGCGGTCGCCGAGCGAGACGTCTCTTCCAAGTGTAATTTTTCGAGGCGGGCCGCTGCACTACTCTGCCTGCCAGGCGCCGGCGGTCCCCGTACAACTTCGCGGCGGTCACCGGTCGCCGTTTGACTCCAGATTTCCAGACTTTGCGTTTTGGCTCCATTTTTCGGCTCAATTATGCACATTTCTCACAAAACACGTCAAAATACCAAAATAGACAAAATATGCAAATAATGGACGTGTTGAGTGACTTTGACATAAAAAACGGACCAAATAATGGCCTTAAAACCGTATAAAATCCGAGCGTATCACCTAGGAAGGTTAGTATCATTACACTACACTACTAATAATGTGAAGTTCACTCTCCACTAACACGACTTACACTATCATTTATCTCTCTAGTTTACTTTACCAATTATACGTCAAACCAAATGTTCATACATCAAAATATGTCGTAATATATTATTTTATGTAATTCTAAAATCATTCTACCATTTCAGTCATGAATCTGGGTGAAGCTAGGCCTCAAGTTGACAAGCCTGAGATAGGCTTGGGCAAAATGGATATGAATATGACGAAGAGCTTATTGGATATTTAATTCAAGAACCCAACGTATATATGAGTATGGCAGCGATATCCTTACACCGTGAAACTATTAGAAATAAAGGGATAAAATTCCCAAGCCGTTACAGGCGGTACTCTAACTATTACAATCGAAGGAAGATAATAACAATAAATGGAATGAAAATTACAATGGAAATAATAAAACAAACCGAACTATAAGTCGAGTCGAGGGTAGCCCTCTTTCCGCAAGACAAATTACGCCCCGGCTAGTGCTCACGGAATGGCGTATTGTCCCCAAAGATAAAACGACTTCCTCCTAGCGTGTAGAAGCACCTCAAACCCGCTAGGCACCAGCGAACTTGATGGAGTTCCGAGAATCGAGCTATGCAATGCTACTATGATGTAGAGAACTAGAGAGAAGAGAGAATGCTTTTTATTGTTGTATTCTCCACTCCAAGATCAATCCTATTTATAGTCTAGAGAAAGCACTTGAAAGGCCTTGCAATAAAGATTATCTCTTAATGCATTTTGGGGTTACCTAAGATGAAAGGCCATAGGTCTTGGCCACCTCAAAGGTCTCCCACATTTTTCACATGTTTTTTCCACAATCCCCCACATTGGTTAGAGCACTGCAAGCTCAAACCAACACAAGACGTGTTTGCATGCATGCAGACTCTTCGCTCAATCCTCGAGCAACAATATTGCATTTGGAATAGTAGCTTGGGGCTTTGAACTTTCCATAGTCAACACTATCGGGCATACCGGCGGCCTGGTGGACGTGATGCCTTGAACCATTCCTCCTTGGTGTATACCGAGACAATAATATTGACACAATACTATTTACAAACTCATCAGTTCCCACGTTTGTATCCTTTACTGGCAATGGAACACCACTTTGGATTCATAAGTGATTCACATATTGAAGCGGCCCACACTTCTTCACTTACATAGGTGATTCTTTTCCAGGTATCCTGCAATACCCACCTCCTCGAGGTTTCTAAGAATCATTAAAAGTCAAAACTTAGTCTCTTACCACATGCAGGTTACAACACTCAATGCTTTCAAAAGAATGGGCGAAGATAAAATATCTTCCGAGTGTTACAACTAGAGTCATATAGCTTTGTTTTCCCATTGAACCAAGCCCATGGGACTCCAATCGTATGGTTGGGTTACAACTATAATCATCTTTTAAATGTGGTTTTCAGTCCCATACCTTTTAGCAATTTATGCATTTGATCACGGTTTAAACTTTTCGTTACCGAATCCGCTAATGTAACAGCCCGGATTTCTAGGGTATAATAAATACGGCGACTGCTACCTAGGCGAACTTAAATGCAACAAGAACATAGACTAGGATTTCAATTAAAGAGATTTGACCAAGTGTTTAATGAAGATCAAGGCAATAAGTAAACGGCTTTAAATACGAAAAACAAGATTTAATAGATAATATAGGCTAAGCTCAAAAGTCAAAGGTTTATTGTAGCTCCAACAAAACGCAATATTTCCCAATATTCCAATAAGTTCAAGTCAACCAAAGATAGTAAGTTTCAAAATATTCAACGGAAGCAAATCCAAGAGAAAGCGGAGCCATGTATGAAGACACGACTACACTTAACGTTTCAAACATCCATTTTATTCGATTCAACTGTCTCAACACCACCGACCGCCCGTCGCCACTCAACCTGCACATAGGAAAAACACATGCAGGGCTGAGTATTTTAAACATATTCAGTGGACTCATGCCAAAACATTTTATATTTATGCCACCCTTACCATAGTAAACTCGAGGTTTAGTATTTAATTTAAAAGATAGCATCGAGTATCACAAAATATTTCATGGACTGGCCAGTCAAATAATACCTCCCATTTTCTCATCAATCAACGATATCATGGTGCGACGAAGTGTGGCCACACTTTCGCCCACGAGATCGGCCGACTAGCAAGGACGGCTCCCGATCTCCCATGTACACTAGCCTGATAGGGTTTGCGGCCCTACTCAGACCCGAATTCGTTTATATAGCCCCATAGCCTAATGGAGTGCACTCGCAAACTAGGCATCAGACACACACAATATTCAAAGCAATCACAGGCATGGCATAACAGTTTAATCCACCCTTATTTCTCCAATATCATAAATTTTCAACATAGAAGAGTTTAAGAGTACAGCCCACCTCGATTCCTAGATTTCAAGCACGTTCTTCTTCTTGTTATCACACCGAGAACGCGAGCTCTCAACTTTAATTTATGTATATCACAAGTAAGTCTCAATCATGGATCAAAATCATGCATGTTCCCACGTTTCCCTTCTTCCCATCGATTAGGTTTAATATTCCCATTCAAAATCAAAGTACGATTATTATATCATTTTTATTCACACAACAACTCCAGATTTATCATCAAATCGTGACACGCATGAGTGTTTTCCACACTCAACAAACGCACACACACACAACGCATGTGCACGCATGAGTGTTATCCAAAATTTTGAAGTGAACTTCGGGTCACGATCAGACGTAATCGTCACTAGGACTCCATGCAATCATACGATTTCTTTCATGTAGATACGCGCTAGCCTGTCCGATCCATGAGTTATCGGAATCAGTAGGAAATGCGCACATTTGGTGAGTCGGTCTACAATCACCCAAATGGCGATGTTTCCTTTGAGAGTCTTTGGCAAGGCCGTCACGAAATCCATGGTGATGTGATCCCACTTCCACTCTGGTACTTCCAACGGTTGTAATTTTCTGTACGGTCGTTGATGTAAGGCCTTCACCTGTTGGCAGGCTAAGCAATGCTCCACAAATGCCACGATATCCCTCTTCATGCCATTCCACCAAATTGACTTCTTCAAGTCTTGGTACATCTTCGTGCTTCCAGGGTGAGCAGTGTATGGAGTCTCATGAGCTTCACTCATGATCTCGTTCTTGAGTTCCTCGTTGTCAGTCACGCATAGTCTTCCTTCAAACATGAGGGCATTATCGGACTCCTCACTAAAATTTCCCGATTTGCCCGTTCTCACTTCCACTCGAATCTCTTCGAGTTTCGCATCCATTCGTTGCGCTGCAACGATTCTTGTTTTCAAATCTGGTTCCACCACTAAGGTGGCGATTCGTCCTTCCACTGTTTCAGGTGCCCTTATCACTTCTAATCGCAATTTACTAAACTCTCGTATCAAACTTTCTTCTTCCGTCAGGGAAGCTAGTTGCGAATGGTCTTTTCGGCTCAAAGCATCTGCCACCACATTTGCTTTGCCGGGGTGGTAATTGATACCACAATCGTAGTCCTTCACTAGTTCGAGTCATCTTCGTTGTCTCATCTTTAAGTCCTTTTGCTCGAAAAAGTATTTCAAGCTCTTGTGGTCCGTAAAGATTTCGCATCGAACTCCGTAGAGATGATGCCTCCAAATCTTTAGGGCATGAACTACTGCTGCTAACTCCAAATCGTGTGTTGGGTAGTTCAACTCGTGTGGTCTCAACTGTCGTGACGCGTAGGCGATCACCTTGTTGTTTTGCATCAACACGCATCCTAGTCCAACCTTCGAAGTATCGGTGTAGACTACGTAGTTTACTCCAGACTCTGGCACAGCTAACACTAGCGCGGTTGTCAACTTCTCCTTTAGGAGCTGAAAGCTTGCTTCACACTCCGGGGTCCAATTCACCTTGACTCCCTTCTTAAGTTGTTGGGTCATTGGTCTCGCTATCTTGGAGAACCCTTCTATAAACCTTCGGTAGTATCCTGCCAAGCCCAGGAAACTCCGAATCTCGTTTGGTGTTGATAGTGACTTCCATTGCTGCACGGCTTCAACTTTGGCGGGGTCTACTCTGATTCCTTCTGCCGACACAATGTGTCCAAGAAAATTCACTTCTTTCAGCCAAAATTCACACTTGCTGAATTTGGCGTATAGCTTCTCGGTTCTCAAAGTCTCCAAAGCGATTCGTAGATGCTCCCCGTGCTCCTTCTCATTCTTCGAGTAGACTAAAACATCATCGATAAATACCCAGATGAATTTATCCAAGTACGGATGGAATATTCGATTCATCAAATCCATGAATACCGCTGGGGCATTCGTTAATCCGAACGGCACCACAACAAACTCGCAGTGTCCATATCTTTTGCGAAACGCAGTCTTGGGTATATCCTCCCTCCGTACTCGCAGCTGGTGATATCCGGACCTCAAGTCCATCTTTGAAAAGACTCCGGCTCCTCGAAGTTGATCAAACAAGTCATCGATCCTCAGCAGTGGATACTTGTTCTTAAGGGTCAATTTATTCAACTCCCTATAGTCGATGCACATCCTCATCGACCCATCCTTCTTCTTCACGAAAAGTACTGGTGCGCCCCATGGCGAGACACTAGGCCTAACAAAACCTAGGTCCATGAGCTCCTGGAGTTGTATCTTGAGTTCCTCCAACTCCTTAGGCGCTATTCGATACGGTGCTTTGGATACAGGTGCGGCTCCCGGCTCGAGATCGATGGTGAACTCCAATTGTCGATCTAGCGGCGGTCCAAGTAGCATTTCGGGAAAAACGTCTGGAAATTCCCGCACAACAGCGACATCTTCCACTTTTCTTTCCTCATTCTCATTGCCGTGAAGATAGACGAGATAGGCAGGTCGCCCCTTTCTCATCATCGCGGTAGCTTGCGTGCAGAGATTATCGTGGTTCGCCGATTCATCGAGATGCCATGATACACGCTGGGTTCCCTTCCCGGAGCTTGTAGAGATATTTGCCGCTCCTTACAACGAATCGTCGCGAAATTCGCGGCCAACCAGTCCATTCCTAGGATTACGTCGGTATCTCTCATCGCCATAATTTGCAAGTCGTGAGCGACTAACTTAAGTTCTCCTAACACAATTTCTATGTTCGAGCACGTTCGAGATATTTCTACTGTCCCACCCACTGGTGAAGACACTATCATCTTACGTTCAGATTTTCTAACAGGCAAGCTCAAAGTGTGCACACATAATTCAGATATAAACGAATGCGACGCGCCCGTATCAAACAACACAACAATAGGGGTGTTGAGAATTTCGCCCATACCTGTCAGATTTCCCTTCTCGCGTTCGTCTTGTTCAGTCTTCGGTTTCTTTTGATCCAACGCGTATGGTCTCGCTTGTGGAGGAAGCTTTGGGCGGCGAGGTTGTTGCTATCGCGACGGTGGGTCACGATTTCCTCGTGGTTCACTTTGCGATCCCCTTGAATGCTGACGGAATCCCTGGTGATTCCGCCTCGATCCCGATCCTCCCATCTTACTTGGGCACTCCCTCGAATAGTGACCGTTCCCTCCGCAGGTGTAGCACTTGATAACATTCTGTTGCCGGCATTCTCCGAAATGGTACTTAGAGCACACGTTGCACTGTGGTGCCCTAGTCCGGTAGTCTCCTCTCTGGCTAGATGCATGTTGTCATCCTCCGTGTTGGGATCGATGTTGATTTCCTTGGTACCGTTTCCCGTCGTAAGGAGTCCTAGAATCCTCCCACTTCCTCTTCTCCCGGGAGTGATGCGATGGGGGCAGGGACGGTGTAGAGTTCTCCTTGGCTCTCTCTCTAGGCATTGCGGCTTCAATATCCAACGCGAGTGCCAATGCCTTAGCGTAGGAGAGTCTCCCTCGACTGGCCAATGACATCTTTATCTCGGACCTTAGTCCCTCACGGAACTTGTCGGACAGCTTCTCGTCAGTATCGACTTGATCAGGGGCGTATCAGGTCATGCTATTGAGCGCTCGATCGTATTCGGTCACAGTCATACGTCCCTGTGTCAGATTGTGGAACTCGGATGCCTTCTCTTTCCGGTAGCTCTTCGGCACATACTTGTTGTATAATTCGGTCTTGAAATCTTCCCATGTCATCGCTTCCACTTGGTCTCGCGTCAGGGTCTTCGTTCTAGTATCCCACCAAAAGTCAGCTACTTCGGTTAGTTGGTGAGTAACACAACTCATTCGTTCCCTATCATTTCTTCCCAGAATTGCGAAGATACGCTCTATCGCGCAAATCCATGATTCGGCCTTGGCCGGTTCTCCGAGTCCATCAAACACAGGTGGTTTCTGCTCCAAGAACAGCTTCTCTACTTCCCGATCAACCGGGGGTGGGGAAGGCGGCAGTGTCGGCATTGACTGCGTCACACTGTCCTCGCTCGAAGGCTGAGGTGTCGGTTGACGGTTATGGCATCTCGGCGGCATTCTGATTTGTCAAAACACGGATTATTCTCAAAATTCTAGCAACAGTTGCGTGGTATAACAAGGTGCATGGGACAATTGTGTTGGTATATATGGCCAAGCAAAAAGTTCGTCACATAGATGGGTTTTCACAAGTAGTGTCAAAGCATTATCATCACAAAATTGGTTGCGCCATAGGGTATCAAAAGAATCATTGGTCCTTATCAACAAGGTAATTGTAATCAAGAGGCAATTATGCAATTTAAGTGGCAAGTATAGGGCACAATAAGGTATTCAAAGATAGTGGTGTGATGATATGATGGCATGATAACATAGTGATAGATAATTTTCACAATAGCATGGGAAAAACAATATGGAAATCCATTGCATCATAAGGTAGTGAGTAAAAAAAATTCTCCCTATATCATATCAATCAAAAACATTGCCTCAATGATGTCTTAGTATCAACGGAATTTCGAAAGAGCAAAAATAGAAAGGTACGGCAAAAATCATCAAAATATGGGGGAAGCAAAACAACGTTTTCCACAACCAACACTCCTAGTCAATATCGTTCATATCCTCCTCAGGGTCCTCATCCTCATCAACATTTCCCATGTCCAAATCGTGTCCTTCCTCGTAAGGTTCCTCATCCTCGCTTGATCCACCAACATCTGAGGGCGGAGGGGTTATCGCACGCATGTCCTCCACATTCCCATTTATGACCAACGGGTTAGACGTACGGGTCTTAAGTCTGGGTTTGGTAGGGACACGATCAACATGCGGCTCCTTGTCACGACGATATCTCCATCGACGGGCTTGACTCGGCGGATACTTGTGCGCTGGGGGACTAAGCGGCGGTCCGTCCCTTGCAGCTGCCATGGCTGGGAGTAGCACTCCTATCAAGCCAATCATATCGCCTCGAGGCTTGTACTCGGGCGGACTAAACCACGTAAACGGTACCGCAGCTTGAGCAGTCCATTCACTCCATCGAGAAGGCAGGCTGTGAATCAATTTCGAGATCCCCGCGTGATGGGAAACTTCCATATGCGTGTGCATCCATCCAGCGATCGTAGAATTCAATGACGTAGGTTAGGAGAAAGGACTTTCCATCCCACTCAAAATCTTGGTAGGTCTCGACGGGAAAAACTTTGTTCTTCGCGTAACGGTCGCGCATCGGTGCGTAATACCGGTTAAGCATCTACAAAAGAAATCTCAGCATCAGAACAAGGATCGAAGAACATATCAATAGTGTATGAAGTTTCAAATGATGCTGAGAGTACGATGGATATATATATATATATATATGGGTCGAACGATGGAGGTGTGAAGATAATATCATATCAAGAATGAACGGAATTTCATTTCCGAGGCAAATGGTTCGTATATATATATTTTTCACATTTCGGTAGTTCGCAATTTCGTTCTCGCAAGTCGTTCGCCTCGCATTCGGCATTTTTATGCCTCCAAGTTCGGTATCGTCATACAAATTTTCCAATCACAACACGATTTACAACTAAACATAGCATGCTCAAGTTCAACTCATAACGTTATTCATCGAACAATCACGCAATCACATATCATATATAATTCCCATAGAGTTTTATTCGTTCAACTCATAACGGTCTTAGCATATAATCACTTGCATAACAGCATTCATCTTTTGTTTTGCATAATCACACTTTGCAATTTCGCATGCATGCATAATCATCATTTTATACTCCAACACAAATTTCCAAATATCACAACATCTCCCATTCGCTTCAACTTCCAACATTTCATAATTCAAATTAATATTTAAAGATACGGGTTACCTCATTCTTCGTGGTTGAGCGGAGACGAGTCGTGATGTTGAGCTTTCGACGATTATTATTTAATCAATTTCCCTAAATTTCAGATTTTAAGACAACAAGACTCTTGGGTCCAGAGCGGAAAGAACTGAGGCTCTGATACCAACTGTAACAGCCCGGATTTCTAGGGTATAATAAATACAGCGACTGCTACCTAGGCGAACTTAAATGCAACAAGAACATAGACTAGGGTTTCAATTAAAGAGATTTGACCAAGTGTTTAATGAAGATCAAGGCAATAAGTAAACGGCTTTAAATACGAAAAACAAGATTTAATAGATAATATAGGCTAAGCTCAAAAGTCAAAGGTTTATTGTAGCTCCAACAAAACGCAATATTTCCCAATATTCCAATAAGTTCAAGTCAACCAAAGATAGTAAGTTTCAAAATATTCAGCGGAAGCAAATCCAAGAGAAAGCGGAGCCATGTATGAAGACACGACTACACTTAACGTTTCAAACATCCATTTTATTCGATTCGACTGTCTCAACACCACCGACCGCCTGTCGCCACTCAACCTGCACATAGCGAAAACACATGCAGGGCTGAGTATTTTAAACATATTCAGTGGACTCATGCCAAAACATTTTATAGTTATGCCACCCTTACCATAGTGAACTCGAGGTTTAGTATTTAATTTAAAAGATAGCATCGAGTATCACAAAATATTTCATGGACTGGTCAGTCAAATAATACCTCCCATTTTCTCATCAATCAACAATATCATGGTGCGACGAAGTGTGGCCACACTTTCGCCCACGAGATCGGCCGACTAGCAAGGACGGCTCCCGATCTCCCGTGTACACTAGCCTGATAGGGTTTGCGGCCCTACTCAGACCCGAATTCGTTTATATAGCCCTATAGCCTAATGGAGTGCACTCGCAAACTAGGCATCAGGCACACACAATATTCAAAGCAATCACAGGCATGGCATAACAGTTTAATCCACCCTTATTTCTCCAATATCATAAATTTGCAACATAGAAGAGTTTAAGAGTAAAGCCCACCTCGATTCCTAGATTTAAAGAACGTTCTTCTTCTTGTTATCACACCGAGAACGCGAGCTCTCACCTTTAATTTATGTATATCACAAGTAAGTCTCAATCATGGATCAAAATCATGCATGTTCCCACGTTTCCCTTCTTCCCATCGATTAGGTTTAATATTCTCATTCAAAATCAAAGTACGATTATCATATCGTTTTTATTCACACAACAACTCCAGATTTATCATCAAATCGTGACACGCATGTGCACACATCCCAAGGCATGCACACACACACACATGCATCCAAATTCATCGATTAATTTCCCCTTCAAACCGATTGATCGGTAGAAGAAGAGAAGATCAAAATAAAAAATACCTTTTTAACAGAACAATCGGTAGGAAACAAGTAAGATCTTGATTCTTCAACAAATTCTCGAATTTCAGCTTCAATTCTTCACACAAGATGAAGAAATAATGGAGAAAGTAGAAGAAAAATTTGAGAGAGAGAGATCGGCGAGAGAGAGGGAGAGAGGGGGCGATTTTTGTGATGCTAGGGTTTTGACTCTCCCTCTTATATTTATAGAGTGCAAGATATAATCCAATAATTAAATAAATCAAGATTTGGAGGAGATTAGGTGGGTGATTGGCGTTATTTCTAGTGAGAAATAAGGGGGAATTCGAATTTCATGCTATTTAATTAGCATATAATTTTATTTCGATATTTTATGGAGCAGAATAAAATATCACTGAGCAAGAATAAAAATAATAATTCTCCCCAATTAAATAGGAATAGGCGTGATTTTCAATTCCTACTCCAAGGAATTAAATTAAATCCTAATTTAAATAGGATATGCCAAGATCTTCTTAGATTTGACAAGATATGCTAGAATATTTGAATTTATTTATGGAAGAGAATAAACAAAGGATCAAATAATATAACAATAAAATCCTTTCTCCCATAAAGTAGGGGATTTTCGAAAATCACCCTTGAGACAAACATAGGGGCTGAAAATTTCATCAATTAAATAAGGAATATTGGACTTTGGATTTAATTCGGATAATTATCCCAAGCAATAATTAAATCCAAGAAAAACATGATTTCTTCTCCATTAAATAGGAGGGGTCGAAAATTCCACTTAATTAAATAATGCTCCTATTTAATTCTCACGCATCCCTTAGGAAAAAATAATTCGCCACAATATTATTTCACCCCACATCAAAATATTCACACATCCGAATTTCACCTCCACTTCACATTTTCCACCGACTTTGACCATTCCACGGCCACGTCATATTTTCCACAATATTGATTATTCAATAGCCACGTCACATATTCAACAAGTTTGACTATTCAACTCAAACTCAACTTCATATCGCAATTAGGTCACAGAGAATATTGCAATTAATTACTCATCATTTAATTCCACATATATCATAGCATTAAAAGCATTTAATGCAAAAATTTTCACGTCACAAAAATTAGGGTTCGAAAAAGCGGGGCGTTACAGCTAAGTTATCCACTGACCTCACATAGTCAACTGTGATAACTCCACTTGTGATCAACTGCCACACGGTATTATGTCGCCGAAAAATGTGTCGGGACTTACCATTGTATAAGCTACTATGTGCTCTCCCTATAACCGCTTGGCTATCACAGTGTATCACTACTGTCGGCACTGGCTTCTTCCAACATGGAATATCTTCTAGGAAGTTTCTAAGCCACTCGGCTTCTTCCCCTGCTTTGTCTAAAGCGATAAACTCAGATTCCATGGTGGATCTAGCTATACATATCTGTTTCGTTGACTTCCACGAAACAGCTCCACCCCCCACGGTGAACACATACCCACTCGTCGAGAACGAGTCTTTTGAATCAGAGATCCAATTTGCATCACAGTACCCTTCAAGTACTTGGGGATATCTTGTGTATTGCAGCTCAAAGTTAAGAGTATACTTCATGTATCTCAAAACCCTACGCAGAGCTTTCCAATGTTCCTTGCTTGGGTTGCACGCATATCGGCTCAGCTTATTCACCGTACACGCAAGATCTGGTCGGGTGCAGTTTGTGATAAACATCAAACTCCATATGATCCTTGCATATTCTTCTTGAGCTACAGGCTCTCCCGTGTGCTTACTCAAATGCACATTGGGTTCCAATGGAGTCTTAGCTGGCTCACAATTAAAGGAGTGAAACTTTTTAAGCACTATCTCAATGTAATGAGATTGTGACAGTGCAATTCCCTCATGATTCCTTTTAATCTTGATTCCGAGAATCACATCAGCTAGACCCATGTCTTTCATGTCGAAATTTCTATTCAACATATTTTTGGTCTCATTGATAATGACACTATTGCTGCCCATAATCAACATATCATCCACATAAAGACACACAATAACGAACTCATTATTTGTGTTCTTAATGTAAACACACTTATCACACTCGTTGATAGTGAACCCATTTGACAACATCACATTGTCAAACTTCAAGTGCCATTGCAAAGGCGCTTGTTTTAATCCATATAGAGACCTCACTAGTTTGCATACCTTCCTTTCTTGGCCAGGTACTACAAACCCTTCAGGTTGCTCCATATAAATTTCTTCCTCCAATTGACCATTCAGAAATGCAGTTTTCCATTTGGTGAATTTCAAGATTGTGCAAAGCAGCAATCGCAATAAGCACCCGAATGGAAGTGATTCTCGTAACGGGTGAATACGTGTCGAAGAAGTCATATCCTTCTTGCTGCTTAAAGCCTTTTACAACTAGGCGAGCTTTGTACTTTTCAATAGTACCATCAGTTTTATATTTCCTTCTCAGGATCCACTTTCACCCTAAGGTCTTACAACCTTCTGGCAACTCTACTAACACCCATGTGTTATTTCTCATAATTGATTCAATTTCACTATTGATTGCTTCTTGCCAGAATGGCGCATCTGGGCCAGACAGCGCTTTCGCCAACGACTTTGGTTCATCATCCAACATAAAAGTTATGAAGTCGGGACCAAAAGTCTTAGCAATTTTAACTCTTTCACCACGTCTTGGTTCTACATCCTCAGGACTTGACCTCGTCCTTTTGGAGGATTGGAACTAGTGGATTCATCCATCATTCTTTCACTAGAACGATCCTCCTGCCTCTTGCAAGGGTAAACATTCTCAAATAATATAGCATTCCTTGACTCAATCGTTGTTCCTTCAGCCACGCCAGACACATCTGACTTATGGACTAGGAAACGATAGGCACTACTATTAAGTGCATAGCCAATAAAGATGCAATCAACTGTTTTAGGGCCTATTGCAACTTGCTTCGGAGGTGGCACTTCTACCTTCGCTAAGCGCCCCCACACTTTGAGGTATGAGTACGAAGGTTTCTTGCCTTTCCACAACTCATAGGGAGTCACATCCCTACTTTTTAGTGGAATCTTATTCAGGATATAATTTGCCGTTAACACAGCCTCCCCCCACATGTTCTGGGGTAAACCTGAATTAATCAACAGAGCATTCATCATCTATTTCAGTGTTCGATTTTTGCGTTCAACAACACCATTCGATTGAGGAGAATATGGAGCCGTGGTTTGGTGAATTAGACCACTTGCATGACATAATTCTGCAAACGGCGCCACATATTCACCACCTCTATCACTTCGAACAAACTTAATTCAACAATTAAGTTGATTTTCGGCTTCATTTTTGAAGTCTTTAAACGCTTCAATGCCCTATCTTTACTTCTTAATAAGTAAAGGTAACAATACCTTGTGCAATCATCTATAAATGTGATGAAATACTTTTTACCACCTCTTGTTTGCACAAATTTCAAATCACATACGTCTGTATGGATCAACTCAAGAGGTTTTGTGCTCCGCTCTACCGAATGGAACGGCAGCTTAGCCATTTTGGCTTCAACACACACTTCACATCTTTCTTGTGAGTTAAACTTATCAACTTTTAGTAAATTAAGATTTATTAATCTTTTTATAGCATTTAGGTTTACATGTCCTGTCACACCCATCCCTATCTAACGTAACTACTTATACTAAATAATTTTAAAATTTAAAATAATAAATACTCCACACGTCAAGTAAATAAAACACACATATTATATAATTTCAAAAACCAACATTTTCAAGTACACATTTCAAAATATTCTGAAAAGTAGTGGGACTCTCTCACCACTATATATACTATATATTTATCTACATGCAAAAATGATGAGGAGGAGAAGGTTGCCAAAACGAGTCAGCCGCCGACCCTGATAACGTGTGGAGTTCCTATGACTCACGTCAACGAATAATTTCACTGATATCTTATTCCTGAAAAATATTAGTGGTTTATATGAGCCACAACTCAGTGTATATAAACCTTACCTTTAATTCCACATACAAATATCAAACACAATCATTCACCAACATATATCACTGGAAGTAATAGATATCATAAACAATTTAATATCCATATGCATATGCCTCTCCGTTCTTTTCATTATTTTGTGATAGATCAAGCCTGGTATCTGCCCGCGATTTTCATTGTACACGACCCGTAGGTCCCTTATATTTATTTGACCTTTCCACGAAGGTCCCTCTTTGATTTGACCTTTCCACGAAGGCCCCTCTTTGATTTGACTTTCCACGAAGGTCTATTATCATTGTATATGACCCGTAGGTCTATTTTCATTTCCATTGATATCAGACCCAGGGCAAGATTGTCACATATCCTCTTTGATCCAATGATTCATGTAATTCGAATGACATGTATAAACATATCAATTGCACCACTAACATATCCATATCATATTCCACCATCAATATCAAATAATACATAACCAATTTAGTCTCACATAATATACTTCAAATATTTACTCCAATTTAACGCATAGCAATCAATCATATAAAATATGTAAAATTAAAAGTGTGATTTATACACACCTGATCATGATAGATAACCCAAATTCTGAATGGGTTTTTGGACTTTTAAACCAAAACCTTTCCCTGAATTCCGGTTTTCCCATGAACTATGAGATTTGTTTTTAAAACCACGAACTTTCATTTCGTTAGGATTTTCCCCTGGTGGGTCAACGACAAAACCCGGGTTATCTACATGTCAATTTTAATCCTATTTGTCACTAAATTGATTACTTGGATACTATTTGGCACAATAATACATACACTCACCATTATTACATAACAAATGACAACTTTTGAATAAACAAAACACAACTTTAACATTTTGAATTATGCTATTCGGGTCGAAAATGTGTTATTCGGGTCGGGTTGGAAAAATCCTAACGAAATGAAAGTTCGTGGTTTTAAAAACAAATCTCATAGTTCATGAGAAAAACCGGAATTCGGGGAAAGGTTTTGGTTTATAAAGCCAAAAACCCATTCTGAATCTGTCTCCTAGTCAGTTTCTCGATCCTTGAATCCGAGAGTTGCAGTTCTATTTGATTTTAGTGCATAACTACATAAAATTTTATTTTTCAATCTACGTCTCCATCTCTATTTTTCTTCTGTTTTCTTTTTCTTTTTCTTTTTTTTTCCTTTCTCAAGCTCACAGACTCTAGGCATATATATAAGCATGCAAGGCGGTTATTGAAAAACAATAACTTAAAGCTACTCATATTAATTATAAATATTAAAGCAACATGCATGCTATATAGTATACTTTTATTACACTTGTCCAACAAGATTAGTGGCACTACTAACTACTACCACGTACATACTAACACATTTATATTTCAAACTATGTTACTACCATTATTTATATTATATTGATTTAAGATTACTATCATTTCCTATGTAGTAATATATATATATATATATATATATATATGGTCTTGTTAGGTTGAGATTATTTAGCTAAATTGAGAAATGAGATGCGATATGGGCCACTCATCTAGAATATATGTGAAATGTCAACAACATGTAGTTTATGTCAATAGAGGGGCATAATTGTAATTCTTTTAATTTTTTAATTTTTTTAATTTTTTATTTTTTTTTAATTTTTTTTTAATTTTTTTTTAGTTTTTTTAATTTTTTGTTTAATTTTTTTTTTTCGTTTTTTTTATTATTATTTTTAAAATTTTTTTTTTTCAACTATATGTACAATTCATGTCAACTACACATCAAATGTCAACAACTTTATTCAATAAATACTATTTGACATGAATTGTACATGTAGTTGACATTATATTATGTAGTTAACATGAATTGTACATGTAGTTGACATGGATTGTACACATAGTTGACACTATATGTGTGTAGTTGACATGAATTGTGTGTGTGGTTGACATGGATTGTACACATAGTTGACATTATATGTGTGTAGTTGACATGAATTGTATATGTAATTGAAAAATAAAAATTTTAAAAAATAAAAAAATAAAAAAAATGAAAAAAAAAATTTTTAAAAAAATAAAAAATAATTTAAATTTTTTTTAAAAAAATTAATAAAAAATTAAAATTAAAAATTAAAAAAAATATTTATTGAATAAAATTTATATGATATTACCATTCTGCCCTTTTATAATTAATTAATCTAAAGATATTTTCCTTGTGAAAAAATCTGGACCACTCATTTAATAAAAATCTCAATTGATCACAATCACATATATATATATATATATATATATTATATATATATATATATATTATATATATATATATAGGGATGTATTCAGGTCCTTACAACAAATATTTGTAAAACATAAAACAAATCTCAAGCCATTAATTTTTGCCATCTAATGGCCGATTTTCATGCCATGTGTAATTAAAATAATTATTAAAAATATTTGAAAAGGTTAGTTTAGGGAGATGCCAAATGCAACGGTTATGCACTCCCTTGATTATCTCATTTTCCATATGGACGTGTGTTTTATTATTGATTTTATTTGATATTATTTCCTTTCTTAATTGCCTACCTACAGAAACTCAGCAGAAGTAGATATATACATCGATTCCGCTACACAAACTCAGCAAAGTTCATACGACGAATTGTTATTTTTTATTTTCTTACACGTACAGAAACTCGACCAACTCGATCAATGATGGAAGAAGGCAATGTAGATTTGTAATTTACAAATACTCAATTTAGATGAATTCTAGATCTATGTGTATTGTTTGATTTTTGTATAATTTTTGAACATTTTGGGCTTAAAACATTTTGTGATTTGATGTAGAAGTTGCGATTTTCATGTTATGTATTGCATTTTTTAAGAGATTTCCAGTGAAACAATGTACTATTGTGGTTAGTTAATGTATAGTAATTTTTTAAGAGTTTTCCGAGGCCACTTCCAAATTTTTGTTAAGTTAATGTACTAATTTGGTTAGTTAACGTGGAGTCGTTTTTAAAGGGTTTTCTGGGGCCACTTGTAATTTTCGATAAGTTAATGTACTATTTTAGTTAGTTGATGTAGAAATTGGGTTTTGCATTTTTTTTTATCAAAACTTTGTATAATTTGCGTTTTTTTTTATAGTAGTGGGTGGCATTCTTTATTTTCCAAAATATAATGTACGGTTTTGGTTATGTAATGTAGGAATACCTCCTGTAATGAGGTAATAGTTTTCCGTGTAGTTATGTTTGTGCCGGAAGTTAATACCTTCCCCCTAGGGTTTAGTAGTCCAAGGGGCTAAGTTGTAGTACGGATTCAGTGACACAACTTTGATAAAGACCGGGAGTTAAGGGTAAGAAGTTTGAATCATTCTCCTTGGGTTTAGCAACCCATGGGGTTAGGTTGTAGTACCCACTCACAAACAAAACCATCACCAAGGGTAGGAAGTTTGAATCATTCCCCTTGGGTTTAGCAACCCATGGGGTTAGGGTATAGTACCACCACATCCATTGAATTTCGTTTTTTTTTTGTGTTTTGGATTTCATAACATAGATAATCATGACAAGAAGAAATCTTGATATTTTTTTAGTTTGTTTTCCAAACATATTGTTTCTAATAGCTGCTTTGACATCTACATTGTTTACTACTGAATGATTACATTATTAATGATTTTTCGATCATTATTCACTAGTGAATCACTACATTAGATATGTATTTTATGTACATCATTCGTTTAGGCAGTGAATAACTATATTATTTATGAGTTTTCATACATTCTTTCTAAGTGAAACTACATTATTTATGACTTGTATGCACTTCTTCCAATTGTTCTATTACAATGGCACATTACTATGTCATAATGCATTACATTATTGTTCCCTATATGTGCATTACCAACATACTTAATAAATAATGTACGCGTTTGTATAAAATTAATGTACTATTCATACAATAAATAATGTATAATTGTATAATGCACACAATGTTATCATTAATGTACAAAAGTCAAATTGTACATTAAAACATAAATATTATAAACAATGTAAACACTTTGACGCGGCAACATGCTCAGTCTCCCCATCTGCAGTCATTTCCTCCCTAGATTGGTGTATAAATGAAAGAGAATGTCTTTATTGAAGTCCGCCGCTGCCTGCTAATGTAGAATATAAGTGGAAAAAATGTGAACGGCAAAATAAAACCAGATAATGTAGAATATAAGTGGAAAATGTAACCAGATAATGTAAAATATAAGTGGAAAAAATGTACAAGCACAACCAAAGCAAGTACATCATTTAATAATATAAATTTTCACTCTTAAAATCTGAATAATGTAATATTTTGGTAAATTAATGTAAGCATCGCAAATGTAACAAATCATAGCATTAATGTAGCATAGCATTCATTGCTAAAACAACAGTAATATAGAACATTGTTCACTAACTGATTTAGAAATAATGTAACACAGCATCATTAATGTGCAATGTACAAAAACAGTTAAATAATGTAACAATTCTTTTCGTGCAATGTTCACCATTGTCTTAAAAAAAATTCGTGTTAAGAGGTCTACATGAATAATGTAACAAAAACAGTTAAATAATGTAGCCGATACAGAGACAAGTCAGAAGCCAAGTTGTTTGTAATCAACCATTTCAAATGTCGATTTTACAAATAATGTACCTAATCAATGGAATATTGTAAACCCAAATGATGTGGTTTACCAGTGAAATGATGTAAACATGAATGAGATAATGTACGAATAGTTCAATGATGTAGCAGTTGTAGAGATATGTTGCTAGAAACCATTGCCGGTGAACACAATACACATTCCAGACAAAATAACCAGTGATGCAAACAAATACGACAAAATAATCAAATACATTTCGAAAAACAACCAAACCAAGAAAAAAAACCATACAACGACTAAAAAATACTGAAATTCACTGATTTACATAACCCAAATTGAAAACCAAACAACCATAAACTTCCATCACAACGGAAACCTAAAGTCTATGGCTGATTTCGCGAAACAATGATCGAAACTCCGTCGGATCGACTAACCTTGTTCGCGTTCCTCTTTAGATCGTTAAACAGTAAACCGTATGGTTCAATCGACTCACCAACTCGACCAATTACACTACACGGCTTCGATTTGCAGCAACTGGTTCGGCGGCGGTTTCAAATGTTGAAGATTAGGGTTTTTATGAGATTTTGGGGTAGAAGAATGGGGTTGGAAGGGTTTTTGACGAGAGAGAATTGGGGGATGCAAAGGTGATATGATGGTGAGAGAGAGAGAGATATGAATCGGCAATTTTAATTAGATGGCGAAAATTATGGACTTGTAGTTTAAAACTGATGCTTGAATTTGTGTGCTTCCCATTTTACCCATGTAATGTAGCTAAAAAATGTATTAATGTAGGACGGATGTTTTCAATCACAACCATTAAAATCAGTAATCCAAGGGCTTATATTAGTGTTATGTTTAAAACTAAGGGGGTGTAATGACCTTAATGCACCCCTATATATAATTAGTAGTACAATATGGTTCACATGCACACATATTTACATAATTATTGTGTATATATATGTACTAATTTATACTATAATACAATATATATACATCTACTTAGTAATTTTCATAAATTAAAATTATCTATATATTCGATTATAGTGAGTCGATCATAACCATAAATATATTCTTTATGATACACTTATATCTCTGTAGTATAAATGACAAGAAAATATGCTAATATGCAAAATAATGCATGTTTCGGGTTGGGGATGTCACATGTCCCAATCTATTATGCCATAAATCAGAGTTCTCAAGCAAATAAGAGGATGCGTCATCTTCCTTATTGCATATTCCTTTTCCACGGTGAATGACCGTAATATTCAGCTCAAAAAGCACATTCACTAGGTGGCCTTCACCTATGAATTTTCCATTCTTGATCAATATAACCTTTTCACACTCAAATTCTAGTGAAAATCCATGATTTACTAGAAGTGAGACTAACACCAAATTATTTCTGATATCTGGGACATGCAGCACATCCTTAATGGTAAGAACTTTTCCAGATCCTAGTTTTAGGAACACATTGCCCACAGCAACTACCTCAGAAGAGGCTTGGTTTCCCATGCGTACTTTTCTACCTCCAACAGATTTGTAAGTAGAAAAAACGTTTCTCTCGAAGCACATATGACATATGGCACCCGTATCAACAAACCATTCATTTGGATTAATACCATGGTCCACATCGGAGACCATTGCGACCACCTCGTGATCTTTGTTGTTTATAACAACACGTTCAAATAATTTGCACAATATTGTCTTCATCAATAAGTACATAATTATATTGAACCATATGTGCATTGGTATATTCAACACCACATGCATCCCAATTATTACTACCAAGTCAAAATTGGTCTTGCTTGTCAAATGACAAACGATAAACACAATTCTCAAGAGAATAGCTCTCAAGGAATTAACCACTTCATTGCACATCGACATTGCGACTGTTCGTTTCTTCATTCCAGCTTTGGAGCTCATGTTTCCTCCAACTTTGATTGATATAATTAAGTCCAAAAGTTTGGAAACCTAACTCGTAAGCTATGGTCTGCCAAAAACCTTGATATGGTTGAACTCCGTAAGACTTATTAGTTTTTTTATTTATTTTAGAAATATGTTTCTAGGAGAATCCACCACTACTTCCTCCGTCCGCGAATAGGAGCCCCATTTTATTCCGGCATGAATTTTAAGGAATGTTAAAAAAAGTGGGTGGAAGAAAGTTTGTGGAATATAAGGCCCACTTATATCTATTAGTTTTAAATGATATGTGAGTGGAATGAGTTGGCGAAAGGTGAGATCTCTTTACCATTTATAGTAATAATGAACTGGGACTCCTATTCACAGATGGACTAAAATGAAAAAACGGAACTCCTATTCGTGGACAGAGGGAGTACTAATTACTAGTATACAACGGTCCGTTGCTAATTTCTTTTCTTTTTAAATTTGATTTTTTAATAAACAGATAATTACTACTCTTTCCGTCCTTTATAATTTGTCATCATTTGATCCGACACAGATCTTAATAAATATAATAAAAAGTGAGTTGAAAAAGTTAGTGGTATGTGGATCCTGCTTTTATATATTAGTTTTGTAATAAAATGTGAGTGCGAATGAGTTAGTGGAATGTGAGAGGTTCACTACCAAAAATGGTAAAAGTGAAATGTGACAAATTTTTAGGGACGGACGAAAATGGAAATAAATGACAAATTTTCAGGGATGGAAGGAGTACTCTAAGATTAAATATATATACATTTACGTTCGTCGTAGCCTAAGCGAGATGTTTCATTTTCGCATGTGTTTTGGAAAAATAATATTCCCCGCATTCCATAAAATAAGAATATTTTTCATTTTGGGATGTCCAATAAAAATATCTCCTTCTATTTTTGATAACTTCTTTTTCTATAATAAGTGGGCATATTCTCCACTAATAATACAATAATAATTTTTTTTTCTTTTTATCTCTCTTTTACTTTATCAATTGTGCATTAATTCCTATACTGTTCCAAATGTCTAACAAATGTCTATATTTTTGTAGGATGGAGGAAGAACTCCCCCCGTCCCATAATAACTTTTCTCTCTAGTTTGTCTCACAAAAGTTATCCATTTCTATTTTTGAAAAAAGTTCTCTCTCGTATGAATATAAAAATTATATTTCTTCTCTTCTATTTACCTCTTAAAATCCCGTTCTATCCTACAAGTGTGACATTTTTTATAGAACAGAAGGAGTAATAGTTAAAATTAAAAAAATATATATAATAAATAATACTCCCTCTGTGCACAAACAATAGATCACTTTGTGCATGACACGAGTTTTAATGTAGAATTGATAAAGTAAGAGAGAATGGAAAAAAAATAAGAGAGAAGTAGTGTTAGTGGAATGTGGGGTAAGAGAGAAGGAGGAAAAAAGTAAGAGAGCCAGAGAAAAAGTAAGAGTGAATCTTTCCATAAATGATTGTGATCTATTTTTTGTGATTAATTTTTTGGGGTAAGAGAGAAGGAGGAAAAAAGTAAGAGAGCCGGAGAAAAAGTAAGAGTGAATCTTTCCATAAATGATTGTGATCTATTTTTTATGGACGGGAGAGTATAAAAAAATGTCTTCTCTGTATTATAATAATAAAAAAGTATTAATTTTATAATAATACGTGAATAAAATAAAATTACTTCAAAAAATAGTAAAAAACGTAGTGGTACAAGTATGATACAGGTGAAATCATAAAAAAGAAAAATTGATTCATTTAACCAGCAGTAATATCTTTATATTATTTTATTTTATTCTCCAAATCCAGTTTACTTCTTAATCGGTGTTAGTTGCTCGTCTCCATTTCTAACAGATGAAATGAAACCAGTCTAGGCTCCCTTTCCTTTCGATTTAGTGTTTAGGGTTTCGCATTCATTCATAAAGTTAACCGCGCATAATGGCTGCCGATGCGGACTCCACTGCGGGGGTTGCGGCGATTCAGGACGTGAACGTATACATCCGATGCTCAAACGGCTCTAAATTTTCGGTGAAAACCACCCTCGATTCGACGGTCGCAGAATTCAAACATGTTTTGGCGCACAATTGCGATGTTCCTGCTGAACAACAGCGCTTGATCTACAAGGGCCGGATCTTGAAAGATGACCAAACCCTAGCTAGTTATGGTATACTAATCCACTTTGAATTCTCTTAGCTTCAGTATTCTTATTTTGCTCGCTCTGATATATTTTTTGGTAGATTAAACAAGTGTTTGGATGATTCAGTTTCTGAGTGAATTCATAAATTGAATGCTGGCATCGTCTGTTGGTAAAAAGGAAATTGTTTTTCTGGTAGAGTAATTAAGGGATGACAAACCACAGTTATTGAGAGAATTATGTGCTTAAAGGAAAATTCGTATATTGGGCAATATAATCAATGGAAACTAATCTGGTACTCCTATTTCGGACTTAGTTGACAGTATTAATTTGCATGTGGAAGTTCGAAAGTGAATTGCGGATAACTAACTCTTTATGTTACGTGTTTTGTGGTGAAGCCTGATCAGAGGCATTTAGATATGGGATACTGTTCTGTTAGCTGAACTTAAACATAAACAACTGGAATACTGTATTGGCATGAGGAGCTCTATCATACCTAAACTTTTTATTAATTATAGCATATGGATATGCTCTGTCGCTTACATCCATATTTGCAGCCAGAACCTGTAGTCTTTTATTTTTCACTGCCTTCTAAGTATGGGTTTGTTTCACTCTCGAATAGGTTTGCAGGCAGATCACACTATTCACATGGTTCGTGGTTCTGCACCAGCTGCTGCATCTTCTCCTGCTCCCGTTCCTACTGGTGCTGGGAACACCAACACTAATGCTGCAACTCAGGGTGGTGGTGTGAATCCCGGGGGTACTGGGGTGGCTGGTACGGGTGCATCCTTGTTTCCAGGGCTTGGCTTAGGTGGACTAGGTGGTACTGGGGGGGCATCTGGATTATTTGGAGCCGGACTTCCAGAATTTGAACAGGTGCAGCAACAACTAACTCAAAATCCTAACATGATGAGGGACATAATGAACATGCCTGCCATTCAGAGTTTGATGAACAACCCTGAGATTATGCGCAGCCTAATTATGAGTAACCCTCAAATGCGTGAGATAATTGATCAGAACCCTGAACTTGCTCACATATTGAATGATCCTAGTGTCCTTCGACAAACATTAGAAGCAGCAAGGAACCCTGAGCTAATGCGTGAAATGATGCGAAACACTGACAGAGCGATGAGCAACATTGAATCGTCTCCTGAGGGATTCAATATGCTCAGGCGCATGTACGAAAATGTGCAAGAACCCTTCCTGAATGCAACAACCATAGGTGGTAATGCTGGATCTGATACTGGATCTAATCCATTTGCAGCACTCCTGGGGAACCAAGGGGGGTTACAAACTAGAGATGGAGCTAATTCAACAAGTGCAACTGAAACAGGAACAGCTGTTCCAAATGTCAATCCACTTCCCAATCCATGGAGCAATACTGGTAAGATAGGACTTATTTTAATTTGTTAAAGGCCTTGGTTGATTATTTGAATGTAGTGTTGTAAGATATGTGTAAAAACTTCATTTTATTTGCAAAAGGATTGAAGCTTCAACTCTACAAGATGGCACTTTATAAGAATCAGAGGGAGTAATTTATTTATGCATTTTATCTGAATCCTTGACTTTTTGACTTCTCTGGTTCTTAGTTTTCTTATTACTCTATTCTATACACATCCTCACAGAAAAAAGCCACATTTGCATTTGATTGATTTAACTTATCATATTTTGTTACCAAGTCCTTCTTTTGCCTATGAATCCTGAATCCTCATATTCTTGTACTAGTACTAGTAAGTATCTGCATATATTAATATGTGAGTTTCTGAACTGTTGGTTTAGGAGGTTCTCAAACAACCAATGCTAACAGACCTAATCTAACTGGTGATACGAGGCCACCCCCAATTACTGGACTGGGAGGACTTGGTCTTCCTGATTTAGAGCGCACAGGCATGAGTGATCCTGCTGCATTTGGTCAGCTGTTGCAAAATCCGGCTGTGTCTCAGATGATGCAGAACTTGCTTTCAAACCCTCAAAACATGGAACAAGTACTACAACAGTTGCATCGCATTGATTGTTATCTTATTCTGGGTATATTTTTTACTGGAATTACAATTTTATTGCAGCTCATGGGTTTGAATCCTCAACTGCGAAGCATGCTTGACACGAACCCTCAATTAAGAGAAATGATGCAAAACCCAGAACTTATTCGACAGTTGACCTCATCTGATATGTTGCAGGTATATCCACATTATTTTTGCACTCAATTTTTCTGATTATTAAAATCAAATATGTTCACTGTTTTATTTATTTTTCACTAATGCATATCATTGAACCATATCTCTCTGATAAGCCAGTTGGTTATATTATGTAAAATATATGCTTAAATTTTTTTTGGCCCATACTGGTTGCACTTGCATAGTGAGCCAATTACAGTTGACTGGTTTGTGACTTTGGATATAAATTCTTGTATTAAGACATATGTATGCTGGCATATGCTCACAAATTTTGGTATCTGATAGTCAAATTATTAAAGTGAAATATGCTTAATTTTTAATTATCTGTCACTAATATATTACTCCCTCCATCCCACTCAAGATGGCCACATTCTTGAGTGGCACGGTATTTTAGGAAGAGTTGTTAGGTGGAATTAAGTAGAGAGGAAAAAAGTAGTTGAATATTTTAATGAGGAGAGAGGAGAGGATGTTATTTCCAAAATTGGAACGTGGTCATCTTGATTGGGACAAACAAAAAAGGAAAGGTGGTCATCTTGAATGGGACGTAGGGAGTATGTAAAATATTTGCTCAAATCATACTGGTTGCATGGTGAGTCAATTATACACTTGTCATGTGGTTGATGTATACTCTTAGATGACCCAATTACATGAAAATGCTATTAACTACTCTGGCTGTGTGTATATTACTAATAAAAAACTAATTATTTTGTAGTGTTGTCACAATTTTCTAAGCAATATACCTGATTGTTTCACCTATAAGTTTTACTCAATTTAAGCTGATAGCTAACCTCTATTTCTCCTTGATGTTTACTGTTTATGGTTGCTAAAGTGCTAGTTCATTGTTCAATTCCAATCCCTATTCTTTGCTTTTGGAAAATTACAACTTTGGATTTGTTGTACTATAAGTTTTGAATATAATCTGCTTAGTAGTATTTCCTTCTTTTAACTGTGATGACACTCTATGCTCTTTTTCCTTATTTTCAGCAAATGATGGCTTTGCAGCAACAACTTACTCGGCTGCGGTCAACCCCGTGAGTCAGTTATAAAAGTTGATGCATAGATTGGTTTTATTTGAGATGTGATCGCATTTCATGTCTTGTCCTTGTAAATTGTTAACATTTCTTGTTCCTGAAAGTGAAGAAAACTTAATCAACTGATTAAAGTTGTCACAGCCAACTGCTGAACATGCCATCCCTAATGTGTTTCATTCTAAGCTTCATTCATTCATATATAAGGCAGTGTTATAACCTATGGAATCCCCTTTTGCAGGGATGGAGACCAGACTAATCAAAATAGAGGTACAAAGCAACCATGTGTCTCTTTATTTATGCAGTACTGCAAAACAATTATGTGATCACATCTATATATCTCCTTGTGGTGCAATTAAGTATTCCAATGCCACAACCTTGATGCAGGAACACAAAATAATATGGGTTTGGACATGCTGATGAATATGTTCGGTGGACTTGGAGCTGGTGGCTTTGCTGTTCCTAATGCCCCTGATGGTTGAGCTCTCTGAACCTTGATCTGATACACCATATATTACCCTGTCCTGTGATAATGCGGAATTTTTTTTTTTTTTTCCTCAGGGCCCCCAGAAGAAGTGTATGCAACTCAGCTATCACAACTACAAGAGATGGGTTTCTTCAACACAGAAGAAAACATCCAAGCACTCCGTGCCACTTCAGGAAATGTGCATGCAGCTGTTGAACGACTTCTAGGAAGCCTGGGGCAATAGTTGGACAGATTGTGTACAACTTTTTGGACGCAAAGGAAAGTGAAGAAAATACTAGAGTTTGGTTACAGGCATATTTAGATGAGCAATGGAGTGTAAGAATAAAATACAACTCACTTTTGTGTTGGGGCTTTTAAGCCTCTGGCCATGGGAATGGGATGGGAGATTTCTACCATCATAGTATATAAATCCATCATAGTATATAAATCTCCCATCATAGTATATATTGATTTGTGCCTGTGTACATACATATTTTAAAAGAATTATATTCGTCCTGACATTTTGTTTGCGTTAGTGTTTCTTTCCCTTAACTCTTCCCTAGCATTGTACAATCACCCAGATAGTTGGGCATTTCATTTGGGTACGAGATTTAAGAAATTGATATGTTAATGGATTATGTAGAGAGTAAAATAAGAGAGGAAATAAATAGAGAGTGAATTATAAGAGATGATAAAGTATTTACCAATAAAATAAATGACTCAGTTATCTTGTGGCAACACGAAAAAGAATACTACTCAACTATCTTGGAATGGAGAGGTACTTCCTTTTCATGTTTCTTTTATTTACAATATTGCAGTTCATGTTTGTACAAGTATTGCGTGGCTTTGGAGCACGAGGGTCCAAATGATATCATTTTGATCTTTACAAATGATTCGGAAGTGGTAGATACGCGTAGGGGTCGGTTCTCGGTCAACTCAAGGTTCTATTTTGGTTAGTGGGTTTAGGGTTTAGGCAGTTCTCGGTTCTAATCGAAAACTGATGGGTTAGAACAGTAGAATAGTTTGTTTAGGGATTAATTTTAATATTTATTGTATTCATTTTAACTGAAGAAACATATTACTCCTTCCATCCACGATTAAGTGTCTCAAGTTTTCTGTTTTGTCCTTCCACGATTAAGTGACTTATTTACTTTTTAGTACTCCTCCAGTCCCACAAAAGATGTCACACATGTGGGTATTCATTTTAACTGAAGAAACATATTACTCCTTCCATCCACGATTAAGTGTCTCAAGTTTCCTGTTTTGTCCTTCCACGATTAAGTGACTTATTTACTTTTTAGTACTCCCCCAGTCCCACAAAGGATGTCACACTTGTGGGACGGCACAAGATTTTAGGATGTTTTGTTTCGTGGGTTAGATGGAAAAAGAAAATACAATATTTATATTATTGTGAGAGAGAACGTTTCCTAAAAATGGAAATATGACATCTTTAGCGGTATACTCGAAAGGAAAATGAGACATCTTTTACGGGACGGAGGGAATACTACTTTTGATAATAAACCTCACATTCAACTAATTCACTTCACTCACATTTTATTATACCTACACTCCACTAATTTTTTCAATCCCCTTTTCGTTACATTCTAAAAATTCATATTGAGTCAACTTAGTACACATTTGTAAACGGAGTATATGCTATGGAACTCTTCATATTTATTTTCTTTTTCTTTTGCCTAGTATTTCAACCTTTCGTCTTGGTAGATTTTAGTAACTTTTGTCCTTTATCTACAGGGATAATAATTACATAGATTATCGAAACGAAAAAAGGATCTAAATAATTTTAATTTGTCTACAATAACAGATAAATCATAAGTTTCATTGTTTGATATGATTTTTATGTAAACCAAGAACTAACCATTATGAATTATATACATTGCAAATATATGAGCGAATTAAAATTTATTTGTAGTTGGAACTTGAGTTTCGTAGTCCTGTCAAGTAGCTATTTGAATTTTACTATAGACCATTGAATCATTTTTACTCCCTTCTTCACACTTTAAGTGATACATTTTTCTTTTTGGGGTGTTCCATTTTAATTAACGTATTTCTAAATATAGAAACATCACTTTCTCTATTCTCTCTCTCTCTTACTTTATTCCTTTCATTTTACTCAAAAAACAACACTACATAAAATTTTGTTATGAATTAGAAATGCTCCACTTAGATTGGAACAGAGGGAGTATTTGTTTCATCTCTACCGGAAGACAAAGATATATGATCTGTATAATAAGTACCATTTTTTTTTTATCAAAAGCAGTACATAGGTAAGCTTTCATTTTTTTTCTCCATACTTATATTTTTAATGTCTTGCAATTGATCGATTGGTTCCTTAAGGAACTGAACCAACTTAGGGTGTGATTTCAATTCTGAATTTTGAAAAAAAGCTGGTGTCGGTTAATCGACTAGTCGGTTCGGCCAGGCCTAGTAGAGATGCAAATGCGATTACACAATTTTGATGTATATGAAAATAATAACAATGATGGCCTTTTTTATGGATATTTCAACTTGGAGTAAAAAAGATGAAATAACGAAACAGTGCTTTATAGACTAAGGATGCAACCAAGAATTTATATCGAGTTTGGGGTTAGTCCAACGGGCTATTTGGGCTACAAATTATTAATTCAAATTATCTTATTTTGTTATTAATCGTGAAAGTCTATATATATATATATCTTATAAATAATACTACTATCTATACATCTACACATCTACACATCTAGAGCTAGTTTAGTTTTTTACATGACAAGAGACCGTTTCCTAACATGGTAGTCTTATCTTGCAACCTAGGGCACCAGAAAATTTAGTCAAGTCTGCTACGTTTGTTCCATGAACTGCCATGATCTTGTCGTAATATTGAGGATGCTTCTTCACCCAATCCTTATCACCTGACTCGATAAAATATGCCCCTCTAAGGAATAGGTCTCCTTCTGATATCCATGTCCACTTTTTCCATTGCGATTCGGGAGTTCTCGCTGCTCTATGTGTAACCTGCAACATTTGCATGATTAACAAGATAAGTCCGTCCAATTTGTGCCATAAAATATATGAGTATTCTGGTTCATTTGTTGGTAGTACTTCCTTCGTTCTATAAGAGTATGTACTATTTCCATTTTAGTTTGTCCCACAAGAGTATGCATTTTCTAATTTTGAAAATTCTTTTCTCTCTAATGAAGTGGTACCCATTCTCAGGGGCGGACACAGTAAGGCCCAGGGAGGGGCTCAAGCCCTTCCCAAATTTTTTTTCCCCTGTCATCCTATTGCTAAAATCTTTTGAAATTTAAAAAAAACAGTCTTTAGCCTTTCCTAAATCAAAGTTATTGAAGACTAAATTGCGTGAAATTAATGTTGAGAATGGGCTGAAGTCGCTGAGTTGAATCTATGAATTCAAATTTGCAGACGTGAATTGGGAAATTAATTGCTGTTACAGGTATTCTTAGGAAGAAGATGACCCACTAAATTACTCCTATGGAACGGAGGGAGTATAATTCATACGTGTATAAAGGTTTCTGCAGGTTTAATATTGTAAATATAAATTTTTACTCTTTTTATTTTCTTTACTTTTCTTCTCCTTTTATTTCTTTACAATTCTATTATACTTATATTTATTTTTTATAACTTTTAATATTTATTTTATTGTAAAAATTAAGAACGAAAATATGAAAAACATTTCATGAATTGAACGTTTAGTTTAATTCATATAGGATTCTACAAATGACTAATTTTTATTTGTTACAAACATGTTGGTTTAGAATTTTATCCTAGAATTAGACTTTAAGGTGCTCACATTGAATAATTTGAGGTTTTCTAAGGTAATATTCATTCTTTTACAACTACTTAGGACAACATTTTAAGTTATTAATATTTTGTTTTATATAGTTTTTCATATTTATTACTAAAAGAATACTACTATACGGTTGTCCGTTATTAATTGTCTTATTTTGACTTAATTCGAGTTTTAAGGACTATATTAAAATATGAATAAAAAAATTAGTGGAATATGAGTTACTACCTCCGTCCCCCAAATTTTGACATAGTTTACTATTTCGGTCCGTCCCCCAAATTTTGACAAACTTCACTTTTTACCATTTTTGGTAGTGGACCCCATATTCCACTAACTCATTCCTACTCACATTTTATTATAAAATTAATACTTTTAAAGTAGGACCCACATCCCACAACTTTTTTAACTCACTTTCCATTACATTTCTTAAAACTCATGCCGGGTCAAAGTGTGTAACATCTCGGAATTTAGAACCCTAATTTTAGAGCCCTAGAATTTATTAGTGATGACGTGGAATCGAGAATGCATTTATTGCATGTGATGCTATGGCCGAGTTGAGTCTAGGTTTTGCGTTGAAAGTTTGAAAAGTCAAACTTATTGATTTTATGATGTGGCATGTGATTTATTAAATTATGAGATTTATGTGGTAAATTAATTGTTTAAGGGTGGGTGAGAATATTAGAGAAAATTCCATAAATACTTGTCACCCTAATTCTTGAGATTTTCGACCCCTTGAATTTTTGAAGAAGAAATTCTATTTTTCCGGATTTAATTTAATTCTTGGGATATTTATCCAAATTAAATCCAAGACCCAATTATTCCTTATCTCTAGAGAAAATCGAACCCCCCCCCCCCCTTTATTTATTAGTGATTTTCGAAAATCACTATATTTGGGAAGGAAAGAATTATTTTATTTTGTTTGACTCCTTACTTGATTTCCTTCCATACCTAGAATTTAATTATTCTACCAAATCTTTCCATACTTCAAGAGATCTTGCCTTACCTTACTCTAGGCAATATTTAAAAATCCATGCCTTATTTGAATAGGCATAGGGACGCCACTTTATACTCCAAGATTGGGAGAATTCTTATTTTTATTTTGTTCCGTGATATTTTATTCTACTCCGTAAAATATACCAAAACAAAGCCTTGGCTATTCTGGGAGCCTAATTTTCGAAAGTCATGAGATTTTGCCCTAGGATCTATTTTTGTTAATTCTTCTTCCCTACTTCACAATATTATTTTATTTATTGCGTAGAATAAAATCTTACCAAATATTCTATTCTAATTACCTAAAGATCTTGTTGAGCACTATAAATAAGAGAAGACCCCAACCCTGGACCCCAAATTTTCGTCCCCCACCATTCCTCACTCTCTCAAATTTTCTTCTTCCACACACCAATATTTTGTCATCCTTTGAGAAGAATTTAGAGTTTGAACGCCAAGATTCTTGAAGAACCAAGTCTCTACTTTGTTTCTACCGATTGTTTTTCTCTAAAAAGGTATTTTGTTTATGAGTTCTTCTTATTCTTCTTCTACTTCTTCTTTTTCTTCTTTCTAACCGATTAATCGGTCTTCTTGAACCCTCATGCATCTTGGTTGAGTGAAAGTGGGATAAAAGGGATGTGGGAATATGTTCATGTGTGTGTGTGTGGCGTGTGTGTGTGCGCGACGTGTGTGTGTGTGCGACGTGTGTGTGTGTGTAGTGTTGTGTAGTGTGTGTTTGATGGCTAAATAATCTTGTGTGATAAGCATGATCTTGATTAATTAGTGTGTGTGTGTGTGCGACGTGTGTGTGTGTGTGTAGTGTTGTGTAGTGTGTGTTTGATGGCTAAATAATATTGTGTGATAAGCATGATCTTGATTAATTAGTAATGATAAGATAAATCGATGGGAAGAGGGAAAAGTAATGAGACATGCATGAGTAAGAGTAGTATTGAACCTAATTTGAGATATGTGCCTATGTGATTAAAAGGTGAACCTTTGGTTGCGAAGCCGGATAACGGAAAAGCGAAACTACTTGAAAACTAAGCAGTCGAGGTGGGCTTTACTCTTAAAACTCTCTTTTATTTTGTCAAACGTATGAATTGGTGTTATAAGGGTGGTTTAACTGTTATGCCATGCCTATGTTTGTTTTTAATGTGATATTGGATATGCTTATACGAATTCGGGTCTGAGTATGGGCCGCAAGCCCTACCAGGCTGTGTACACGATGGGATCGGGAGCCGTCCTTGCTAGTCGGCCGGTCTCGTGGGCGAAAAGTGTGGCCACACTTTCGTCGCACCATAGAATGTTTGTGATTGTTATTTTGTTGAGGAAAATGGGGAGTTATTTTGACTGGCCAGTCTATGAAAATATATTTTGTGATACTCGTGATATTTCTCTTATAACTGCTTAAAACTCGAGTTCACTTGGTAAGGGTGGATAACTTATAAAATGTTTTGGCAATGAGCTCACTGAGTATTTCAAAATACTCAGCCCTGCATGTGTTTTCCTTATGTGCAGGTTGAACGATGGCGAGTGGTGGCGGGTGTTGAGCTTGTTAATTAATTAAGATGGTGGTTATGAACTTCAAGCATAGTTGTGTCTTCATACATAGCTATTCTTTCTCTTGGTCGTCTTCCGCTGAATTTTGATACACTTTAGAATTTTTTTTTGGAATATTGGCATCTTGCCTTCGGTTTGAGACCTTAGCCTTTTCTTGTGATTTCGTCTTGGATATTACGTCATACTCTTCAGATGTTTTGATCGTTATTTATGATACCTTCCTTCTTCTTTTAAACTTCTAGGTTAAGTTATTGTTTTAAATACTCTGATAGTTCTTTCAAATCTTTTGGTCAATACTCTTTAAATGAAACCCTAGCCTATGTTTACTTCTTTGAAGTCTGTTTGGGTAGCAGCCACCGCATTTATTGTACCCTAGGAGGGCGGGCTGTTACAAAGTGTGTCAAAATTTGGGGGACGGAGGTAGTATAATTTTGTATATTACTATAATAAATCGTGATTGAGACGCGTTAGTGGAATGTGAAATCCACTTATTGAAATAAAAGAGTAAATGGGACTATTACGCACGAACATATGAGAAAAGGAAATAAGAGACAATTATTCGCGGACGAAAGAGTATATTGTTTGAATTTTTCAAAATTAGAAAGTTCATACTCTTTAGGGACGGATGAAAAAGGAAATAGTTCATACTCTTTTGGAACGAAGAGAGTATCATTTTCTTAAATCCCGTGTCTAAAAGAAATCCATCACTTGTATTGATTAAAATGTGAAAATAAACAACAATTATAAAATAAGTATAATAATGGTAAAATTAGACAATTAAAGAAAATATTATTTGTATAACGGTGTAGTATAATTTATATATTAATATATTAGTACAATATGATTTTGTATAATAATAATTATTTTAATAGATGTAGTACAATTTCTATAAATAAAATTATTATTTGAATATATTTTGATAGATGAGAATAAAAAAATAATGAGTAATATGATTTGTATATAGCAAAATAATTGTTTGCATAATAGTTATTCTCTTAATGTGTATAATAGTAATTATTAGTTAGCATATACATAAATTTATACACATGAACGAATCAATAATGATAAAGAAATAATGAACTAATAACGTTTGTTGTTAAATTATAATAATAGAAGATAGATAACTAATATAGACAAAGAATGATGGAGATCTATCATGTAGTTATAAATAATGACTTTTATCCCACATTGAAAGAAAGAGCAAAACATCCAAGAATGTGTTGCTATAAAAGAGAGTCATCCAATAAACTCTCTTTTAACTTAAAGACCCATGTCCACATTAAGTGTTGATAAAAATAAAATCTTCTAACTTTAAGTATGACCAATAAGTAAAAATTGATTTGAAAAATCAAATTCCTAACTTTTTTTTTGGAAAAAAACAAATTGTCGGTTTCGAACTGAAACCAACAAAAAGACTGGCGATTTGAACCATTGCCGGAATCGGCGGTTTCGGGATGTGAACCGGAATTGTCAAATTCCATACCGGGCCGGTTCAAGTTCATTCTTTTTATGAACCATGAACCGCCGGTTCTAAACCGAGACCGACGGTTTTTGAACCGTGAATTTGTCTAGGTTAAGGATTGGTGAAGGAGCTAAGTTGGCTGATTGAGAAAAGTATCAATGCTTAGTAGGAAAACTGATCTACCTTGCAGTCAGAAAGGTAACTCAGTTCATGCATCGACCTCAAGAAGACCATATGAATGCAAGCCTATGACTTGTGCGATATTTGAAAGGCACTATAGGATATGGGATATTTTATGGAGAAGAAAGAACAATTGGAGATTGATGGTTACATTGATGTTGATTGGGCTAGCAATCCAAACGACCAGAAATATATAGCTAGATACTTCACCTTTGTAGAGGTAATTTTAGTTACATGTAGAAGCTATAAGTAGAAAGTGGTAGCACTGTCGAGTGTTGAGACTGAGTATCATGGAACTGAGAGTGGAATAAATGAGATCCTATGGCTACAAAGGTTGATCACTGAAATTAAATCCCACATGCACAGAGTAGTTGGCTATATTGTGATAATAAGACAACAATCAGTATTTATTAGAACTCGATAATCTAGCATGACGAAACTAGAGATGCCCAAGCTTTACGATTCGAGCGGTTAACCACGAAACCGTAACCGGCGGTTATGGTTCCAAACCGAAACCATGAGATTTAAACGGAACCGAAATCGTCACTTTTTGAACCATGGGCTGGTTCAGGCTCTAGAATTCCCAAACCAAAACCGCGCCGGAAACGCCTGTTCTGGGCGGTTCCAAACCGAACCGCGAAAAACCACCGAAAAACCATGAAACCGAGCCGGAACCGTATTTTTTCCAGAAAACCGCTAGATCAAAACCGAAACCGACGGTTTTAGAACCGAAACCGTGATCGCGAAACATCCTCGCGGAACGGTTTCGGTTTGACAGTTTCCAAAACTAGAACCAGCGGTTCCGAACCATAACCGCCGGTTCCGGAACTGTGGGCATCTCCAGACGGAACTAAACATGTAGAGGTTAATTGACACTTCATCAATGAAAGCTTGATGGGGGATTTATTGGACTTCCATTTGTTCGATCCGAGTAGTAACTGACTCAACTTATTTTACCACAAGTTATACCCGTAATTGTATGAGATCAGTGTAGCAAATAGCAAGCAAGAGTATCGTATCCCATAGAGACTAATTGTGTCAACTTAACTACCACGAACTAAGTTTGACTAATATATAGACAATCAAAAGGAATTTTTGTTCTAATTCAACTACTAATGTAATAATGAAAAATTAAACAAATAAATAAGATAATAAAAGATAATGTGGTGAATTGTAGAACTCGAGGATCTGATGCCCAATTTCAAGCTCTTATCTAATCAATTTGTATTACTTTTTAGTGTCCCTAGAGTAATTAAGTAGATCACAATAATAGATTAAACCCTCTCAAGAGGTGAGAAACCTGTAGATTAGGTGATAGGATTGAAGTCTCATTCTAACCCTTAACACCTAACTCCCATAAGCATGAAAGATCAAATACCTCACTCATAACCCTAACTCTCCCGAGTTCTATTGAACTAAGGTGTGAATTATTCTTATTTCCATATTAATTATTTCATATCCCGATTAATCTAATTAATCATACACATTCAAGTGGTGATCAAGCAATTGAAAGGAATACACCCAAGAATAATCAAACAACTACACGAGCAAGGTAAGAGCAAAATCGTCTGAATAAAAACTATGAAATTAGTGTATCATCACCAAGAATTCCACAAAAAAAGTTTAGCTACTCATGTTCTTCATAAAAACCAAGTTTAATACAAAGTATTCAGTGAAATACATAAAGAAAGCAACAAGATACTCATGTGGAAACAAATCTATGGAGTTAAAACTTCAATCTTCTGATTGGAAGTCTTCAATCTTCGATCTCTCTCTCTCTAAGTGTTCTTGGGGTGTGTTTGAAGTGTAGGAGGGTTTAGGTGGAGAATGGAATGAACCCTTGATGTTTTTCTCTTTTTTTCGATTAAAAAATCACGTTTCTAGCATAAAAAATCAGGCCCGCCAAATTTGACCCTTCCGGATAAACAATGGGGTTGGAAATGACTTGTCTAGATGAACCTTTATGTTTTTCTCACGCTTTGTGGAAGTGACCCGTCCGGGTGGATGTTACGGGGCCAAAATGACCCGCCCGGGTGGGATTTTCTTGACAGTGCAGTGCTCGTATAATGGCCATAACTTCCTCTACCGGACTCCAATTGAGGCGTTCAAGGTATCCGCGTGAATCTCTTTCAGAGGCGAAGAAAATGATATGCATTAGGGGCTGATTGGACTTCAGAATCACCATAAATTTATTTTTTTATCTTTTTTCTATCACATTTCAACAAACATGGCAAAATACCAAAATATTCAAATGTAGCCATAGTCATGTCAAATAAAGAAAATATAATCAAAATCATCAAAGTCTACTCTATAAAAGCAAGCAAAATCCAAGTATGTCAGTAACTAGCGTACATATTAACTACTACATAAAACAACAAATTTACCATGGAAAATGTTACAAATTGATATGTAGGGTCTTGTTAGGTTGAGATTATTTAGCTAAATTGAGAAATGTGATGCAATATGGGCCACTAATCCACAAGATTAACAAAATGTCAATAGATACAACATTATGTCAACACGGGGGTATAATTGTAATTTTATTAATAAAAAAGCGTATAACATAAAATTGTATTTCAAACAAATTTCTAAAACCCTCTCTAAAACTCTACTGAAAAATCTTCAAATCTTCATACAATTCTTACAATTCGAACACCTTCAAAATCTGCAAAATCTCGCTGATCTTCAAAATTCAAACCGTACACATTCAAACACAGTTTTCTACAATGACGATCGAAGAGCAAAATCGAAAAGAATCGGCTGAAACACCGATTGTAGTTGAATTGGCTGAAGCAGCGATCGAAGAGAATCGGCATTCCAAATCGGCGGTGGTTGAAGCGACTTCTTCAGGTTAAGAAATTGGTTCAAATTTTAAGTATATTGCTTCGATTTTGGTGTATTAAAACACATCTAGATTTCATTTTTTATGAATTCGATTCCTGCTGAAATTTTTTGCTGATTAGCGATGGTAGAATCGGAAGAGAACAAACATTATCTTCCAGTTAAGGATTTGTTTAAATTTTTAAGATTATTGACATTTTATATACTAGCTATTGATATAGCTATAATAATATACTGTTGATAGTAGTGTATGCTTGTTTGAATAGGTGTTGACATAATTATATTGACATAGTGTATGCTTGTTTGAATGACTGTTAGGATGGCTGTAGAAAACATACAAATGTATGGCTGTAGTAGTATGTCAACAACTATTGACATAGTGTATGCTTGTTTCAATGGTTGTTAGGATGGCTGTAGAAAACATATGTATGGTTGTAGTAGTATGTCAATAGCTATTGACATATTGTAAGCTTGTTTAAATAGTTGTTGACATAGTCATATTTATGTAAATAGAGTATGCTTACCATAAACTTTATAAGATAATCAACATGGTATGTCAACATTATAAACTTTAACTATTAACATAATAATAAGATAATTGTGGTTGCTATATATGGGATATACGTGTTAATTGACAGAGTATACTTCATACCTGACTTCTGTTACTTGTGCTTGCTATATCTATTGACATAACTATAATAATATACTGTTGACATAGTGTATGCTTGTTTGAATAGGTGTTGATATAATTATATTGACATAGTGTATGTTTGTTTGAATGGCTGTTAGGATGGCTGTAGAAAACATACAAATGTATGGTTGTAGTAGTATGTCAACAACTATTGACATAGTGTATGCTTGTTTCAATGGCTGTTAGGATGATTGTAGAAAACATATATATGGTTGTAGAAGTATGTCAATAGCTATTGACATATTGTAAGCTTGTTTAAATAGTTGTTGACATAGTCATATTTATGTAAATTGAGTATGCTTGCCATAAACTTTATAAGATATACGACATGGTATGTCAATATTATAAACTTTAACTATTGACATAATAGTAATAAGATAATTGTTCTTACTATTATGGGATATACCTGTTAATGACCATACTAAATACCTGAAATTCTGTTAATTGTGCTTGGTATATCTACTGACATAATTTTAGTAATATACATGCACTTGCTGTCAAAGTACACTTGTTATTGTCATGATATTTGTATAATTGATATAGATTGATTATGTTTGATTTTAAACCAGAAAACAGAAAAACATCCAAGCGAAAAAGGAGTACCTCAGTATCTCAGAAAGAGTTAATTATTATTAAGAAAAAGCAAAAGAAAAGTGTAAAGGATGGAAAACAGATTGTTATTGCCGAAAGTTTATCTCAAAGGCTTCTAGTGAAAAGAAGTCGATGTATTTTGTTGATGCAATAAGCAAACTGAATGAGGAACAGATTAATTCTGTGAAGGAGTTGGGTTTCGAGAGTGTCCTACATTTCAAAGTTGATTACATTCCTAGTAGATTAGCATTATCATTATTAAATATTAAAAAATTTTGAAGAAAATAAGTGCAAGATAAAGCTTAATAATGGGAAAAAAAAATTCATATCACTGAAGAGGATGTGGAGCTTGTATACGGATTTCCAAGAGGTGACATTACTTACTCCAGAGATAAGTGTAAAAGTAATGCAGCTTTGATGAGGAAGATAGTACAACAATGTGGTACGAAAACAGGAAGTGTGAACCATAACGCTGTTGAAAATGTTATGTTGAAAGATCTTCAAGGAGGAAGACAGTTCAAGAGAATGTTCTTGGTATTACTAGAATCAACATGTGGAATGGTAAAATCTAAGATTGGAGAGATAATTGATGATCTGGATAACGTGAGAAATGTCAATTGGTGTTCGTATATAATATCTGTGCTCAAATTTGCAAAGCAAAATTGGTCGATCACAGAGAAGAATGCCTTTGCTGGACGACTTCCTTTCCTTATGGTATGTTTTACATTTTGCATTACATATTATTAACATGATTACATTAGGTTGTATGTGTAGTTGATATAGCTTGTACCATAGTTGACATAAGTTGTATTAGTTATTTAAGTGGCTTGTGTATTGAGTTGACACTACACACTAGTAATTGACATGCATTTTTTAACATATGCAACTCTACTACTTAGACAGAGTTACACAAGACAAGCGTCCTGTTCCTTGGACATTTCCATTGATGAAAGGATGGAAAAGTGAGCATCTTCAGGCTAGAGAAGATAGAGAGATCAGTGCAGGAGTTTTTGGTTTAGGACATATAAAGAAGAGATACATTCGTAATGAGGAGCAGCTGCAAGGGAATGAAGAACAAAGTGTTGATGTTGATGACAGTGGAGTTGGGTCTTCTTCTTAGAACCTACTCCCATCAGATATGGTGACAAATGTAGTAAAATACATCAAGCAGATAAATGATGGCAGGACCAATCTTGTTAGAGTCCTCAAATAAGTTTCTTCACAGATCAAGAATAATGATTTATTCGGATTTGTTTGTGATATTGCTAGAAGCGCAATTGGAAGCCAAAAATCTCCGGTTGTATCTGTGAGTGACACTTTCCTGCATTTGTCCCAGTCATTTCATATAGATAACAATGTTGTTGTTGATAACTGGAAAGCAATGTTTGACTCAATACGAAATGCTGAAAAAGAAAACGAAACACTTGAAGAGTTGAATGAATTTCCAACTTTCAGATTGGGAGATTTCTTTGATAAAGTAAGCACATAATCAACCTATATTGAGATTAATACATCATTTCGTTAATATATGTTTCTCTTAGTTGACAATGGATTACTCCTACAGTTTAGAAAGTAACATTGTTGAACTAATTTTTGAACAGGCTGTAGAACAAAGAAATACAGAAAATTTACCTACCTCACCAGTTGGTAATCCTGAAGGCTGTTGAAGAAGACGAACAAAGTAAGGAGAACATGATGTGTAATGGTGATAACGAATCAAACTCTCCTATCTCGACAGCCATACTAGGATCTCCACGGACATCATCCCCATCTCTCCAACAACAAGAAGTCAATGCTTCAGAGCATGACAACACACTGCCATCACCAACAACTGAATCTCCTGGACATGTCAACACTCAAGCATCACTTTTAGGATCTGAGAACAAGGAAAGTGAGTTGGAAGTTCAAGCAGAAGTTGAAGCTGACAGGGCATCACCAACGACTGAATCTCCTGGACATGTCAATACTCAAGCATCACTTATAGGATCTGAGAACAGAGGAAGTGAGTTGGAAATGCAAGCAGAATTTGAAGCTGATAGGGCATCACCAACAACTGAATCTCCTGGACATGTCAATATTCAAGCATCACTTATAGGATTTGAGAACAGGGGAAGTGATTTGGAAATTCAAGCAGAAGTTGAAGTTGATATAGAGTTAAGAACACAAAATGTCTTGCACATATTATCAAAAGCATGCAGTGACTGTGAAATCAGCAACAATGAAGAAGCAATCAAGACAACAAACACCATTGTTGATATCATAAATGAACAAGTACAGTTTATAATGATTATATTAAACTCTAGAAGTTTTGTATATAATTTTATATAAGTTATTGACATTGTGGATATCGTAGTTGACATAGATAAATATATAATTGACATGGTATAGCATGGAGTTTCAATATTAATTACAAAATTGTACTTATGGAGTTTCAGGAAGACATGGAGGATGCAGCTGCATGCTCAATTGTTGAGTATATGATGCGAGAGCGAATTGAAACACTGGATGACACACCTCCCGAATGGAACATACAAAAACAAGGACATAAAGGGAAAGAGAAGATGCACGAGGAAAAAGAAAAAACTCCTGAAAACACAGAGAGAAGAATGACTGTGTACCAGGTAAAATAACTAAAATTAACCTTATTATTTTTAAAAAAAATGACTGCATTGTTGTTGACATTGCTTGTAATAGTTGTTAAAATGGCATGTATGTGTAGTTGTGAAAGCATGTATAGTAGTTGACATAACTTGTATGTGCACGATATGTATCGTAGTTGACATAATTATATTAGTTATTGACATGGTTAGTATAATATAGTTGACATGATTTGTAATTGCAAGTAACATTAAATTCACTATTCACTGACAATAGAACCCGAACCCTGTTCCGATCACTGAGATTCCACTGGCTGAAGCTAGAGAGAGACGGACTCGTGCTGAAATGCGTCCTAGTCCGGTGCTACGCTCAACATTTGAAATACGAGCTGTGAATATGAAAACAACATGAAAGAGATATGTACTACTACATAGTAGAAACTGAAGGAACAAATGAGTATGTATAATTTAATTCTTTTAATAATCTATACAATAATTTTATATTTCTATGCAGTTGACATAATTTATGAATGATGTTTAAATGTTGTCTGCACGCTTTCATTTCAGTGATACATGTGTCTACACTAATGGCTTTGTTTGGGCAAGCAAAGGAGTGTTTTCATCTCTGAAACCACATACAGAAATCAGAATAGGTGTAATTGATGTATGAGCAGTATACCTGAACTCCAGAGAAAAGGAAAGGGCAGAAACATCTCCTCCATGCCTGTTTCTAACAACATCCCCATGCGTGAGTAATCTAAATTTATAAGAAAACTACTTTGAATGACAGATTTCACTAACAAAAAATGTTAAATGCAGTATTTGAATATAACAAATCGGGAGCCTCATTGGAATCCATTACAATCCAAGAACAACTTTATGTCACGAATTGATCAAGAGACTGGAAGAATACAAGACTTCGATTAGAGAAAAATTGATTTGGTAAGATATTTATTTTTGTACAAAGATCTCACAATGTCACCAACATAAATTTGGACAGGTATTGTCAAATTCTTTTGTCTAATTTTATATCCCATGTATTATAGGTCTTCTTCCCACGTTTTAAAAGTGGCTATTACTACCTTGTTGTATTTTGGATGAAGATCAACAAAATTGAGAAAACAGATAGTGTCAAACCACCTAAAGACAAGGATCCATTGGAAAAGTATAGCCTTGATGTTGGAATACTGGTATGCTTTTTCAATATAATTGACATTATGTTTACATTCTGTTGACATAATTTATGCATCTTGTTGAAATGCTTTGTATACACAGTTTAATTTAGTTTTTTTTTATATATTTGCAGAAAGATATGTTTGAGGCATACTTCAAAGAGAAGAACATATCAGAGCTATCAGTAAATATAAAGAAGTCTTCATACAAAGTTGTTCCTTTAGATTGGGCAACAAGCACCAATAAAGAAGACAGTGGTATATATTTGATGAGACATATGGAAACTTACTTTGGCAGAAAGGGAATGGAATGGAATGTCGGCTTTTCTCCACGTGGCTTAAGGATTCTACAGATACTCAGAGGAAGATATTGCGAAGCAATGCTTACATTAGAGAGCAACAAGAAGTGTATGGATATGATACGCGATGCTAACGTCTGGATGAATGCAAACAAGCAAAGATTGTCTGCGTTACAGAACAAGTACAAGGAATTGTTTAGCCGTAGAAGCAATAAGTAAACAACTGTTTTATTCTGATTTGAACAAAGAGTGGTTTGAATATTTGATGTTATCATATTTTTTAGATGGATATGTAAAACAATTATCTCAACTGATTTTTAAACCATGCAGTCTATAATAATATGTCAACAACTTGAATTAAATGTCAACAGCTAAAAAAAATCCTTTTAAATAAAAAAATATACAACTGTTTTTCCTTATTTTTTTAATTTGACACAAGTTCTAGCATCATTATCATACAATAAATGTCAATAGCTTGCATACCAAAACTCATCAAATTATAGCAAAAAACTCAACAGTTTGACGATAGCCTGATTATCAAATGTCAATAACTTATAAAAAAATGTTAACAACTCGTTAATAGCCTTCATAGAAAATGTCAACAACTCAAAAAAAACACTTATAATTAAAACAAACAATTTTTTTTTTTCGCCTAATGGACACATGTTCATGAATTATGGTCATAAAATACATGTCAACAGCCAGCAAATCAAATGTCAAAAAAAAATAACAAAGTGTCAATAAAGTGTAAGAAATGTCAACAACTAAATAATTCTCATATCAATAGGAAAAATATCAAATGGCGGAAAAAAATGGCAGTTCAAATTTTTTATAAAACTTCCTTCCTTAAAAGCAAAGTTAAGTCCTTAACTTCTTATTATTGTTTGTCGGAAAAGAAATTCATTTCAAAATACACTCTCAAAAGCAGAGTTATAATCATTTTCTCTTCCAACTACTCTCTAAAAAATCTTCAATTATAAAGAATTCAAAAATCAACTCTTTTTCATTTCCTAACCCTTCATCTACAAATCAAAAGGCGATTTCATCTCCTAGACAAATCAATTTTCTAGGTTTCTGAAACAATTATAAGTTTAAGCAATGACAACCGAACAACAAAATACCATGGAATCGAATGAACCGTCGACCGTCGCTGGAAAAACGGCGTCTGATTCGGAGGTCAACACCGAATAAAAAAAAACCACTGAACCGACTAATTCAGGTTAAAGATTTCATTTGTTTTTTAATTGTATGGCTTCAATTTTAATTTTTTAAAACAAAGTTTGATTATTCAAAAATTTTATTTTTAGGTTTTCATAATTTAGTTATCTGATGAGTACGACTTCTGTTTTTGGGTTAATTAGCAATGGAAGTCGATGAAGAATCAAAAGCGAGACTCAAGGCGGGAAATAAAGAAATAGAAGAAGAATTTTCTTCGAGTTAAGTACCATTTATTTAAATTTTTATGATTATTAACATTAGAGGATATCTATTGACATAGTGATGTTGACACTTTATACCATAGCTGTTGACATAGTGTATGCTTGTTTGAATAGTTGTTGACATAGTCATATTTATGTAAACAGGGTTTGCTTGACCTTTTTATATGTATGGCTGTTAGGATGTCTAAATTATATGTGTACTTGCCCTTATTATATAATTGTTCACATCGTGTATGGTTGCCCTTGTCATATGTATGGTTGTTAGGATGTCTCTGGGCTGAACATATATGTTGACATAGTTTATGCTTGATTGAATAGTTCTTGACATAGTCATATTTATGTCAACAGGGTTTGCTTGCCCTTGTTATATGTATGGCTGTTAGGATGTCTGAATTATATGTGTACTTGCCTTTGTCATATAACTGTTGACATCGGGTATGGTTGCCCTTGTCATATGTATGGCTGTTAGGATGTGTCTGGGCTGAACATAAATGTTGACTTAGTGTATGCTTGATTGAAAAGTTGTTGACATAGTCATATTTATGTCAACAGAGTTTGCTTGCCCTTGTTATATGTATGGTTGTTAGGATGTCTGAATTATATGTGTACTTGCCCTTTTCATATAACTGTTGACATCGTGTATGGATGCCCTTGTCATATGTATGGCTGTTAGGATGTCTCTGGGTTGAACATAAATGTTGACTTAGCGTATGCTTGATTGACAAGTTGTTGACCTAGTCATATTTATGTCAACAGGGTTTGCTTGCCCTTGTTATATGTATGGCTGTTAGGATGTCTGAATTATATGGCTGTTGACATTATTGTTATGCTTGATTTTAAACCAGAAAAGAGAAAGATAGATTTAATTGCCTCTGAGACAAGAACCAAAAGAACAAATGACCCGAAGCAGTTAATTGCTTCTGAGTTGATTGCTTTCTAAGAGAAGAAGCAAACGAAGAAATGACCCAGAACAGTTGATTGCTTCTGAGATAAGAAGCAAAAGACGCAACGACAAGCAAACAGAGGGTAAAGAAGAGACAGAAGGAAATAGTAACTTAAGTATACGGCTTCTAGTGAAAAGGAAGCCGATGTATTTTGTTGATGCAATGAGCAGACTGAATAAGGTACATATTAATTCTGTGAAGGAGATGGGTTTGGAGAGCGTCCTCCATTTCAAAATTGATTGCATTCCCAACATATTGGCATTCTCTTTGTTGAAGAGTTTTGATGAAAAAGAATGCAAGATAAACCTCAATAATGGGAAGAGTATTACAATCACTGAAGAGGATGTGGAGCTTGTATACGGATTTCCAAGAGGTGACATTCCAGAGATATGTGTAAAAGTAATGCACCTTTCATAAGGGAGATAGCAAAACAATGTGGTACGAAACCAGGAAGCGTGAAGCATAATGTTGTTGAATCTGTTATGTTAGAAGATCTTCAAGGAGGAAGACAGTTCAAGAGGATGTTCTTGGTCTTACTAGAATCAACATTGATTGAGAAATCAACATGTGGAATGGTAAAATCTAAGATTGGGGTGATATTTGATGATCTGGATAACGTGAGGAATGTCAATTGGTGTTCGTATATAATATCTGTGCTCAAGTTTGCAAAGCAAAATTGGTCGATCACAGAGAAGAATGCCTTTGCTGGACCACTTCTCTTCCTTATGGTATGTATTACATTTTGCATTACATTAATTATTGAAATGACTTGTCTGTATAGTTGATATAGATTGAAATTGTTATTGATATGGATTGTATATGCAGCTCTGCTACATGGATAGAGTTATTAAAGACAAACGTTCAGTTCCTCGCGATCTTCCATTAATGAAAGGGTGGACAAGTCAATATCTGCAGGCTAGAGAAAATGAAGAGATAGCTGCAGGAAAATTTGGTTTGGGACTTATCAAGAAGAGATATGTCCATAACCTGGAGCAAGAGGAGGAGAATGAAGAGGATCAGGAGGAGGAGGAACAGGCAGAGGAGAAGGAGGACGAGGAGGAGCAGGTGCCTCAAGAAAAAAATTCTAATGTTGATGGCAGTGGTGTTGAGTCTTCCCTGAATCTACTCCCAAAAGAATTCCTACAGAAAGTAGTGAAAAACATTCATCACATGAATTACGACTTTACAGAAGCTCCCACACACATCAAAAGTAAATTTGCTTTCGGATTGATATGTGATATGGCTAGATCTGCACTTGGAAGCCAAACAAGTCCAATTGAATCTGTGATCGAAAAGTTTGTTAATTTGTCCACATTCCTTGAAGACTAGTTTGATACTTTTGATAACTGGAAAACAATCATTGAATCAATAGTTACTATTGAAAAGGAAAAGGAAGCACTTGAAGATTTGATTGAGTTTCCAACTTTCAGGTATGGACATCTCGTTAATAAAGTAAGTACATCATTTTGTTTACATATGTTTCTCTGAGTTGACATTAGATTACTCCTATAGTTTAGATACTAACATTGTAAAACTAATTTAAAAGCAGTTGGCAGGAGAAAGAAACAGAGTAAATACCCCTACATCGCCAGTTTCTGATCCTAAAGGGGTGAGCCAAATCTTGTCTTTTGTTATTTAGAATTAATTCAAATTAATTTGATATTAATTATAAATTACTAATTAAATAAGTTGCTGAAGAAGAAGAAGAAGAAGGAACTAAAGAGGACACAGTGGGTGATGACAATAGTGAATCAGCCTCTCTATCTCACCACCAGCTGCAGGTCCAATGGATGACGCACATGTTGAAATGAACAAAGCAAAGCAACAGGAGAAAAGAAAAGAGAAAGAAGAGAATATTGTTAAAGTAAAGTAACTGAAACTAAGATTAAATAGTATATTGTTTTTATAAAATGACTGAATTGTTGTTGAAATGGCTTGAAAGTGTTGTTGACATTTGGTTATAATTGTTATTGACATGATTTGTACGTGTAGTTGACATGTCCTATAATTGTTGTTGACATGAATTATATTTGCTGTTGACATGGTTCTGTGTGTAGCAGACATAGTACGTACCGTAGTTTACATAACTCGTATGTGTCGTTGACATGATATGCACCATACTTGACCTAATTATACTAGTTGTTGACATGACTAGTATATATAATTGACATGATTTTTAATTGAAACTAACATGAATTTTATTTGCACTGACAGAAGACTGTTGTTCCATTCTCTGAGATTCCACTGCCAGAAGCCATAGTCAAAAGGTCTGATGATAAAACGCATTCAAACTCATTCCTAGGCTCTCCAGTTGACATAAGAGCTGTAGATATAAAAACATACCTGGAAGCTTATGAAAGAACTGTCTACTACTACATACTAGAAACAGAAGGAACAGATGAGTATGCATTACTTAATTATTTCATTGATATAAAAAATATTTTTAGTTTTCTATGTAGTAAACATACTTTATGAATATTTTTCATATGTCGTTTGTATAACTTCATTTCAGAAATACATGCGTTTATGAAGATGATTTTACATGGGCGACCAAGGAATTGTTTTTATCACTGAAGCCCAAATAGAAATTAATGTGGGTGTAATTAACGCGTGAGCTTCACACCCGAACAACAGAGAAAATGAAAGGACAACAACATCACTTTCACACTTTTTTATGAGTACATCTCCATGTGTAAGTGATCTTAAATTATATGTAAACTGTTTGAGTCAGATGTCTCCCTAACCTAACATGTTGAATGCAAAACTTCAATGTAACAAATCGGCAGGAAAATTGGGATGCTTCGACAGCAAAGAGAAATTTCATTTCTCATATAGATAATGAGGTTGAAAGAAGACCAGATTTCAACTGGAGAAAAATTGATTTGGTAATAAGATCTAACAATGATATCTATGCTAGAATATATGAACAAGTGTTCTATGGATATAATTTTATCTTTCATGTCATACAGGTCTTCTTCCCAGTTTGTGCAGATAACCATTACTACCTTGTAGTATATTGGATGAAGAAAAACATCATTGACATCATAGATAATATGAAGCCACCTAAAGATACGGATCCGTTGAAGAATTATGACATTGATATTGGCTTAATGGTATGCTTTTATCTATGTTATAGACATATTCTCCACATTGTGTTGAAATGCTTTGTATGTGTAGTTTAATTTAGTTATTTATATATTTTGCAGAAAGATATGTTCGAAGCATACTTCATAGAGAAGAAATTGCTAGATCTTTCAGAAAATATAAACAAGTCTTCATTCAACTTTCTGACTTTAGAATGGGCGATAACCACAAACATAAAGGACTGCGGTGTCTATTTGATGAGGCACATGGAGACCTATGTTGGGAAAAAGGGCAGTGATTGGGATATCGGCTTCTCTGAGCGTAGTGTGAAGATTGTCCAAGTATTCAGGGGAAAATATTGTTGCACGATGATTGCATCAATTTACAATAACCAGAGGTCGCCAATGTTACAACTGGCTCATGATTGGATGGAAACAAACATCGACAAATTGCTTAAGCTAAACAACAAATACAAGAAGTTGTTTGGTTGTAGAAAGAGGAAGTGAACAAAAACTGATTTTAATGTTTGATGTTAACTTATTTTTTGGATTAGTTTTAAAATGATTATTATGCATTCTGACTTTTGAAATTAGCAGTTATAATAAATGTTAATCAGTTCAACAAATTGTATTGAAATGTCAACAACTTGATTGAAATGTCAACAACCTATAACAAAATGTAAACAACTTGGAAAACAAATATTATAATTAAAAAAAAAAATTAAAATTGACATAATTATATTAGTTGTTGACATGCCTAGTACGTGTAGTTGACATGACTTAAAATTATTGTTAACATGTTTTGTATGTATAGTTGACATGGCGTGAAACATAGTTGACATGACTCGTATGTGCCGTTGACACGATATGCACCATAGTTGACATAATTATATTAGTTGTTGATATGGCTAGTACGTGTAGTTGACATGACTTAAAATTATTGTTAACATATTTTCTATGTGTAGTTGACATGGCTTGTAACATAGTTGACATGACTTGTACGTGTAGTTGACACGATATGTACAATAGTTGACATGACTCGTATGTGTCGTTGATACGATGTGAACCATAATTGACATAATTATATTAGATGTTAACATGGCTAGTACGTGTTGTTGACATGACTTAAAATTGTTGTTGACATGTTTTCTATGTGTAGTTGACATGGTTTGTAACATAGTTGACATGACTTATACTAGTTGATATGGCTTGTAACATAGTTGACATGACTTGTACGTGTAGTTGACATGATATGTACAGTAGTTCACATGACTGGTATGTGTCGTTGACACGAAGTGAACCATAGTTGACATAATTATATTAGTTGTTGACATGGCTAGAACGTGTAGTTGATATGGCTTGTAACATAATTGACATGACTTGTACGTATAGTTGACACGATATGTACCGTAGTTGACATGACTGGTATGTGTCGTTGACAAGATGTGCACCATAGTTGACATAATTATATTAGTTGTTGACATGACTAGTATATATAGTTGACATGATTTTTAAGTTGTTGACATGTCACCTTAAAAACATGAAGGAGTACGGAAGCAAGGCAGAGTCCAACTTTTATTGAAATGTCAACAACTTATAACCAAATGTCAACAGCTTGTATAAAGTGTGTACAACCCAAACAGCAAATCTTAAAATTAAAAAATAAAATCATACAATATATGTCAATGGAGAGCAAAATCAAATATCAACAACTAATAAGAAAATGTCAATAACTTGTAGTATATGTTAGCAACTAAAAAACAACTCTTGATTGTTAAAAATGAACAATTATGTCTACTTTCTGCCACAACTTCTGGCATTATGATCAATCACTTTATGACACTTTCCACAACGCCTATGAAGTTTATTTTGTTTTTCAATTGCTTTCTCTATGCTCGACTTAATCCTGTTTTTCTTGTCACTTGCACCTCCCTTTGTACTAACCACATCCGAAGCATGTGCAGTTATTTCTTCAGGTACAGCTATACCATATATGTGTTAGAGTTTGTATACTAGAAATCACCTTTCGAGTGATTGAATACTGTTAAAACTCTCATTTTATTTTCCAAATGAATAGACAGATTATTTTTGTCATAATGTTGTTATATTTTACATTTAATGGATATTAATTGCATATTTAAATGTATAAGTAATTTAACAAAGTCTAAGTCTTTGTTTTAGTAGACCGGTTGTGGGCGTCATCCACTTTAAGGTAGCACGGTCAGTTCTAAACAAAGAAAAAGAATAATTTCACAACCTAGATAGGCTTAGACTACCTATCGTGAAAGGTTGCAATGTCAGTCCGATTATTTCTAAGCCTTACTGAAATAAGATGACGTTGGTGTGGTATAGCACTGAATGGATCTAACAGCGAGACAGTCTTTATGCTATCTACTGAAAGACGAGGTCTCGTAAATTATTTCTCAATCAATGTACGTTAGCATTGAGCATACGGTATTGATTATGCACTACTTTGACTTACCAAATGGTGCGGGTTTTTCGCAACCCAATAAGCCTGGTATATTGGGTAGTGGTGATTAATATCTAACGGTGCTAGGATTGCTATTATGTTGAATGGTGCGCGAGGTGAGTCTCGTTTGATAACATCCTCAAGAGAAGCTTGAAATAAGGTTTTATTATTCGGAACCTAGCTAGTTGGAGTTTAACTACTCAATGAATAATAAATAAGATTTTCTTGCTGAGTCCTGTCTTTGAATAAATAAGATATTAATTAATTAAGTCCATAGCAGACAATAATTAATTAATGGATGTTTTTATCTTAAGCGCGGGAAATAAATATAATTTATTGGAAACCCGAAGTACTTGTAATTTCGGATTTGGATGGGGAGTGCAGTATTACTTCTGTAGTGGCTGCTCGTAATATTCCAATTTTAAGCTTATATTAAATTGGGTTTAATTTAATTAGTAAAAAGCTAATTGGAGGAGCCCATATCCAAAGCCTTCCATAGAACCCTGTCTGAGCCCAATATGTGACTTATTATAAATAGGAGAATAAAGGAGACAGAAAAGATGCTAATTATTTTCTCAAAATTTTCGGCCCCTACTCCTAGTAGTAGTCGAAATTTTCTCTCCTCCGAGGGAAAGGATTTCTGTCTTCTCTATTTAAGTCCTAGTGCGCTGGTGAGATCAGCCCACCCTGATATCAGTTCACAGTTCGGGAACTAGTCAGAAGATCCGTGGTTTTGTACTGAAGATCTTCACGAGGAGAAGGCGCTAGCTATCTTCGATTCTTTTGAGAATCATCAAGGTATAATGGCTAAACCTAAGAACAGCATGATACGTGAGATAATTACGCGAATAGAATTTGTCTAAATAATCCGCTAAATAGATCTGATTATTATGTAATTGATTTATGAATGCGCTTCCGCTGCCAACCCCTACAATTGGTATCAGAGCCAGTCTTTGGCTCTGATTATTTGGATTTAAATTTCGCGAAATTCATGTATGCATGAGTTTTTGTTTTCGAAGCATGTTCTTGTTTTAAGTTGTTATTTTTTTTATGCATGATGAACTCAAGAACTATCGAAACAAAGAACTCAAATTTTGGAACGCTAGAGACGTGCGATTCGTCGGCGCTTGCGCCGAGACGAATCGCGTGACACGCGATCCAATTAGGGTTGTCGAGCGAAGGGAGTTCGAATGGCGATCGACCAGCGACGCGTAGACGAGGGTGGACTCGTGCACGCAGCCGTTGTGACCGCCGGTGCCGATGATCCCGAGAGAACGCCCCGATCGAGTGGGAGTAGGCGTGCGATCTCTCGGCGATGTGAAAAACGAGCGTGGGATCGTCCACGCCGCCGGGTAGACCGCGGCGGCCCTCGCCCTGAACAGAATGGCGATCGACGGAGGGAGGCCGCCGGAAGCCGCCGCTCGTCCGAGAGCAGCGGCGGTTCTTCCGACCCGGAACCCTAACCCTAGCTTTAACCCTAACCCTAGTCGACTCACGGCTGATCGTCACCAATTCCAAGAGCTGCGACGCCACTTCCGGCGTTGAAGGCTGGGGTGAGGGCGAACGGCGCTGGAGGCAATTCGTCGGTGCTGCGCGGCGTCAGCCGCGCGCTGCGCGACGACAACGGAGGGAGTAGCGGCGCGTTCGCGCCGCAGTGGGAGAAGCGGGAGCAGCAGCGCGTAGCGCGGGCTGCCGGCGGTGGCTGGGCGGCGAAATCGCCGTCCCGACGGATCAACCCCGGTGTGATTTTGTCGTTCATCGTACGTGCGAACCTCGTTCGATGAGATAACGACGAAATATTATTTTATTGATTATTTAATTCATAAATTAATAGAAATCATTAAAATATTATTATTTAATTGAAATAAAATATTTTGGGAAGATTTCCCTAGATTTTAGGAATATTTTGATTATTTTCTATATCTATGAATATTTTATATCCTAGATGATATAGATGAGAATAATTAAATAGTTTCCTAAATTATATTATATATCTAGAATCCTAATAAGGATAGATATGTAGGATTTCATTAAATAATAAAATATATTCTCTTCCCAATCTTAATAAGGAATTAATTTAAGTTTATTTATTCATGTCCGTAAAAGATATAAATAATTAATTATTTTAGATAAATCTTATAGAAGAGATGAATATGGATTAAACTTTAGTATTTAATATATTATCCTTTAATAAGATGTTTAAAAGATTATAAAAGATTTAATTATCCAGTCAATTAAATACCAACAGAATTTAATTAAGCCTTTAATCTGCACTAAGGCTAAGGATAATTAATGAAAAACCATAACCTAAATATCTAAGCGATAATTACGAACTAAGTTTGTATATGGTCTCCATCGATTGGTCCACAACTTATGAAGCTGATTTCTAATATTATCGCCACCCATGTTGTGGGGACAATAATCCTAAGAAATAGCGAGTTCATATAGGTGGACTTCTCATTTGTAAATAGTATGGACTAGAAAGTAGTTTCCAATATTATCGCCACCCATGCTGTGGGGACAATAATCCTAAGAAATTACAAGTTTCAGAAGTTCAAACAGAATTTACGAGATAGCTTGGTCTTGTTATCAACACATGAGCATTGTTATGGGAGTGTGTTGTAGAAACGAGATTCTATAATGCTAAATCTGATGGTCGTGCTTAGGCAACATTTGGCGGCCATGCCGTGCTGCGGTCTCTGGACTATTCGTCGTTGTTGTGACCAGTAAAAATGTTAAAATTTTAATGCGTATTGACCTCTGCTTGAGGGTACAAAATTTTAATTTTTACAGTTGTGAGAATTTGAAAAGTTTTATGGTTTAATCTACTCAATTTCTTCACATAAGTTTATGACAAATAGTAAATATTCTGTTTTGTAGTGCAACCTAAATCGTCAACATGTCTCTTAATCCTCTTTCTGCAATTCTTAAAGAAAACAAACTCGAGGGCCAAAATTACATAGAATGGAAACAAAATTTGGACATCGTTCTCACGGCTGATGAGTACAAGTTTGTGCTCACTACTCCTCAGCCCCCAGTGCCGGCGGCTAACGCCGCGCAGGCAGCGCGAGATGCCCATAGACGATGGCACAAGGCGAATGAGATGGCTAAGTGTTATATATTGGCCTCCATGTCAACAGTGCTTAGACATCAGCATGCCGCCATGGCAACTGCCACCGAGATTATGGAAAATCTCACGAATCTCTTTGGTACTCAGAATCGAACTGCTAAGTCTCAAGCCTTTCGAAGTATCATGTGCAAGACTATGAAGGAAGGCTCGTCTGTGAGGGATCATGTCCTCGAGATGATGAGCCATCTCAATCAAATTGAGGTTTTGGGAGGCGTCATTGATGCCGAGTCCCAAGTTACTATTATCCTTCAGAGTCTGCCCCCTAGCTTCCAGCAGTTCAAGCTCAACTTTGAGATGAACAAAAGGAATTACACCTTGGCTGAGTTGTTGACTGAACTTCAGTCGGCGGAAGATCTCATGAACCAAGCTAAGACTGCGATGGTTAGTTCGTCACATCGTTCCTCTGGCCCTAGGCCTGGCGCAGGAAAGAAGAAAGTGACAAACCAGGTAAAGATGCTAAGGGAAAGAAAAAGAGGAGGTCGGGAAAGAAGCAAACCGGAAAGTGTTTCAAGTGTGGAGAGAAGGGGCATTGGAAGCCAGATTGCCCTAAAAGGAGCAAGGCTACAGGTATGCACCAAGCTCTAGTTGTTGAGTCATGTTTGGCTTCGACTTCTTCTCATACTTGGGTTATTGACACTGGAGCTACTGATCATATTTGTTTTGATCCTGACTTAATGCAGGTGACAAGACGACTATATGATGGAGAGATCGAAGTCCAGCTGGGCGACGCTACTAAAGTGGCGGCCGTTGCAGTGGGAGACGTTTATTTGCGTTTTAGTAGTGATAAATTTTTTATTATGAAGAATGTTTTGTTGATACCTTCTTTTAGAAGAAATTTAATTTCAGGTTCTAAATTGGTTTTTGATGGATATTCGATTTCTTTTAATGACAGTTGTGTTATTAAGAAAGATTGTTCTTATATCTGTCATGGTATCATGGAAAACAATCTGTACACAATCGTATCTACACAATATAATGATCGCAAATTAGAACTCAATAATGCATCGAAGATTTCAAAGAAAATAAAAGAACCTTCAAGTTCAATGAACGAAACGTACTTATGGCACCTTAGACTTGGAGGATTCAAACACTCGTGGATCAAGACCTTCTTAAAGGGCTAGATACTGAATCATTTTCCACGTGCGAATCCTGTTTGGAAGGCAAGATGACCAAGAGACCTTTTAGAGTGAAAGGTAATAGGGCCAAGGAAGCACTAGAACTCGTTCATACTGATGTGTGTGGACCAATGTCAACCGAGGCAAGAGGCGGCTTTCGCTATTTCATCACTTTTATTGATGATTACTCGAAAGTTGGATATGTTTATTTGATGCGCTTTAAGTCTGAAGCTTTTGACAAGTTCAAGGAGTTTAAGGCTTATGCTGAGACGCATCATGGAAAACGTATCAAGAGCCTGCGATCTGATCGCGGAGGCGAGTACCTCAGTGCCGAGTTTTTGGACTACTTATCAGTAGAGGGAATTGAATCACAAACGACTGCGCCGGGCACACCTCAGCAGAATGGCGTAGCTGAAAGAAGGAATAAGACCTTGTTAAACATGGTCCGATCGATGATGAGTTATGCACGACTGCCCATTTCATTTTGGGGACATGCCTTGCTTTCCGCAAGTCATATCTTAGACAATTTACCGTCAAAATCTGTTCTTGCTACTCCATATGAGTTGTGGACTGGGCGTAAGCCCAATCTAGAGCATCTCAAGATATGGGGGTGTCCAGCTCATGTTTTGGAAAAGGATCCAACTAAGCTGGGCTCAAGGACAGAGGTATGTTTGTTTATAGGGTACCCCAAAGGTTCGAAAGCTTATGAATTCTATAGTCTCCGAGACAAGAAAGTCATTGTGAGTACTCACGCGACATTCTTAGAGGAAGACTTTGTTATGAATCATAAACCCAGCAGTGAGGTAGCTCTTGAAGAGCTTACTTCAGTCACAAGTTCCATTAACCAAGAACAAGTACCTATAGTACAACCAATTCCCGAACCTTCAACTTCTACACCTAACATTGTAGTGCCGCGCCGCAGTGGGAGGGTCTCTCATGAGCCCGAAAGGTACATTGGTTTGGGAGAATCTATGGATCACTCCTCGGACAGTAGTGTACCAGATCCCTGGAATTTTGCAGAGGCGCAGGCGGATATCGATCATTGCGAATGGGTGAAAGCAATGGATTCGAAACTACAATCTATGATAGACAAAGACGTCTATGATTTGTCCATCCTACCCAAAGGTTGTACTGCCATTGGGAGCAAGTGGATATACAAACGTAAACGTGGACCCGATGGACGAGTTAAAGTCTTTAAGGCAAGACTAGTGGCTAAGGGGTATACCCAAAAGGAAGGTGTCGATTACGACGAGACCTTCTCCCCAGTGGCCATGCTCAAATCGATCCGGATACTGTTGTCTATTGCAGCTTACATGGATTGGGATGTGTGGCAGATTGACGTTAAGACTGCGTTCTTGAACGGTAGTCTTGAGGAGACCATCTACATGGAACAACCCGAGGGTTATGCCGTCAAGGGCAAAGAGCACATGGTTTGGAAGCTTAAGAAGGCCATTTATGGCCTCAAGCAAGCATCTAGATCATGGAATCAGTGCTTCGATCAAACTGTTAATAAGTTTGGATTCAAAAAATGCCCTAACGAGAGCTGCGTGTATAAGAAGGTAGAAAAAGGGAATGTGGTGTTCTTAGTTTTATATGTAGATGAAATTCTTCTAATTGGAAACAATAAAAAGATGTTGTCATCAGTACGAACTTGGTTGTCAAACTAGTTCGAGATGAAGGATATGGGAGACGCGGGACACATTCTAGGCATCAAGGTCCTTAGGGATCGTGAGAAAAGGATGTTGTGCTTATCCCAAGAACCCTACATCAACACTGTACTTAGTCGTTTTAGCATGCAAGATGCCAAGAAAGGTTTCTTACCTTTTAGACATGGCATCCATCTATCTCAAGAGATGTGTCCCAAGACAGCATCTGAGATAGCAGAGATGAGAAGGATACCATACGCTTCGGCAGTTGGTAGTCTCATGTATGCTATGCTTTGTACAAGACCTGATATTTGCTTTGTTGTTGGCATGGTAGCAAGATATCAATCAAATCCTGGCCAAGGACATTGGACTGCAGTAAAGAACATACTCAAGTACCTTAAACGGACTAAGGACTATGTTCTAGTTTACAAAGCAGGCGAGCTATGCCCTTTGGGATATACTGATTCAGACTTTCAAGCTGATCAGGACTCGAGGAAATCTACTTCTGGCTATGTGTTTACCTTAGGAGGTGGAGCCGTAATTTGGAAGAGTGTAAAGCAGAAATGCATTGCAGACTCTACCATGGAAGCCGAATATGTGGCCGCTTCGGAGGCTACAAAAGAGGTTGTATGGCTTAGGAACTTTCTTATGGATTTAGGTGTGGTTACGAATCTGCCCAAGAGCATCACCATTTATTGTGACAATTCTGGTGCTGTGGCAAATTCGAAGGAACCAAGAGCTCACAAAGCGAGCAAACACATAGAGAGGAAGTATCATATCATTAGAGATATAGTGCAGAGAGGAGACATACAAGTGGTCAAGATTGCGTCAGAGGACAACCTGGCAGATCCTTTTACTAAGGCATTGGCGGTCAAACCGTTCGAGCGCCATGTGGAAGGAATGGGAGTTCGACTTGCTCGAGACCTCAACTCGCTTTCAGTATAAGTGGGAGAATTAGACGTAGTGCACATTTTTTTTGTATACTCGAAAGCTGTTTTGAGTATAAGTGGGAGATTGTTAGAGTTTGTATACTAGAAATCACCTTTCGAGTGATTGAATACTGTTAAAACTCTCATTTTATTTTCCAAATGAATAAACAGATTATTTTTGTCATAATGTTGTTATATTTTACATTTAATGGATGTTAATTGCATATTTAAATGTATAAGTAATTTAACAAAGTCTAAGTCTTTGTTTTAGTAGACCGGTTGTGGGCGTCGTCCACTTTAAGGTAACACGGTCAGTTCTAAACAAAGAAAAAGAATAATTTCACAACCTAGATAGGCTTAGACTACCTATCGTGAAAGGTTGCAATGTCAGTCCGATTATTTCTAAGCCTTGCTGAAATAAGATGACGTTGGTGTGGTATAGCACTGAATGGATCTAACAGCGAGACAGTCTTTATGCTATCTACTGAAAGACGAGGTCTCGTAAATTATTTCTCAATCAATGTACGTTAGCATTGAGCATACGGTATTGATTATGCACTACTTTGACTTACCAAATGGTGTGGGTTTTTCGCAACCCAATAAGCCTGGTATATTGGGTAGTGGTGATTAATATCTAGCGGTGCTAGGATTGCTATTATGTTGAATCGTGCGCGAGGTGAGTCTCGTTTGATAACATCCTCAAGAGAAGCTTGAAATAAGGTTTTATTATTCGGAACCTAGCTAGTTGGAGTTTAACTACTCTATGAATAATAAATAAGATTTTCTTGCTGAGTCCTCTCTTGGAATAAATAAGATATTAATTAATTAAGTCCATAGCAGACAATAATTAATTAATGGATGTTTTTATCTTAAGCGCGGGAAATAAATATAATTTATTGGATACCCGAAGTACTTGTAATTTCAGATTTGGATGGGGAGTGCAGTATTACTTCTGTAGTGGCTGCTCGTAATATTCCAATTTTAAGCTTATATTAAATTGGGTTTAATTTAATTAGTAAAAAGCTAATTGAAGGAGCCCATATCCAAAGCCTTCCATAGATCTCTGTCTGGGCCCAATATGTGACTTATTATAAATAGGAGAATAAAGGAGACAGAAAATATGCTAATTATTTTCTCAAAATTTTCGGCCCCTACTCCTAGTAGTAGTCGAAATTTTCTCTCCTCCGAGGGAAAGGATTTCTGTCTTCTCTATTTAAGTCCTAGTGCGTTGGTGAGATCAGACCACCCTGATATCAGTTCACAGTCCGGGAACCAGTCAGAAGATCCGTGGTTTTGTACTGAAGATCTTCACGAGGAGAAGGCGCTAGCTATCTTCGATTCTTTGGAGAATCATCAAGGTATAATGGCTAAACCTTAGAACAGCATGTTTTAGGTTTATATTAATTTAAAGCATGTTATTATTTGAGTTATCAGCATGATACGTGAGATAATTACGCGAATAGAATTTGTCTAAATAATCCGCTAAATAGATCTGATTATTATGTAATTGATTTATGAATGCGCTTCCGCTGCCAACCCCTACACTATCATGTTATGCATGATGATGCACGCATACATGACGTCGGCGATGACTTCCTTGTACCAGAAACGCGCCGGACCTTTCACGATTGCCCACCGCGATTGGAGCACCCCAAAAGCCCGCTCCACATCCTTCCGGGCGGACTCCTGCTTTGCCGCAAACAAGACTCTCCTCCCACCAATTGGGCAGCTGATCGTCTTCAAAAAAACAGGCCACTTAGGGTATATGCCATCGGCCAAGTAGTACCCCATATGATGTGTGCGGCCGTTGGCAGTGAACTGAATGGCCGGACCGCGACCCCTGCACTGATCGGCGAATAGGGTGGACGAGTTGAGGATGTTGATGTCGTTGTTCGACCCGGCTACACCAAAGTAGGCATGCCAGATCCAGAGGCGGTGGTCAGCGACGGCTTCTAGGATCATCGTCGGGTGGCTGCCGCTAGTAAATTGGCCTCTCCAGGCCGTCGGGCAGTTCTTCCACTGCCAGTGCATACAGTCGATGCTCCCTAGCATCCCAGGGAAGCCGTGCACCGTCTCGTGCATCCGCATCAGGCTCTGGCAATCGTCAGCAGTCGGGCGTCGCAAATATGTGTCGCCAAAAGCCTCCACAACTAACTTACAAAAATTCTTCAGACATTCGCGGCCAGTTGTATCCCCGACGTGAAGGTACTCGTCGAACATATCCGCTATTGTGCCGTAGGCCAACTGGCGGATCGCAACCGTGCACTTCTGCTGAGAAAAAGATCTCGGGCCTGCCGATCCCGTCTTCCCGATACTGGAAGTACTCATCACGGGCCTCCAACGTGTGCACAATGCGGAGAAAAAGATCTTGGCTCATTCTAAAACGGCGGTGAAAAACATTCGGGCCCCACCTTGGATTCTCGGCAAAATAATCTGCGAACAGACGTTCGTGCGCTACGTCGTGCTCACGGGGGACAAACGTCCACCGTCGTATCGGGCGAGGGACCCGCACCTCCGCCGCCGCCACCGCCTGCTCCCGCTGCATTTGTGCCAAGCATTCCGCCTTGGCTTCATTAACAGCATCGAACAAGGCTCGAGTCAAGGCCCGTCTGCAGCCATCCGATGTACTCAAATCGTAGTCGTCGGGATTCATTTTTGAATTGATGAGAGAGAATAATTGAAGAGATGTGAAATTGGAGTGTGTGAAATGATAGTAAATAAGAAAAAAAATTTGAAAAAATTCAAAAAAAAATTCGAAACGCGTGCCCATCGTCCGCGTCGTCCACAGTGGCGGACGATGCGACGGACGATGGGTATCCTCCGCGCATCGTTCGCGGACGATCTATCGGGCGCGGACGATGGTTAACCCATCGTCCGCGATGCTGCAGTGGCGGACGATGCATCGTCCGTCGCATCGTCCGCACCATTGCGGATGCCCTAAGGAAGAGGTCATTTTCCTTGAGACAGAGGGAGTAAATGTGTAATAGGAAAAATGGGACATTTAATGACAGACGAAAAGAGTAAGTTTTAGAAATTTGTAATATCATTTTTGTGTTTTTTTTTATAATAAAATGTTTTATTAATTGTATTTTAAATTCAAGAATGGAATAATGAGATTCATGAATAGTTAATGAATAAATTATTGTGTTGCTATCTCCTAATTGAAGACGAAATAAAAATAATTAAAAGTGGTATGTAACACATAAATAATTAAAAGATGACTATCCGCTTAATCTCAAGAGTGAATTATAAATGGTACCCGATCTTTCACTTTTTACACATAAATGGTACATGATCTTTATTTTGTATCGTTTTTAGTACTCCTGACAAAAATAACCCTAAGTACCAAATATGTGATTTTTTGGTTATGGAGAATAATTTTGGAAATTTCAATTAAATAGTACTAACAAACATGTGAACTTTTCCCCCTTCCTTTCTTATTTCTTTTTTTCTTCTTTAGTTTCTTCTTCTTCTTTCTTTTTCTTCATTTTCTTCTTTCTTTTTAGTATTTTATCTTCTTTTCTTTATTCTTCTTTCTTTTTTCTCCTTAGTTATGTTTCCTCTTATTTTTCTCTTATTTTTCTTATTTCTTTTTAGTGTTTTATACATACATCTAATTGCATTTATAATATAAATCAAGAACAAAACACCTAATTAAATTAATTATTTAAAATAATTAAAATAATTAAATATTTTTTATTAAATTATTCTATACTATTTTAGGGTTGAAACACCTAACTAAACATATTCAACTCTTTATATCATTATGAATACAATTCACAATTTTAAACTTTTATAAAGACTACATTGATTAGTTATTAATTTAATTTAAAATAATAATAATTATTATTATTATTATTATATAATATTATATGATTTATAATTTAAATAATTATTATAATTATATACTTTACTATTAGTTTTTAAGTATTATAACAATAATATTATTATAGTAATTAAATATAATTATAACTATAATTATCATGGAATATATTTAAATAATATTAAAAATTAAATTATTATTAATTTATAACCGAATAATATTAATAATAATTAATAATATTAGTATAAAAAGTGAGGAGAATGAAAGAAGATATTATAATATTATTTTTAATACAAGTATATGCCCAAACTATCTTATTTGATATAAATAAAAAAATGTTTTTTTTAATGGGCATTTTGTGAGGAAAATCGCATCACACACTAAAAATGTGATTTATAAGTATAAAAAACAAAGTGTAAAATAAATCAGGTACCTTTTATTTCACTTTGTATATAAATAATATACTTTATCTGTTCCATTAGAAATGAAACGTTTTTTTTTGTCTGTCCCATTAAAAATGAAATGTTTTTAAAAATGGAAACAATACTCTCTCTACTTTTTCTTCTCTCTTACTTTACCCTCTTTTCATTAACTCACAAAATAACACTATATAAAATCTTGTGCAAAAAAACAAATGTTGCATATTTAATAAGACGGAGGGAGTATATACTTTTACCAAAAAAAAATAATGTAATATAGAAGGATAAAGAACTTGGAAAGCTGCGCACAACACAATTCCAAAACAACGCCACGTCATCTCCTTGCCTTCCACACTAGTCCTTTCCACAAAGAAAATCCAAATAGCGCCTCAGCCGTTACTCAATTCCTCTCTAGCATACACTACCACATGGCTACAGCTCTATCCGTACGGCCCAACCGCACTATCTACGGATCCACCTCCTTCCATCGGACCGGGCGGCAACTGGCCGTAAATGCTCTCAGTCCGTGCCGCCGGCGTCCCTGGGGCGCTATGTTCTCCCGGCGCATGTTAGCTGCTGCGCCGCTTCTGGCCTCGCGAGCGGACGACTCCGCGCCCTCAGAGATGTCGGTCGAGAATGCTCTCAAATTGCTCGGTGTCTCCGAAGGTGCGTCGTTCGATGATATTCTCCGTGCGAAGAATTCGATCCTCGCGGCTTGTAAAGATGACCAGGAAGCAATTTTGCAGGTTATTCCTCCTTTTCACGAATTGTGTGGTTAGAATTAGCTCGAATTATTGGAGAATTCGAAGCCGATTGAGGTTGGATTGCTGTTGCTTGCATTCTGTTTTTTGCGGCGGAATAGTCTCTGCGTTTATAGATTGTTTTGTTGATCAGATTGGACTATTTCTTGGTGTTTTGAATTCTTTTGTGCTTAATTGAGCCTTTGCTGCTGTCTGTTGTGCCTTTTGACTTGAGGCGCTGAATTGAATTCTTGCTTTTATTGGTTAGGTTTCGTGAGAATTGGGGATTCATTGATTATTCTGTTATTTTTTTTGTGTTTGAAAGGCTTACTTTAGCTTTGATAGTTTTCCTGCGCGGCAAAATTAAAATTTTAGCTGTGACTGCTATTGTTACATCGTAAAAAAAATTTGCATTTTTTTGGGGTTGTAGATTAACAAAATTTCTTAAGTAGGACTAGCTATGAATGTGCTGGAGTCAAGATTAGAATAAGGCACTAGGAAAGGACCTTTTCTTTTCTTTCTGAATCTATGCTTATGTTGTAAAATGAATTACGAGATTAGGCGATGCTCCAGTTCGTTCTTGTGTTGTCTTTTAACGAAATTCACATTTAGGAATGAAAGCAGATACTCAATGAAGTTTATGGATTGCAATCGGTGGAAGGGTATATCTTTTGGCAGTCGTACCTGACGTAGCATGGAATTATTTTTTAACAATGATGAGGATATTTCATCAAAACAAAGACAGGCAGCCATACCCACCTTACCCCTATTTCATGAATAAATGTTTACGTGGAAAATAAAAGCTTGGAACACTTTTAAGTGTTCAATTATATTTAAAAAAATATAGATTTTTATGTGATTTTATCACCTAATCCACTGGAACTCTGATATCGATCTGTGTGCTGTGGATTATTTTTGGGGCATCAATAGCTCAGCTATCTTTCTCTTGCCTTGGCATTGCTTACTTCCATTAGAATGGCTTATCGTGCACAGGTGGAAGCTGCATATGACATGCTGCTAATGCAAAGCTTATCGCAACGGAGAGCAGGGAAAGTTGTGAGCAGTAGCATCCGTTATGCTGATGTTAAGCCAGTAAGTGCTCCCAAAATGGAATCAATGCCAAAATGGCTGCAGAATTCTGTCAAAAGCTCACCTGTCTCTGTGGAAGCACCATCCACTAGCGAGTTAGGAGTGCAAGCTGGAGTCTATGGAGCTCTAATGGTTTTTACATATGTAAATGGAGCTTCATCACCTTCCACAGCACCATATGCTGGAGTTGATGTTCCTGGCCTCATTCTAGCTACCAGCTTCGGTGCAACCTTATACTTCATGACCAAGAAGAATGTCAAACTAGGTAAAAAAAATGGCCCAATTTTTCTTTTTATAACGATTCGGGTTTTGGGGCTCCGATTTGCATATTGAATGAACAATTATTGCTGACTAAAACCGGGTCTTACTACTGCAGGAAAGGCTACTGTGATAACTATTGGGGGACTCGTGGCTGGTGCAGTTGTAGGCTCAGCAGTGGAGAGCTGGTTGCAGGTGGACATCGTCCCGCTTATGGGAATACAATCTCCAGCTACCATTGTGAGCGAATTTGTACTCTTCTCGCAATTTTTAATCTCCTTATACTTGAGATAAATAGATTGAGGCCGAGAAGCTGTACTCTCCCAAGCCTGGGATGACAAATAATCATCCCCCAAAAAGTCTAGCAATGCATATTTAGGGTGTATTTTTAACACATGTTGTACAAAATGTAATGCTTTAGAACCTATTTCATTAAATATAATTCTGTTGCAAAATGTTATCACCAGATTCAGCATTTGCTTATTCTTTAGGGAATATATATGATTTTTTTGTCGACTTTTATGTAGAGTCTGTTCTTGCGTTGTTGGTTAATCATGAGACAATCTTATCTTGACATTACAGTGGCGAGCAAGATATATTGTCATGACAATATCTTGAGAAAAATGCATTGAACAAGAAATAAGATTAAACATGTCCTTAATCACAAATAATCATGGCAATCGACCCGGCCCTAAATAAACCAGTTTAAATACAATATGAAACACAAATGTGAATAAAGACATAAAGAAACCATTTAAATACGAGATGAAGCAGTGTGTGGGCAACATTTGACCAAGACAAAAAATTCATGAAGGAACAATGTCTCAGCGAGTTGCTTCGACAGAATCTTCAAATATGCAAACCTACAAACAAACAACAATAAGCATCTAAACAAGCACTCCACCTTTCTTCTCTACCTCCATCAACTCGTTATACATTTCCAATGTAGCCCTTGAGAATTCTGTCATACTCTCAAAAACCCTACAAAAACCTGTCTGAAAACCATTCAACGTCATCCTCTCAGTCTCTTGCATGAGCTTCTGGTGCTTCTCCTTCTCCAAATCCACCCGTCTCCGAAGGCTGTCCAGTGTGTCCATGCCCTCGATGAGCGGGCCCGCCTCTGCTGCGCTAGCATTGCTCGACTGGAGCTCGAGCATCCGGTTCTCGGCCTTATGGAAGGCTGAGGTCTTCCTATCCAACTCCTTGGATAGACTATCCACTTTCCTCTTCTGCTGCAGCTCCTCTCCTTGCTGAAGCCACAGAGCTCTCACATCCTTCGAGCAGCCCTGGATTGCGACAGAGACCGCCTTCTCTGGCAGATTGTTCATCAACTCTAGCCAATCATGGCAGAGCACGAGCACTGGGGGTCCATTCAGACGGCATGGCACTGCGGATGCTCGGCCTCTCGAGTAGAACTCGACTTCGGGGGCAACGAACTTGGATAGCCACCCAAAGAGGGCCTCTACGTAACTCTTCTGGGTGAATACATACTCCGTGAAGCACGAGCGCCAGTTCCTTAGCTCGGTCTCGAGCTGGAGCGTCGCGAGGCGGTGAGTCTCGTTGCAGAACTTCCCATATGAGGGGCATGAAAAGATAGCCACTTCAAATATGATCTTGCGCTGGATTTCATGAGACTCCAACATGATTTTCCATGTTGCTGTCATACTGCATCGAACAGAGGAATGAGTTATGAGAGGAGTGGAAAACGTGGTGTGTTTTCTAATGTGGAACATGACCAATTCTTCCTACCCTTGAAGTAGCTCTCGTATCTGTGGCTCTAGCTCTTCCTCTATCAGCTTCTCGATCTGTTTAGAGATCGTTTCAGCACTGCGAATGGCCACCAGGATCCTGCTGTAGAGATCTTTGACTGCTGCTCTGCTCTTGTAGACTGTGAACCCTTCGTCTCCTCTAACGTCTTGATTTTGAAGCTGGTTGCACTTCTTCTCGTAGAGTTTGCGTATGCTGTCTCCATTCTGGAATGATGATGAGAAAGAATCATAGAAACAAATCCATTGGTATACAGCTCTAGCGTTTAAGAGTCAATGTTCTTACTGATAGATCACATCTTAAAATGACTGTAGCATAACTCTACATCAAAAAATTTCTCTAGTAGCATTTCACAAGTTCTTGAATAGTTATAATGTATACTAAAATGTGGTAGCTAATGAAGTGAGGGAAGGGATTTTTATACCTTAACTTCGTTGTATAGTTTCTTTTCCCAGGCATAGAGCCTTCCTAAGGTGAGTGAGTGGCTTCCTGAAGTCATGCCTCCATATTCATCAAAGAGATCGTTGCTGAACTCTGTCCATGTCGAGGAACTCTTGGAACTAGACGCGACCAAACTCTTGCAAGACGATGAGCGTGAAGAAGCAGACCTCCACGTGATGGCTTGGATCAACTTTGTTGAGTTTTCTGCATCCACGTGTCTGTTTGAGTGTGATAGCCACAGAGTGACAAAATAAACTAAAAACTACACAAGGATCACTACAAAATGATAAATCATCGAAGAAGCTGTAATAGAGAGACACAGAAACTAGTGGCAAAATCTTGCATTTCAATCATAAATCATGAAAGAGTGAGGCTTTGTCACTGTGGAGAAGTGGGGATGCAAAGTGCATTTCAAGGGACAGTAAGGTCTTCGAAATAAGAGACGAAACAGAGAAGAGAAACTAACAAGAGCATCATGTAGAAAGTTATATTAAACTGTTGCTTATAATGTAAATTGTGCAGTGCTAGAGAGCTTTTCCTTAACAAAAGGCAAAAAAGATTAGAAGAAGATTACAGTGTATGAAAGTTAGAGAAGATTAAAAGAAAACATTAGGAAAATTTTGAATTGGAGACTCATAAGAACAACATTTGTTGATCATTCAAGTGCAGATACCTCATAAAAGTTGGCTAATATAAAGACAACTGTAGTTTAGCAGATCTTCTCTAAATATGATGGAGGGCCTTATTTAAAGAGAGGGAGAGATGGGTAGTTATAAATCACAGAGACCTCCACACAATCTGATTATTGAAGGGAAAAAAATCACCTTTTATCTCGTCAATATTGGATTGCAAATGCACCATGTTGCATTCCAGCATTCTAGAAACATCCTTACCAGAATCATAAGCCACCATGAAATGATCTTCAATATCATTCAAAGCTTCCAACAGCTCTCTCCCTTCAACAGGTTTGTGATTATCCACAACACTCAGTCCTCTCTCTCTCTCCACACCCTTCACAGCCTCAATTTCACCCCCATTCTCTTTCACGCTGGCTGTTTCCCCTCCTCTCTCTCCGTCTTCATCCTCAAGGTCAGGGATGCCCTCTTGCTCCCTCACAGCCCTCACCTCCTCCTCAGACATCCTGTTGTAGGCATGAATCATTTCTGGCCTTACCACATTGTTGAAAGGGTTGAAGAAATCCCACCCAAAATCTCCCTGTGGTGAAGCCATTGTTGTTTGAAGCTGAGGCTGAGGCTGAGGCTGAGGCTGAGGCATGTCCATGTAGAAGTAGCCACAGATGTTCCCTTCTTCTTGTTTCTCTCTCATTCCCTCTCTCTCCTCCTCACAAGAAACAGAGCTGATTGAGGAACTGCAAGACTCACATGCAATGGTCTCCTTTGTGGGCTCAGAGGGTTTTTGCTGGAGAAATAGAGGGTTTGAAGCAACCTTTTTCTCTTTTGTGGGAGAGTGAGGCGGGAATGCGATACAGTAAGGTGCATTTGGTGAAGAATGGCGTGTGACAAAGAGATTTATGGCTGCTGAGACACCAGAGAGAGATTTGCAGTATCTGTAGTGAGCATCCGCTAGAGCATACCTTCTCTCTACAGCCAGCTTGAGCTGCTTCTTTCTCTCTCTACAAATTGAGACTACCTCTTCTTCTTCTTGTAGCCTTGATGCTACGCATCCCATTTTTTTGTCTCTCTCCCCTAAACAAAGGGCTTGCTACATACAGAAAAAGGTTGTCTGTTGAAGTGAAAATTTTGAAAAAAAAAAGTGGTGGGGCTGGCAAGATTTGGTTTTTTATGAACTTTTGCTAGGACTTAAGACATTTGAACCACAGCCATCTTTGTATTTGGAGAAAGAGGGATTTTGTCTGAAGAAACAAAGATAACTCTTAACAAAGGGCTTGCTACATACAGAAAAAGGTTGTTTCTTGAGCTGAAAAAATTTTAAAAAAAGTGGAGGGGCTGGCAAGATTGGTTTTTTTATGGACTTTTGCTGGGATTTAAGACATTTGAACCACAGCCATCTTTGTATTTGGAGTTTTAAAAAGAGGGATTTTGTCTGAAGAAACAAAGATAACTTTCAAGAATGCGACCCATGTAGCCCATCTCCTTTCCACTTTCATGACTTCAAGAATATTGTAAAAGTTGGCACATCTGGTAAAAGAAAGGAGATAGCTTCTTCTTCCCCTTTCTCTCTCTCTCTCTCTCTCTCTTAACTTCTGGTAAAACTATGAAGATGAAGAAACTGATGCTTTGTTTTGGTGTATTTTGTGCACAGAATAGAAAACGAAAATGCCGGTAATCCTTGCCTAGTTACTTTACTCTCCTAGCCTAAAATGGAGAGAGAGAGAGAGAAAGAGATTGGTTGGAGCTCGAGGATGAGATGATTCTACTATTTCTCTGGCTTTTGTAATGTAAGTTATTGTACGATTTGTTTTTGGTCCATACTGTATTTAATATGGAAAAAAGGGAGTGTGGAATACAACCTATGAGATGAGAGAGCATCAGATAAATGTCACAAGGAGACAGATGGCGCTGACTAGTGAGAGAAAAGAGGAGTCAAATTTGTTCCTAAAAAGGCTAGTCAAGATTGCACTGATAGATTATGTCCCCGCATGCATATACTGTCAACACCTTAATCCCCTAATTATAAGAATATAATGCCGGAATTTTGACACTGTCAGTTTATACCTAGGGCTTTTGTGCTGCCAATAAACAAATGGGGGTGTCATTACCAGGTCGAAAACACACTTACGCCCCCTTTCCCTATGTTATACTCATTCGTCTCATTTAAGTGGAACATTTTTATATTCGGCACATGATTTTATGCTATTTTGATGTGTGAGTTAAATGCAGAGATATTGATGTTCCAAGTTAAGAAATGTGTCAATTAAAATGATAAATCCAAAAAAGAAAAATGTATTACTTAAAGTAGGAAAAATGGAGTATATATCTTAGAATAAATGGTTTTGACTAAGGGTGTATGGTTTTAACCAGACAGCAATACAGACGGAACTGGAACCGGGACTTCGCGGTTAAATCAAAACTAGTCTATCGATTTCGACAGACCGATATCGGCCGAGTAAAAATAGAAACCGTAATCGGTAATTCATGACTGCCGACTCCACCAAATTTTGTAGGGTGCAAGGCTAGATATGTGGGGTGCAGAAAAGCTACAAATGTCGACTGCATCTGGGAGAAAGCCAATTGTTTACATTGATATTTTTTTACTTCATTCGTTTCCTAAAATTAGAAATTCTTTTCATTTTGGTCCGTTTCCTAAAAATAGAAATTTTTCATTTTAGAAAACTTTTTTCTGTGGGACCCATTTTTCACTAAAACGTTTTTTCTTTTCATCTCTCTTACTTTATCAATCTATACTATACTTAAAAGCTGAGTTTATTTTGGAGTAAATTTTGGGGAACTTTCCGCCATATTTCAAATTGCAATTTGGGGGAAGAGGGGGAATTGAGGGAAAGTTATCCGCCTTCTCTCACGATGCTTTCCATTTTTTGTTTTTATATTGACCAAGAGATAAAACAATTATCACCTGACAAAAGTACTTTCATGCATTAAAACCAGCAGTTAATAGCGTAACTCTTTATTATAAAGCGGATTAAACATACAATCAAATGGATATATCACATCATTGGTTTGAATATAGAGCCAAAACCAATTAAAATTAACTAGGTTTCCCCCCAAAACAAAATGGGTTGACTTCTGTATAACAAGGTTTTCCACACAAAAATTATGGAGGGGGTTCTTGGAGCTAAAATAATAAGAGGGAAGTTGGTTCTTTTTTAGAGCAAAAAAATTGAATTTGGAATATTAAAAGTCAGAGTTATTTAGAAGTTGCTATATAAATACCAGTTCTAATAATACACATTCATAAACTACAGGTTCTTATTTCTCTTTCTACAATCTCGCTGCTTATCTTTAAAATTCTTACCATTATATGCAGATAATAAAGGTAAAACCTATCTAATTCTCGCTCTACAATCTCACTGTTATTTTTTTTTATTTCTCTACTGTTAGAGTTTGTATACTATAAATCACCTTTCGAGTGATTGAATACTTTAAAAACTCTTATTTTATTTTCCAAGGAATAAAACAAATTATTTTTGTCATGTTGTTATGTTTTAAATTTAATGGATGTTTATTGCATATTTAAGTGTATAAGCAACTTAACAAAGTCTAAGTCTTTGTTTTAGTAGACCGGTTGTGAGCGACGTCCACTTTAAGGTAACACGTTCAGTTTTGAATAAAGGAAATGAAGAATTTCACAACCCAGATAGGCCTAGACTACCTATCGCGAAAGGTTGCAATGTCATTCCGCATATTTCTAAGCCTTACTGAAATAAGATGACATCGTGAAAGGATGCCTCGCACGCCTGAATCGAAGCCCGGTAGAAGAAGATACGGCTATTTTACGAAGACTGCGCAATGCTGTGAAAAACGCGCGACCTTGTCGAGAGTCAGAAAAAATGCCAGACTGGGCGTTTTGCACTTCATAGATCGCCCGACCGGGCAAATGTTACTGGGCCTATTTTTTCAGCCCTAACTATTTAAATAGCTAGGACACGACTTCCAATGCATCTTTTGGCTGCTGGAGGTGATTTTTAGAGAGAGAAAGAGGCTTGGAGTCCATTTTTGGGAGGAAGAAAAAGAAGCTTGAGGCTAATTCTTCCCTAATCTTGCCCATATGGTAGCATTTACTTGTTTTCTTGTATTGTTGGCCACTATGAGTGGCTAGATTTTAGGGATTACTTTTAAATAGCTAGGGCACTACTCTCTAAGCTATGAACTCAACTCTTGTTGAACTATGAGGGTATGTATAACTTGTATGGTTTTTTGAAAGCTCTTATCGCTGCTGATGCCTCAGTGTTCTTTTCAGAAGTTTATTGATCAACTTATCATAGTGCCTTTCGTTGTGACCTTGTGTCACGACTCCCATCTAATGGAGTATCATTTCATAACAATAATCTTCTCGCTCTACACTGAACTGCAACTTTGCGCCATGATGAGTTGGGCTAGGTTGGTTGTCAACAAATAGTTCTTTGATTATATTCTCGTTAGTGGTTTTTGGGATTGATGGCATACTGCATAATATAGGAAACACTTCTGAACCTGTTACTGAGGAATTACCTCCATTACAACTTATACGATCATGCAGAGAAACTGAGATCGAAGGCTCCTTTTTTTGAAGCTCACTCAAATCAGCAGGTAAATTTGACTCATTATTTGATCACTTTATGTTGGTCCATTTTTTAGAAGGGATCTCCTGCACCCATGTCTAACTAACATTGGAAAAATTTGTGAAATGTAATTTAAAGCAGTGGGTATATGAATTGCCAATATTTGTAGGGTTGCAGGGGCCTTGACCAACTTACTCTACTGTATTCAAGTCTCACTCATTAATTATTATAATATCAAGAGGTTGCCATTATTTTGCTAAGGATTTGATTTTTAGATTGAACGAAGTACATAAACATCGAGTTCTAGTGATTATTGAAAATGAAGAAGTATTGATGAATGCTTCTCGCTACTATAGGTTTTCTTCATGCATGCATCAACGAATTTTGTTGTTATTACTACTCTTACTATTATAGTAATTTATTTATTTTTTTGCTTATTTGTTGCCATACTTGTCTAGGGAGGTGTGGGTGCTAATAGTTCTTGGCCTACAGCTAGCTATAACTTTATTTATTGGAGGTTATGCCTCTACAATCTAATTGTTCTCATCTTCTATGAATCTTCTGCAGTTTTCTCGGTATTTGTTTTACCTTGGAAAGATCAGGATGATTCAGCTAGAATATATTGACGCCAAAGAGTCCCTTCTCCAAGCTACGAGGAAAGCACCTATTTCTGCCCTTGGTTTCAGAGTTGCAACAAATGGGTTGTGATTGTCCGCTTGCTACTTGGAGAGATTCCAAAAAGAACCATATTAATCCAGAAAGGGATGGAGAAGGACCATACTTTGAGCTTACAAATGTGAGTATAACTGAATAAGACACTTAAATTCTGGTACTTTGCCCACACAAATATGCATCTACAACCATTATCATCGAATATTTAGATAATGTGTCATACCACATATATATGGTATTCTCATATTTTGTTGTGTGGTCAGGCCGTTCATGTTGGAGATTTGGAGGTATTCAAATCTGCGGCAGAGAAGTTTGCAAGCACCTTCAGCTCCGATGAAACAAGTAATTTGATAGTTAGGCTACCCCACAATGTTATTCGTACTGGCTTACGAAACATCAGCATCTCGTACTCGAGAATCTCACTTGTTGACGTTGCTAAGAAGTTGAGACTGGATTCTCCAATTCCTGTTGCTGATGCTGAAAATTAGAAATGGGCCACTCACCCCTTAAAAGGCCTCATAAGGGGGAGGGTTATCCACACTTATATAGATTAGATTGGATCATTACCAAGTCGATGTGGGACAGAATTTAGAGAGTTTTAACACGCCCCCTCACGTGTGGGCCGGAAAGGACATCAGTCTTCCATCACGTGGGTAGGCAATGCTAGAGATAAGAGAACCATCATCGATGTGGGCCGGAAAGGACATCGGTCTTCCACTCGTGAGGTAGATAAGAGATAAAGAGAAAACCATCATCGACTTGGGCCCGTTCTGATACCATATTAGAAATGGGCCACTCACCCCTTAAAAGGCCTCATAAGGGGGAGGGTTATCCACACTTATATAGATTAGATTGGATCATCACCAAGTCGATGTGGGACAGAATTTAGAGAGTTTTAACACTCACCCCTTAAAAGGCCTCATAAGGGGGAGGGTTATCCACACTTATATAGATTAGATTGGATCATCACCAAGTCGATGTGGGACAGAATTTAGAGAGTTTTAACACGCCCCCTCACGTGTGGGCCGGAAAGGACATCGGTCTTCCATCACGTGGGTAGGCAATGCTAGAGATAAGAGAACCATCATCGATGTGGGCCGGAAAGGACATCGGTCTTCCACTCGTGAGGTAGATAAGAGATAAAGAGAAAACTATCATCGACTTGGGCCCGCTCTGATACCATATTAGAAATGGGCCACTCACCCCTTAAAAGGCCTCATAAGGGGGAGGGTTATCCACACTTATATAGATTAGATTGGATCATCACCAAGTCGATGTGGGACAGAATTTAGAGAGTTTTAACAGAAAGCATTGTTTCCAAAGCAATCAGAGATGGTGCAATCGATGCCACTTTAGATCATGCTAATGGATGGATGGTATTAAGGGAGACTGAGGACATTTACTCTACAAATGAAGCTTTCAACTCGATGATTGCCTTCTGCCTCAATATGCACAATGAAGCTGTGCGCGCCCTCAGTTTCCAGCCAAACTCCCATAAAGAGAAGGAAAGTGCAGAAAAGAGGAGAGAGAGACAGCAGCAAGAGCAAGAACTGAACACATAGCTGAGGATGATGATGATGAATTTGAATTCTAAGGGGCATATCATTGCCGAATGGGATTTTTTTCCCCGAATTGTCGAATATTGGGCGACAAAGTTATATAGGCTTCTGCAGTTACATTCTCTCTCTCCTATAGCTTTTGCATTCTGGTGTACTATGAATTTTCTGTTGTGGCTCTATATGTTTTAATTGGGAAGAAAAATCAGGATATCCAGAGTATTTTGTTTGGATCTTGAATCTTGATCTCTCTCACCCTCCGAATTAAAAATATCTCAGCTTTAGGGGCCTAAATCTTTCAAGACCACCCATCCTTTAAAACTAAGCGAGTCATATTCCTTTTTACTACTCCCTTTGTCTCAAGATAAGCGAGTCATATTCCTTTTAGGCATTTGCCACTATAAGTGAGTCATTTCACTTTTTAGCTAAAAATCATCTCTCTTACTTTATTATCCACCTATTTTGTTCTTACTTTACTTCTCTACTTTTCTCTCTCTCATACTTTACTCTCTTTACTTTGACTCTTTAAATATCAATTCCTTAAATCTCGTGCTCAAAAGAAGTGCTTCGATTATCTTGGGACGGAGGGAGTACAGTTTTAGCAGTGGACCCCATATTCCACTACTTATTTCATTCATATTTTATTATAAATCTAATACTCCCATCCAACAAGAGCCCTCTTGGTTGAGCACGAGTTTTAATGCATAATCTATACTATACATAAAAGCTCGGTTTTTTGGGGGGGAATTTTAAGGGACTTCCCACCTAATTTCAAATTTCAGTTTTGGAGGGAATTTTACAAATTGTATCAGCCACCTCTCACTAGCATACTTTGAACAATAGTTAAAATGACCCCACCATCTTCATGTATTAAAACCAGCAATTAATATCATCGTTTTTAGTTATAAAGCTGACTAAACATATAATCAACCAGATATATATATACATTACATCATATATATATATATATATAGGGGTGTGTTAGGGTCCTTACAGCATCTTAGTGTAAAACACAGCACTAATCACAGCCCTTGGATCATTAGATTGGATGGTTGTGATTAGTTACATTATCATACTAAAAATCTACATTATTAGCCGAGGTACATTATTAGACTAGAAATGTACATTGTAAGACTAAAACTGTACATTAATAAACTAAAATGCTACATTATTATCCGAGCTACATTATTAGTCTAAAATTCTACATCATTAGATGACACGTGGCATTAATCTAACCGTTAGATCATAAGATCCAATGGACTGCAAGTGTTTTGAGTTTTACTTATACTTAGCGTTCTGACTTGAATACATCCCTATATATATATATATATATATATAGGGATGTATTCAAATCCTTTTCATATCTTTTGTCCTTTTTTCTTCTTAATCCTAGCCCTACGATTTTATCATCTGACGGTTAGATTAATGCCACGTGTCATTTAATAATGCACATTTTCATTCTAATAATGCACAGCGGCTAATAATGCAACATTATAGACTAATAATGCACATTTTCATTCTAATAATGCACAACGGCTAATAATGCAACATTATAGACTAATAATGCATTGATCACAACCATCCAATTTAAGGATCCAAGGGCTGAGATTAAGAAGGAAATAGGACACTTAGGGTGCAAAGGAGCCTAACGCACCCATATATATATATATATATATATATATATATATATATAGGGTCATAATAATCTACAAACCCTCTATAATACAAACTCTACAAACTTTAATCCTACCCACTTAATACAATTAATCAACGGCTAATATATGAGATTTTTCTAATGTCAACATTTCCTACAAATCTGTCAATAAAGGGTAATTTAGAGAATAAAATAATCAACCAAAATCATTAATTACGTTGAGATTATGCAATCCCGATAATTGCGTCATTTCATCTCTCCCCCCTTCACGTTTCATCTCCTCCCCCAATTCACATTTTATCTCTCTTCTTTCCGCCAATTCCAAATTCTCGCCTTCTTAGTTCCTCTGTAATTAGTCGACGGTACTCCTTTGTGGCTGCTGCAGAATAATCGAATCCTCGTCGGTGTTGAAGCGAATCGTCTGCCGCTGTGGCCAAGCCTCATGAGTTCTGTCCGACGACGTGGCCAAGCTTCGGAGGAGTCGTCTGAAGGTGAGATTTCCAGCGAAAAAAACCTAGTTTTCAAACGTATTGACATTTGTACTCCTGGTATTTGTTCGATTTTCCTGCCAATTTTTTTTCCACTCTTTATTGACATTTAATTTCGTTCTTTTGTTGGTTTTATTGGCCAAAAACCTAGCACACGTTTCATAAGTTTGATAATAAGTGTTGATAAGTTTTGGATTTACAGAATTCATAAGTTTTGGATAATTTGGTGGAGCTGCGTTAAGTTTGCTTTTATGCTCAATTTGTAAGGGTAGAACTATGGTGACGTTAACATCAAATTTCAGTGTATTACCTTGTAAGCTGCTAGGAACACTGCTTGGGTTGTTCGTATTGACATTGTTGGGGTTGTTGTGTATGGTGACATTTGTTGTTCATATTGACATTGTTTGGGTTGTTGACATTGTTCTAAGTCTCTGTTTGCGATTTCCGTGTTCATTTTTGTTGGATTTTTCGTGGGGATATTGACATGGCGGTGTGGTGTTGTGTTTTGCAGCTGCGTTGACATATGTATGGAATTTTATTTGTGTTCTTATTGACATTACATATTGACATTGCTGGGGTGGCTGTGTATGGTGACATTGCTTGGGTTGTTGACAATTCCTCTCCAGCCACTGTCTGTTGATGATAGCCTTCCTCCCATGGCGTACCATGTTGTCAAAGATGAGGAGTACCGCGGAGAGGTTAGAGTCGCCCTCACAGAGGAGACGAGGTTGAAGAGGAGAGCCTTGGAGGATGGAAACAATCATGTGTGGAGTGAGAAAGATGTCGGCATTACTTATCAGTTTGAGATAGTCATTTCATTGCAACTACTTGCTGTTTCGATTTTTTTGAGGAACATACATTTGGTGGATATCAGCATTATTGGTCATGGTGTTCTTATACATGGATCTGATTTTATGCGGAAAAAAAAAAAAGAAAAACTGAAATTGAAGATTTGATAAAAAAAAAAAAAAAAATCAACATACTCTTCGTTGGTTTCGTCATTATGATACATCTATTATTCAACTTAGCCAAAAAAATACCTTGAGTTTCATAAGACATCTGCAAAACGTGTCCGTTGAGCTTACGCTGGAAAAAAATTAAGGAGTGAACTTAGGAACGATTAATCTGGAGAGAATATGTTGTCTAGATAATGCTCATAATATTTTTGTTAGTAATATGGTAGGGAGTGAAATTAGAACGATTGTAACTGAATTGTAATTGAACTCCAATTTGATTTCCATTTACACCCCTGTTGACAGCAATTGCATTAGCTGTTGACATCAAAAAATGTGTATAATACATACCGTTGATTAATTACAATTAGTTGATAGGATTAAAGTTTGTATAGTTTGTATTATATGGGGTTTGTATTTGATAACACTCCTATATATATATATATATATATATAGGTTTGTGTTAAAATGACAACTCCTTTTAAAATGACAACGTGACAACGCTTATACAGCAATATTATTAACGCTACACAGCAATATTCAATACGGTAGACAGCAATCTATAGATTGTTGTATAGTGTGTTGGATATTGTTGTTCAAGAAAAATTGTTGTTTAAAGAACAGCAGATTGCTGCCCGTCTTTTTCAAGAAATTTTTTTTTTTTTTTGCCACGTGACAGCTTATTATTCGTCCACGTGTACAAATGATTGGCTAGAAATGGTGGTATGGTGTTATTTTAAGGGGTGGTGGCACCCTAACATGCCCCTATATATATATATATATATATATATGTGCAAAGGAGCCTAACGCACCCATATATATATATATACATATATATATATATATACATATACACACACACACACACACACACACACACACAAAAGCCATTTTGTATGCATATGAAACCAATAGCATAACAATGTTTTCCCACCCTAAAAAAATGTAGGTTTTTCCTCCCAAGAAAAATGTGGGTTTTCCCTTCCAAATTTAATGTGGGTTTTCCCCTCTCCAAAATGGAGGGGTTTCTTGGAGCTAGGGAGGGGGGATGTGTTCATTTTAGAGCCAAAAAAAATAAAAAATAAAATTTAAAACCCAAGAGTTATTTAGAAAGTTGCTCTATAAATATCAGTTGCAACAACACATATTCATAAATGACAGGTTCCTCTCTCTCTCTCTCTCTCTCTCTCTCTCTCTCTCTCTCTCTCTCTCTCTCTCTCTCTCTCTCTCTCTCTCTCTCTCTCTCTCTCTCTCTCTCTCTCTCTCTCTCTCTCTCTCTCCTCCTCTCTCTCTCTCTCTCTCTCTCTCTCTCTCTCTCTCTCTCTCTCTCTCTCTCTCTCTCTCTCTCTCTCTCTCTCTCTCTCTCTCTCTCTCTCTCTCTCTCTCTCTCTCTCTCTCTCTCTCTCTCTCTCTCTCTCTCTCTCCTCTTTCATATCTTTGTTCATCTTTGTATTTTTTTTTTAATATCTCTTTGCTTATCTTGTCAATTTATATTTTGCAGATATTTAAGGTATGTGAATATTATTAACATTTTTCTTTTTTACATTGCTTAACCCTTTATTATTTTTAACTCTTTATTTATTTTTTAGTTTGTTATTTCTTTTTATATGTGTTTATTTATGATTCTATCTATTATGTATACTATGCATAAATAAATACTCCCTTCGTCCTACTTAAAATGCAACATTTGAGAATCGGCACGGGATTTTATGTAGTGTTGTTTTGTGAGTTAATGAAGAGAGAGTAAAGTAAGAGAGATGAAAAAGTAGAGATAAAGTTGTTTCCATTTAAGGAAACGTTTTATTTTTAATGGGACAACCAAAAAAAGGAAAACGTTGCATTTTTAATGGGACAGAGGGAGTACAAAATAGATACGACTCTCCTCACAACATTTTATGTGGCTGCAATAACCACAATAGCATTACCTGTTCATTTCATCAGCCTCCAACCCTACGGCGTTTGCGTCTCCGCCCCCGCCTCATGCAATGTGAGATGAGAGAAAAGAAGGAACTGAGGAAGGGAGACGTGGGAAGGCGTTGTCGAGAATGGAGAAGGAAGAAGCCTTTCAATTTTTTTGCCAAAGAGAGAGAAATGAAAATGGGTTTGGCGCAAGGTGAAGACTGGGGAGAGAGAATGGATATGTCATCATTGTTGTTCTTCCCAATATTTACATAGTTACAACTTACAATGCATCAAAAAAGATACTCCATGCCGGCACAATTTTGAAAGATTAAATATTTCCCACTCAAGATGGTCACATTCTTGAGTGGCACAGAATTTTATGAAGTATTGTTAGGTGAAATAAAGTAGAGAGAAAAAATGTATTTGAATATTTTAATTAGGAGAGAGGAGAGATGAGGTTATTTCCAAAATTGGAAAGTGACCATCTTGATTGGATCAAACAGAAAAGGATAGGTGACCATCTTGAATGGGACGGAAGGAGTATCTTAGTTTCCAACCGTAAAATGGGTTTTTTTCTTTAAAAAAGCTGTAAAATGGGTTTTAAGTTTTATTTCTCTATTTATTTGTATTAATTCTCATAAGTCCATTAAATATATATTCTAATCAAATAATTTCAAATAGTATTAAATGGAGTATATATTTTTATAGATCAATAAATCAACTTATATAAAATAAACAACATCTACAATGTCATTTTTTTTCTTTTATTGAACAATATTCTTTGTAAATGGAGTATATATTGCTATAGATCAATAAATCAATGTCATTTCTTTCTTTTATTTTAATATAATATAATTTTTTTTAATATACTTTAAGCCATAAAATTCCCCCTCAACGGCACTAATTCATTTTGTTCAAACACCACTACCTCCATGGCCCCACCTCACCGATCCATTCTCTCACATAGAATATATTAGTAATAATATATTTATAAAGTTGATTCCAACATATTTAGTCATTAATAAAAAATAAATTTGCATTGTTAATATTTATAGCAAAATTTTAGTCATAAGTTATTAACAATAATGAATTTGCATCATTAATATTTATAGCATAGAGTGAAATATAATATTTAAATATATTTGCATAAATAATTCAATTTTTTTGTCAGAATACTAAAAATGAAGTAGTAGTATATATTAATCATAGTTATAGGCTTATAGCCTTGTAGGAATGGGTGTAATTGTAAAGACGTGCCATATATAGTAAAGAGGTCCCGGTTCATAATTACCATAAATGATAAAAATGTGTCACATTCTACTAACTCATTCTACTCATATATCATTTAAAACTAATATATACAAGTGAAACTCTTATTCCACTAATTTTCTTCCACTCACTTTTCTTAACATTTCTTAAAATTCATGCCGTAAAGAAATGAGACTCCTATTTGCGAAAGGAGGAAATACTAGTTACATTTTTATTTTTCTATTTCAACAGAAAGTGCATGTACCTAGACCATTGGCAAGTCACACGGCTTACGGAAACATAGACAACATCACATGTGTCCGCACTGCACCTTCTTGAGCTTGATTGAAAGCAAATAATGAAACTGGGAAGGATTTTACATTGATGCAAGAGATGGTGAAGCAACTCATGATGTCCTAACTATCTCACCAATCGAGTTATACTATTGATACTTCTAAAGAGAAAATCTACTTTCTCAATTCCATGTTAATTGAAACATTTTCTATTTTGGGAAGTTCGAAGATAATTAAGTCATTTATATTTTTAGCAAAAAGTAACCCTCTCTTTTATTTTTATTTTCTCTTCATTTCTCTTACTTTATTCTCTCTTACTTTATCACTATCCACTTAACACATTATTTTTAATCTCCATGCCGAAAAGAAGCGTCTCTATTAACAAGGAACGGAGGGAGTACAATCTTTTATTACAAACTCACTACAAAACCTGATACTATGTGTATCTATTGAACTTCATACTTTAATCGTTTATTATAAATAGTACATCCTTCATTCCATGTTAATAGAAGCATATCTTTTCGGCAAAAAGATTAAGAAATAAATATCTAATTTATAAAGTGACGAGAATAAAGTACGAGGGATGATAAAGTTAGAGAGAGATTGTTAATACGACTCTTTTCTCGTGGATCAGAAGGAGTACTTTTTAGACTTATCGCTTGTTGCTTATTGTATATTGCTTATAGATTGAAGACTCATGAATTTGCTCCGAATTTATTCTTGTAAATAAACCCAACAAATAAACAAGATAAACCAAGAAATGGAACAAGAAAAATGGATAAAAGGATTGATGATGGATTAGTGTTATGATTTAGGTGAAGAACAAGAAAGAAATCCCAAAGGCACTTTCACATACAAACACCTAATGGCTCCACAAACTAGCAACACAAGAACTAGCAAGCATACCTTTAAAATCAACCTTAGCCTGGCAAAAGATCGAATGCAACCCGAAGGAATTTGATAAGTCTTCAAAAGATGAAGAAGGTGAGCTCTCAAATATGGAGAAATTGTCTCTTACAAATATTCAAAAGCTGAGAATGAATTTTCATTCCCCACAAAAGAGTATTTATACTAAAACAAAAGTAATAGGAAAAATCGTCTTTAAGAGCTTGAAAAATGGCATTTTCGGGCAAAACGCCCGGCCCGGACGTTTTGGGGCCTTTCCAGGGCGTTTTCTCTGTCGCGGGGCATTTTTGGCAGCTCTGTGCGACTTTCGTCAAACGACCATAACTTCTTCATCTGAGCTCCGATTGAGGCGTGTAAGGTACTCACGCGAAGCTCTTTTTTCGATGAAGATAATGGTTGTCTTAGAAGAACATTTGGACACCATCTTGATAGGCAAATTCTGATTTGAGTCAGACCTCTGAATCCGGCTTGGCTCCTTGCCATATCTCCACCTTCTTTTCGGACCCCAATCAACCCATGGCCCTCGATGTCGTTGCATACTATGATTGTGAATCCCCGGATTCACATCATCCTCTCCTTCTTTGTGAAAGGATTTGTCCTCAAATCCGGTTCTTCGATTCTTCCCTAGGACACCCGGATTCACATCATCCCCTCCTTCTTTTGAAGGATTTGTCCTCAAATCCCGATCAAGTACACCTTGGATAAGGAGCGGTTCAACTTGGCCTTGTTCACATGAGTTCATTACTGGTAAAAAGTTACTCGGTGCCTCCTCAACTCGGGGTTCACATTCCAAACCTTTCAATTTCTGCATCACAAAGTCATCAAAGATGAAAGACAAATCGAAAGAGTTAGTGAAATAAGTGTCGCTCTTCTCACCAAGGGAAAAAAGGATAGGGTGATTTAGAGCCTACCCATGGGTGATCTTAGAATCTAACAAGCAACCTTTTTTTCTCACATGCTTGTGGTTTTTCTCTCTTAAAAGGTTTGATTCACACTCACCCTCACCATTCTCTCTTGACTTTTGCATCTCACATTTTTGCCTTTTCTCACACTCTATATTTTCTTCTCTCTCTTGATCATTCATTAAAGGCTCATTTACTTTTGCAATATCATTTGGCTTCATTTTCATGCTCAAGACTGGAAGGGCTTTTAATGGCTCACACTCGTTTCCGGCTTCCACTATGCTAGACACGCCATCATTTAAAGTTGGGCGTGCGTCTTCTTCATGTATGGCTGTGGAGGACTCTTCTTCATCATCACCGGCAACAAAATCCACCCTATGCTTGACATGCTTTTTAACAATGTGGTTAACGTCGCCACACTTATTTTGAATCAAGCTCTTTGAAGGAGTGAAGTTGGATGATAACCACGACGAAACCTTCGTGTGATAGCTAGGATGAGATAGGTCCACCTTCTTTGGTGGGATGCTTCTTCGGCTTGTGTCTCCACCACCATGTCGAGGGCTTGAGCTCATCCTTGCGTTACTTGAGACTTCCTCCTCTATTAACCACTCATGCACCTTATGACGATCATGATCCCTCATCCACCTAGAGTGAGACTCTCGATGGAACTTTGGAGCTTGTTCCCTTCTACTCCCTTTATCAAGTCCATCCTCATGGTACCTTGACTTGTAGCCACTCCTACCATGTCTCTCTCGGTCACTAGGTGCCATGGAATGGTTATGTCTAACTCTATCTCTAAGGTGGCTTATATCCTCATGATACGCCGTAAATCCTCCTTGCATAGCATTCACAATACCCTGCACCTTGTGCATCTCCTTCATGATTGAGGAGAACATCTATTTGATAGTACCATCGGATGATGAGGCGAGTTATGCCTAGAGTTCACCATTTCAAGTACCTACAAAACAAATTGGACAAGACTAGGGACAAGTCCCTTTTTGTTAGTAACACAAACAACACACACACCCAAGAATGGAGAATTTAGTGAGGAGCTCACTTCCCATATTGTAAAATCCTCTTTCCCCAAACTCACACCCAATGTCACTCGAAGGGCTTAGAAATTTTGGTGGCTAGGATACTCTCCCTCACTTTCTCTCAAAGATGTTAATCCACAAGGGTAGCACAAATCACAAACAAGCTATGCAACTAGGCAAGTAATTACTAGTTCTAGAAGCCACGAGATATAGTGAAAGCAAGGTACTAGGCCAATGGAACAATTCAACAAACACTTTGTGTGCACAATTTCAACCAACAACAATAGACCAAACAATTGATGAAATTTTGGCCTACAACTTTTAGACAATCAAATTGACGTACCCAAGAACACATTTATCAATTTATAGCTAAAGCCCATGGATAGAACTTGAGATCTCTCTTCTTTCTTTTTTTTTTGACAAATTTTCTAACAATTTTCACCCTTTGGGAATTTTTTTTTTCTTTTCTTACAAGAACAAGAACCAATAGCTCTTGATATCAAATAATGTGAATCTTATATATTGAAGACTCATGAATTTGCCCCGGACTTATTCTTGTAAATAAACCCAACAAATAAACTAGATAAACTAAGAAATGGAACAAGAAAAATGGATAAAAGAATAGAGGATGGATTAGTGTTATGATTTAGGTGAAGAACAAGAAAGAAATCCCAAAGGCACTTTCACATACAAACACCTAATGGCTCCACAAACTAGCAACACAAGAACTAGCAAGCATACCTTTACAATCAACCTTAGCCAGATGCAACCCGAAGGAATTTGATAAGTCTTCAAAAGATGAAGAAGGTGAGCTCTCAAATATGGAGAAATTGTCTCTTACAAATATTCAAAAGCTGAGAATGAAAACCCTACAAAAGAGTATTTATACTAAAACAAAAGTAATAGGGAAAATAGTCTTTAAGAGCTTGAAAAATGGCATTTTCGGGCAAAACGCCCGGCCCGGGCGTTTTGGGGCCTTTCCCGGGCGTTTTCTCTGTCGCCGGGCATTTTTGGCAGCTCTGTGCGACTTTCGTCAAACGGCCATAACTTCTTCATCTGAGCTCCGATTGAGGCGTGTAAGGTACTCACGCGAAGCTCTTTTGTCGATGAAGATAATGGTCGTCTTAGAAGAGCATTTGGACACCATCTTGATAGGCAAATTCTGATTTGAGTCAGACCTCCGAATCCGGCTTGGCTCCTTGCCATATCTCCACCTTCTTTTCGGACCCCAATCAACCCATGGCCCTCGATGTCGTTGCATCCTATGATTGTGAATCCCCGGATTCACATCATACATCCTTCGTTCCATGTTAATAGAAGCATATCTTTTCGGCAAAAAGATTAAGAAATAAATATCTAATTTATAAAGTGACGAGAATAAAGTACGAGGGATGATAAAGTTAGAGAGAGATTGTTAATACGGCTCTTTTCTCGTGGATCAGAAGGAGTACTTTTTAGACTTATGACTTGTTGCTTATTGTATATTGCTTTATTAGTTATTGATTTACAGTTTTAACGGGAAATAAGATGATGTTCTATGTAAACAAACAAACAAGAAAAATAAAAATTTCAAGCGACGCATAATCCTTCGGCAACCGTGATTGGGCTGTCCAACATTAGCTATTGCCTATTGGCGATAGGGACTTCCAACAACGTTTTCATTGGCAAAGCTGTTGGTAATATTTGTGATTTGTGCATGCTTATGTCTATAAGTAAAAGACTTTTGCGACAAGATCATAGGTAATAGCTTGTATCCGTCGATAATTGTGTTCACCAACTTATTTGGTTATTTGTTGGTTATTTCCGTCGTTGAATCCCATATTTTTTGCAATACATATGAAAATATACAAGCATAATTTGTGACAGAATAAAATTGAATATTAAACAAAAATTTTAACAAAATATTTAAGTTTACAATTAATAATGGGGCCTTCGCATACTGGGCGTCTTTTAGGAACATTAACATATTGGGGTTTTTCAAAAACCGGCCCTGTTAACTTGAAGCCCAATTAAACGACTATTTATATCCGCCTTTTGCAATAAAATTCCCTATCATTTTCTTACTATCTGTTCTAATCACTGACTGAATCTACTGGTAAATCTATTTTCTGCTCTTTACCTTTTTATTTCCTTTAACAAATTGTGCTTAATTTTGATTTTTGTTGCGTGAAATGAATATTTATGTAAGTTATTTCATGACTTATGTTCATTCAATATAAATTAGTGATGAATTTTGCTGCATTCATTTCCAGAGAGGAATCGAGCATTAAACTGTTTCTGATATTTAGATTAGTAATTTGTGTAGAGATTTCATTTTTGTTTGCCGAGGCAGTTAAAAAAAATCCATCAATATTTTAGAAACACGCGAAGAAGGTTGTGATTAATGATTCTATAGCTGAAGCGAATAAATAAAAGCGTTGAAGAATGTGTGTACAACTCTGCATGTGTCTTTCTTGGTCAACGATGTTTCATCTTCTGATATCACTTTGGATTTGTGCATCTGTTGAAACTCTGAGAAATAATGTCTCTTTCTTCTATTTTGATATTTCTGCTGTTTAAAGTCTCATTTACTTTTATTTTTAAGTAAATGTACCTCATATCTACTAAATCATAATGCTAGTATTCGATTTATAAAATCAATATGTGAAAGTGGGGACACATTTTTACTAATTTCATTAACAAAATCAAACAATTTCGTAATATGTGTGATAAAGAAAGGAAGGAGTTTATTTTAAAAATTTTAGCAAATAAATTTAGATTTATACTCCCCCTGTGCATACATTATTTTGAATGGTTTTGCTCTAACTAATTTGTAGGTGTAGACATCAAGGTTGAGAAAGCAATGAAAGAAAGGGCAACAACTCGATCTAGAGCTACTGATCATCCAGAGCTCACAGGTTCGGCGCCTACCTCCAACTCCAACGAGCCGTCGACCACACGAAAGAGTAAGCCAGCAGTTTCGTGTAAATTCTCTTGCCAAAGAAACTTGTACTGAACGAGTTGATGAGCATTCTCTGCCTCAGATGGAGACATTCTTCAAACTCGAGCATCTCATCACCGAGCTCGAGCTTGGAGAATATTCTCGATCACGGCTCATGAACTAATGCCAGTAATTTGATGTATCCCATTTCCCCTGGTTCAACTTGTTATGCATCAGCTGACTCTCCAATGCACCAAGTGGCTGAAGAGGTTAGGGCTCGGCATGACGCGTTGGTGCGCCAATTCTGTGAGCTCCGAGATTGGACTGAGGAGTCTGAGCAGGCCTTGCTCAAGGCAAAGCTAGAGATAGAGATCCTCGAGCAGCGCTGCAAGGATTCATTCGATGCTGGCCGCGCTGGAGGGAGGCTTGAGATGGAAGCATCGGATGAGTACCGAGCTGCCATCCGTGGAGCAGCTCTTTCAGGGATCAAGGAATATCTCAGATCCTCAACGTTTGAGATGCTCTGGGCCGCAAAAGCCGCCGAACATGAGGCCATCGGATTCATGAGGTGCAGGTCGCGAGTTCTCGAGCTCGGAGGCTTCAAGGAGGGGTTTGACGTTGACGGAAACCTCGATCCGTCCGTCTAATTTGTGAAATAGGAAGTATATAACGAACAAATATGAAGTAGGGAGTATTTTACCATGTTTTCTCTCTACTTTCTTTTGCTCCTAGATATAATTCGCATGTATTCTGCCTACATTATGTATCTATCTCTCCAACTTCTAATGTAATATTTGCAGCTATTGAAGAGATTAACTTTTGTGCTATGGAATTTAATAATGTTACATAAATGAGAAAAAGTTCTTTGTAGCCTAGAAATTAACTAAAGAAAGAATAAACCTATCATAATTATTGATTGCATCAAAAGAAGCCTGCATAATTACATAGCGCTGTACCGAGGTTACAGGGTAATTAAATTTAGTAATTCACATTCCAAGAAACTATTTTGAAGTAATTATCTAAACTGGAACTTTTTAATTCTATTTTCATATTTTCATAGATTTATTGTAAACTGGAACTTTTTAATTCTATTTTTCATATTTTCATAGATTTATTGAGAGTGTTATTTTATATGTTAAGGGCCCGTCTGGTAGCTGTGAAATGGGGTGAAACAACACTATTCACCCTTTCTATCTCTTGTTTGGTAGCACTGAAACTATTCGGAGGACCCGGTAAATGCAAGCGGGTTTCAGGCTTCTCCATACTATTATCCATGTATTAATGAAACTGAATCAGGGTTGAGAGCAGGTATTACAAACACTCATTTCACCATTAGGCTGAAAAGAATTTCTTCACCCATTTTACCCTCAACTCCCTCCGAAAATAAGCAACCGTTGCTCTTGTCCCTCCTCTTTTTTGGCGGTGCTATTTCTCCAATTGACGGTATCGTCATCACCATCTTCCCAATTTCAGACCGACACACATTTTGGTATTGAAATCCGAATCAGGTATACGTGAAATCTACGATTGCGCCGTTCAATTCGTTGGACTTGTTGAGCTTTGACATCGATCTGTTCGATTTGCTTAATTGGAGCCGGGCGAGAGATTGGGGGAGGGGAGGCGGAGGAAGGTGAAGGAAGAAGCAGCGTCGCGGAGGAAGCTGACGGAGGCAGTGGAGAGGACGAAGACGGAGAATGAAGGGTGGTGTTGGGGATGAAGAGTGCTAGTTTAGTGTTGGGGAAGAAGAAGTGGCGGGCCGGCGGCGGATGAAGGCATGTGAGGAGGCGAAGAGGGGTAGTTTAGTATGAGAAAATTGTTTTCAGCCCTACTCCCATTCAACCAAACACTCCAAATTGGGCTATACTACTTTCTTGGGCTCAACCAAACAACTAACAACTCTACCCACCCACTCATGAAAAGCCCATTTACCACATACCCCTGAAAATAATTTTTTGGCCTACCAGACGGGCCCTAAGTAGAGATAGGATAAAGTAAGAGTGAGAAAAAAATAGAGAGAGTGATGTTTTTATTTTGATAAAAATGTCAATTTACTGTGTATCTGATTAATAGTGTTCATGCGTTAATCTAAAGGTAGAGTAATCAATGTCTAGACCAAAACTATCGGGTTCAAGTCCTTCATGATACTGCGTTTTGAAACTTCTACTCCATCCGTCCAACCACAAGTGATGAATTTCTTTTGGAAACGAGATTTAAGAAAATGATACTCCCTCCGTCCCGGCTAAACAACTGTTTACGTCAATTTCCCTTTGCACATTTTATTACATCGATATCATATTTGAATGAACAAAATTAACTAGGCAGAAATAGACAACAATTCATATACCCAATGAGATATATAACAAGATGTGGGTCACCCATCCTAGTACTACGGGAACAGCCGTGGCTACATTGCCCAAGCATGCTTAACTTCCCAGGGGGTCACCCATTCTAGTACTACTCTCGCCCAAGCACGCTTAACTTCGGAGTTCTGATGGGATCCGGTGCATTAGTGCTGGTATGATCGCACCCATCAATAGCCCCGCACTTTATTCTTTCATAGCGTACGCTCCCGTGCGCAGGTTCTGATCCCCCACCCTTCAGACGAGCATAACTTTTGATCCGGAAGGAGTTACGGGACCCACAACATATCACCGCGAAGCTCTCGCCGAGTCCCACGTGCTGAGCAATGGGTACAGCCTATGGCTACTCCGGGAAGCAAAAAGAGGCCGTTTCGAGCCATTTCGGCCAAATTTAGTTCGCAGCTACTATTTTTCGGCACGTTTAAGGGTGTGACACCCGCTCGTCATCGGCTCGTGGAGATTGTCGTACCTTTTTTTCCTCGTACTCGCCAACCACTAATCGAGTTTCGGACCACAACAATACCAACTGAACGGAAAAAAAGAAAAAAAAAACTGAACGCACTCGCAAAAAGGGGTGCAACACGAGGACTTCCCAAGGGGTCACCTATCCTAGTACTTCTCTCGCCCAAGCACGCTTAACATCGGAGTTCTGATGGGATCCGGTGCATTAATGCTGGTTTGATCGCACCCATCAATGGCCCCGCACTTTATTCTTTCATAGCGTATGTTCCCGTGCGCGGGTTCTGATCCCCCACCTTTCAGACGAGCATAACTTTTGATCCGGAAGGAGTTACGGGACCCACAACATTTCACCGCGAAGCTCTCGTCGAGCCCCACGTGCTGAGCTATGGGTACAACCCGTGGCTACTCCGGGAAGCAAAAAGAGGCTGTTTCGAGCGATTTCGACCACATTTAGTTCGCAGCTACTGTTTTTCGGCACGTTTAAGGGTGTGGGACCCGCTCGTCACCGGCTCGTGGAGATTGTCGTACCTTTTTTTCCTCGTACTCGCCAACCACTAATCGAGTTTCGGACCACAACAATACCAACTGAACGGAAAAAAAGAAAAAAAAAACTGAACGCACTCGCAAAAAAGGGTGCAACACCAGGACTTCCCAAGGGGTCACCTATCCTAGTACTTCTCTCGCCCAAGCACGCTTGACTTCGGAGTTCTGATGGGATCCAGTGCATTAATGCTGGTTTGATCGCACCCATCAATGGCCCCGCACTTTATTCTTTCATAGCGTACGCTCCCGTGCGCGGGTTTTGATCCCCCACCTTTCAGACGGGCATAACTTTTGATCCGGAAGGAGTTACGGGACCCACAGCATATCACCGCGAAGCACTCGCCGAGCCCCACGTGCTGAGCTGTGGGTACAGCCCGTGGCTACTCCGGGAAGCAAAAAGAGGCCGTTTCGAGCCATTTCGACCACATTTAGTTCGCAGCTACTGTTTTTCGGCACGTTTAAGGGTGTGGGACCCGCTCGTCACCGGCTCGTGGAGATTGTCGTACCTTTTTTTCCTCATACTCGCTAACCACTAATCGAGTTTCGGACCACAACAATACCAACTGAACGGAAAAAAAGAAAAAAAATGAACGCACACGCAAAAAGGGGTGCAACTCGAGGACTTCCCATGGGTCACCCATCCTAGTACTACTCTCGCCCAAGCACGCTTAACTTAACTTCAGAGTTCTGATGGGATCCGGTGCATTAGTGCTGGTATGATCGCAACCATCAATAGCCCCGCACTTTATTCTATCATAGCGTACGCTCCCGTGCGCAGGTTCTGATCCCCACCATTCAGACGGGCATAACTTTTGATCCGGGAGGAGTTACGGGACCCACAACATATCACCATGAAGCTCTCGCCGAGCCCCAAGTGCGAATCTATGGTTACAGCCCGGGGCTACTTCCGGGAGGAAAAAAAAGCCGTTTCGAGTTATTTCGGCCACATTTAGTTCGCAGCTACTATTTTTCGCCAGGCTGCGGGACCCAATCGTTGCAGGCGCGGGGAGATTGTCGTACCTTTCTGTCCTCGTACTCGCCAACCACTAATCGAGTTTCGGACCACAGCAAGACAAACTGAACGCACTCGCAAAAAGGGGTGCAACACGAGGACTTCCCAAGGGGTCACCTATCCTAGTACTTCTCTCGCCCAAGCACGCTTAACTTCGGAGTTCTGTTGGGATCCGGTGCATTAATGCTGGTTTGATCACACCCATCAATGGCTCCGCACTTTATTCTTTCATAGCGTACGCTCCCGTGCGCGGGTTCTGATCCCCCACCCTTCAGACGGGCATAACTTTTGATCCGGAAGGAGTTACGGGACCCACAACATATCACCGCGAAGCACTCGCCGAGCCCCACGTGCTGAGCTATGGGTACAGCCCGTGGCTACACCGGGAAGCAAAAAGAGGCCGTTTCGAGCCATTTCGACCACATTTTGTTCGCAGCTATTGTTTTTCGGCACGTTTAAGGGTGTGGGACCCGCTCGTCACCGGCTCGTGGAGATTGTCGTACCTTTTTTTCCTCATACTCGCTAACCACTAATCGAGTTTCGGACCACAACAATACCAACTGAACGGAAAAAAAGAAAAAAAAATGAACGCACTCGCAAAAAGGGGTGCAACACGAGGACTTCCCAAGGGGTCACCTATCCTAGTACTTCTCTCGCCCAAGCACGCTTAACTTCGGAGTTCTGATGGGATCCGGTGCATTAATGCTGGTTTGATCGCACCCATCAATGGCCCCGCACTTTATTCTTTCATAGCGTACGCTCCCGTGCGCGGGTTTTGATCCCCCACCTTTCAGACGGGCATAACTTTTGATCCGGAAGGAGTTACGGGACCCACAGCATATCACCGCGAAGCTCTCGCCGAGCCCCACGTGCTGAGCTATGGGTACAGCCCGTGGCTACTCCGTGAAGCAAAAAGAGGCCGTTTCGAGCCATTCCGACCACATTTAGTTCGCAGCTACTGTTTTTCGGCACGTTTAAGGGTGTGGGACCCGCTCGTCACCGGCTCGTGGAGATTGTCGTACCTTTTTTTCCTCATACTCGCTAACCACTAATCGAGTTTCGGACCACAACAATACCAACTGAACGGAAAAAAAGAAAAAAAAATGAACGCACTCGCAAAAAGGCGTGCAACACGAGGACTTCCCAGGGATCACCCATCCTAGTACTACTCTCGCCCAAGAACGCTTAACTTAACTTCAGAGTTCTGATGGGATCCGGTGCATTAGTGCTGGTATTGTCGCAACCATCAATAGCCCCGCACTTTATTCTATCATAGCGTACGCTCCCGTGCGCAGGTTCTGATCCCCACCCTTCAGACGGGCATAACTTTTGATCCGGGAGGAGTTACGGGACCCACAACATATCACCGTGAAGCTCTCGCCGAGCCCCAAGTGCGAATCTATGGTTACAGCCCGGGGCTACTTCCGGGAGGAAAAAAAAGCCGTTTCGAGTTATTTCGGCCACATTTAGTTCGCAGCTACTATTTTTCGCCAGGCTGCGGGACCCAATCGTTGCAGGCGCGGGGAGATTGTCGTACCTTTCTGTCCTCGTACTCGCCAACCACTAATCGAGTTTCGGACCACAGCAAGACAAACTGAACGCACTCGCAAAAAGGGGTGCAACACGAGGACTTCCCAAGGGGTCACCTATCCTAGTACTTCTCTCGCCCAAGCACGCTTAACTTCGGAGTTCTGTTGGGATCCGGTGCATTAATGCTGGTTTGATCACACCCATCAATGGCTCCGCACTTTATTCTTTCATAGCGTACGCTCCCGTGCGCGGGTTCTGATCCCCCACCCTTCAGACGGGCATAACTTTTGATCCGGAAGGAGTTACGGGACCCACAACATATCACCGCGAAGCACTCGCCGAGCCCCACGTGCTGAGCTATGGGTACAGCCCGTGGCTACACCGGGAAGCAAAAAGAGGCCGTTTCGAGCCATTTCGACCACATTTTGTTCGCAGCTATTGTTTTTCGGCACGTTTAAGGGTGTGGGACCCGCTCGTCACCGGCTCGTGGAGATTGTCGTACCTTTTTTTCCTCATACTCGCTAACCACTAATCGAGTTTCGGACCACAACAATACCAACTGAACGGAAAAAAAGAAAAAAAAATGAACGCACTCGCAAAAAGGGGTGCAACACGAGGACTTCCCAAGGGGTCACCTATCCTAGTACTTCTCTCGCCCAAGCACGCTTAACTTCGGAGTTCTGATGGGATCCGGTGCATTAATGCTGGTTTGATCGCACCCATCAATGGCCCCGCACTTTATTCTTTCATAGCGTACGCTCCCGTGCGCGGGTTTTGATCCCCCACCTTTCAGACGGGCATAACTTTTGATCCGGAAGGAGTTACGGGACCCACAGCATATCACCGCGAAGCTCTCGCCGAGCCCCACGTGCTGAGCTATGGGTACAGCCCGTGGCTACTCCGTGAAGCAAAAAGAGGCCGTTTCGAGCCATTCCGACCACATTTAGTTCGCAGCTACTGTTTTTCGGCACGTTTAAGGGTGTGGGACCCGCTCGTCACCGGCTCGTGGAGATTGTCGTACCTTTTTTTCCTCATACTCGCTAACCACTAATCGAGTTTCGGACCACAACAATACCAACTGAACGGAAAAAAAGAAAAAAAAATGAACGCACTCGCAAAAAGGCGTGCAACACGAGGACTTCCCAGGGATCACCCATCCTAGTACTACTCTCGCCCAAGAACGCTTAACTTAACTTCAGAGTTCTGATGGGATCCGGTGCATTAGTGCTGGTATTGTCGCAACCATCAATAGCCCCGCACTTTATTCTATCATAGCGTACGCTCCCGTGCGCAGGTTCTGATCCCCACCCTTCAGACGGGCATAACTTTTGATCCGGGAGGAGTTACGGGACCCACAACATATCACCGTGAAGCTCTCGCCGAGCCCCAAGTGCTAATCTATGGTTATAGCCCAGGGCTACTTCCGGGAGCAAAAAAAAGCCGTTTCGAGTTATTTCGGCCACATTTAGTTCGCAGCTACTGTTTTTCGCCAGGCTGCGGGACCCAATCGTTGCAGGCGCGGGGAGATTGTCGTACCTTTCTGTCCTCGTACTCGCCAACCACTAATCGAGTTTCGGACCACAGCAAGACCAACTGAACGCACTCGCAAAAAGGGGTGCAACACGAGGACTTCCCAAGGGGTCACCTATCCAAGTACTTCTCTCGCCCAAGCACGCTTAACTTCGGAGTTCTGTTGGGATCCGGTGCATTAATGCTGGTTTGATCACACCCATCAATGGCTCCGCCCTTTATTCTTTCATAGCGTACGCTCCCGTGCGCGGGTTCTGATCCCCCACCCTTCAGACGGGCATAACTTTTGATCTGGAAGGAGTTACGGGACCCACAGCATATCACCGCGAAGCTCTCGCCGAGCCCCACGTGCTGAGCTATGGGTACAGCCCGTGGCTACTCCGGGAAGCAAAAAGAGGCTGTTTCGAGCCATTTCGACCACATTTAGTTCGCAGCTACTGTTTTTCGGCACGTTTAAGGGTATGGGACCCGCTCGTCACCGGCTCTTGGAGATTGTCGTACCTTTTTTTCCTCGTACTCGCCAACCACTAATCGAGTTTCGGACCACAACAATACCAACTGAACGGAAAAAAAGAAAAAAAAAACTGAACGCACTCGTAAAAAGGGGTGCAATACCAGGACTTCCCATGGGCTCACCTATCCTAGTACTTCTCTCGCCTAAGCACGCTTAACTTCGGAGTTCTGATGGGATCCGGTGCATTAATGCTGGTTTGATCGCACCCATCAATGGCCCCGCACTTTATTCTTTCATAGCGTACGCTCCCGTGCACGGGTTCTGATCCCCCACCCTTCAGACGGGCATAACTTTTGATCCGGAAGGAGTTACGGGACCCACAGCATATCACCCCGAAGCACTCGCCGAGCCCCACGTGCTGAGCTATAGGTACAGCCCGTGGCTACTCCGGGAAGCAAAAAGAGGCCGTTTCGAGTCATTTCGACCACATTTAGTTCGCAGCTACTGTTTTTCAGCACGTTTAAGGGGGGGGACCCGCTCGTCACCTGCTCATGGAGATTGTCGTACCTTTTTTTCCTCATACTCGCTAACCACTAATTGAGTTTCGGACCACAACAATACCAACTGAACGGAAAAAAAGAAAAAAAAATGAACGCACTCGCAAAAAGGGGTGCAACACGAGGACTTCCCATGGGTCACCCATCCTAGTACTACTCTCGCCCAAGCACGCTTAACTTAACTTCAGAGTTCTGATGGGATCCGGTGCATTAGTGCTGGTATGATTGCAACCATCAATAGCCCCGCACTTTATTCTATCATAGCGTACGCTCCCGTGCGCAGGTTCTGATCCCCACCCTTCAGACGGGCATAACTTTTGATCCGGGAGGAATTACGGGACCCACAACATATCACCGTGAAGTTCTCGCCGAGCCCCAAGTGCTGAGCAATGGTTACAGCCCGTGGCTACTGCGGGAAGTAAAAAGAGGCTGTTTCGAGCCATTTCGACCACATTTAGTTCGCAGCTACTGTTTTTCGGCACGTTTAAGGGTGTTGGACCCGCTCGTCAACGGCTCGTGGAGATTGTCGTACCTTTTTTTCCTCATACTCGCTAACCACTAATTGAGTTTCGGACCACAACAATACCAACTAAACGGAAAAAAAGAAAAAAAATGAACGCACTCGCAAAAAGGGGTGCAACACGAGGACTTCCCATGGGTCACCCATCCTAGTACTACTCTCGCCCAAGCACGCTTAACTTAACTTCAGAGTTCTGATGGGATCCGGTGCATTAGTGCTGGTATGATCGCAACCATCAATATCCCCACACTTTATTCTATCATAGCGTACGCTCCCGTGCGCAGGTTCTGATCCCCACCCTTCAGACGGGCATAACTTTTGATCCGGGAGGAGTTACGGGACCCACAACATATCACCGTGAAGCTCTCGCCGAGCCCCAAGTGCTAATTTATGGTTACAGCCCGGGGCTACTTCCGGGAGCAAAAAAAAGCCGTTTCGAGTTATTTCAGCCACATTTAGTTCGCAGCTACTGTTTTTCGCCAGGCTGCGGGACCCAATCGTTGCAGGCGCGGGGATATTGTCGTACCTTTCTATCCTCGTACTCGTCAACCACTAATCCAGTTTCGGACCACAGCTAGACCAACTGAACGCACTCGCAAAAAGGGATGCAACACAAGGACTTCCCATGGGTCACCCATCCTAGTACTACTCTCCCCCAAGCACGCTTAACATAACTTCAGAGTTCTGATGGGATCCGGGGCATTAGTGCTGGTATGATCGCAACCATCAATAGCCCCGCACTTTATTCTATCATAGCGTACGCTCCCGTACGCAGGTTCTGATCCCCACCCTTCAGATGGGCATAACATTTGATCCGGGAGGAGTTACGGGACCCACAACATATCACCGTGAAGTTCTCGCCGAGCCCCAAGTGCTAATCAATGGTTATAGCCCGGCCCGGGGCTACTTCCGGGAGCAAAAAAAAAGCCGTTTTGAGTTATTTTGGCCACATTTAGTTCGCAGCTACTGTTTTTTTGCCAGGCTACGGGACCCAATCGTTGCAGGCGCGGGGAGATTGTCGTACCTTTCTGTCCTCGTACTCGCCAAACACTAATCGAGTTTCGGACCACAGCAAGACCAACTGAACGCACTTGCAAAAAGGGGGTGCAACACGAGGACTTCCCAAGGGGTCACCTATCCTAGTACTTCTCTCGCCCAAGCACGCTTAACTTCAGAGTTCTGATGGGATCCGGTGCATTAATGCTGGTTTGATCGCACCCATCAATGGCCCCGCACATTATTCTTTCATAGCGTACGCTCCCATGCGCGGGTTCTAATCCCCCACCTTTCAGACGGGCATAACTTTTGATCCGGAAGGAGTTACGGGACCCACAGCATATCACCGAGAAGCACTCGCCGACCCCCACGTGCTGAGCTATGGGTACAGCCCATGGCTACTCCGTGAAGCAAAAAGAGGCCGTTTCGAGCCATTCCGACCACATTTAGTTCGCAGCTACTGTTTTTCGGCACGTTTAAGGGTGTGGGACCCGCTCGTCACCGGCTCGTGGAGATTGTCGTACCTTTTTTTCCTCATACTCGCTAACCACTAATTGAGTTTCGGACCACAACAATACCAACTGAACGGAAAAAAAGAAAAAAAAATGAACGCACTCGGAAAGAGGCGTGCAACACGAGGACTTCCTAGGGATCACCCATCCTAGTATTACTCTCGCCCAAGAACGCTTAACTTAACTTCAGAGTTCTGATGGGATCCGGTGCATTAGTGCTGGTATTGTCGCAACCATCAATAGCCCCGCACTTTATTCTATCATAGCGTACGCTCCCGTGCGCATGTTCTGATCCCCACCCTTAAGACGGGCATAACTTTTGATCCGGGAGGAGTTACGGGACCCACAACATATCACCGTGAAGCTCTCGCCGAGCCCCAAGTGCTAATCTATGGTTATAGCCCAGGGCTACTTCCGGGAGCAAAAAAAAGCCGTTTCGAGTTATTTCGGCCACATTTAGTTCGCAGCTACTGTTTTTCGCCAGGCTGCGGGACCCAATCGTTGCAGGCGCGGGGAGATTGTCGTACCTTTCTGTCCTCGTACTCGCCAACCACTAATCGAGTTTCGGACCACAGCAAGACCAACTGAACGCACTCGCAAAAAGGGGTGCAACACGAGGACTTCCCAAGGGGTCACCTATCCAAGTACTTCTCTCGCCCAAGCACGCTTAACTTCGGAGTTCTGTTGGGATCCGGTGCATTAATGCTGGTTTGATCACACCCATCAATGGCTCCGCCCTTTATTCTTTCATAGCGTACGCTCCCGTGCGCGGGTTCTGATCCCCCACCCTTCAGACGGGCATAACTTTTGATCTGGAAGGAGTTACGGGACCCACAACATATCACCGCGAAGCTCTCGCCGAGCCCCACGTGCTGAGCTATGGGTACAGCCCGTGGCTACTCCGGGAAGCAAAAAGAGGCTGTTTCTAGCCATTTCGACCACATTTAGTTCGCAGCTACTGTTTTTCGGTACGTTTAAGGGTGTGGGACCCGCTCGTCACCGGCTCTTGGAGATTGTCGTACCTTTTTTTCCTCGTACTCGCCAACCAGTAATCGAGTTTCGGACCACAACAATACCAACTGAACGGAAAAAAAGAAAAAAAAACTGAACGCACTCGCAAATAGGGGTGCAATACCAGGACTTCCCAAGGGCTCACCTATCCTAGTACTTCTCTCGCCCAAGCACGCTTAACTTTGGAGTTCTGATGGGATCCGCTGCTTTAATGCTGGTTTGATCGCACCCATCAATGGCCCCGCACTTTATTCTTTCATAGCGTACGCTCACGTGCACGGGTTCTGATCCCCCACCCTTCAGACGGGCATAACTTTTGATCCGGAAGGAGGTACGGGACTCACAGCATATCACCCCGAAGCACTCGCCGAGCCCCACGTGCTGAGCTATGGGTACAGCCCATGGCTACTCCGGGAAGCAAAAAGAGGCTGTTTCGAGCCATTTCGACCACATTTAGTTCGCAGCTACTGTTTTTCAGCACGTTTAAGGGTGTGGGACCCGCTCGTCACCGGCTCGTGGAGATTGTCGTACCTTTTTTTCCTCATACTCGCTAACCACTAATTGAGTTTCGGACCACAACAATACCAACTGAACGGAAAAAAAGAAAAAAAAATGAACGCACTCGCAAAAAGGGGTGCAACACGAGGACTTCCCATGGGTCACCCATCCTAGTACTACTCTCGCCCAAGCACGCTTATCTTAACTTCAGAGTTCTGATGGGATCCGGTGCATTAGTGCTGGTATGATCGCAACCATCAATAGCCCCACACTTTATTCTATCATAGCGTACGCTCCCGTGCGCAGGTTCTGATCCCCACCCTTCAGATGGGCATAACCTTTGATCCGGGAGGAGTTACGGGACCCACAACATATCACCGCGAAGCTCTCACCGAGCCCCACGTGCTGAGCTATGGGTACAGCCCGTGGCTACTCCGGGAAGCAAAAAGAGGCTGTTTCGAGCCATTTCGACCACATTTAGTTCGCAGCTACTGTTTTTCGGCACGTTTAAGGGTGTGGGACCCGCTCGTCACCGGCTCGTGGAGATTGTCGTACCCTTTTTTCCTCATACTCGCTAACCACTAATCGAGTTTCGGACCACAACAATACCAACTGAACGGAAAAAAAGAAAAAAAAATGAACGCACTCGCAAAAAGGCGTGCAACACGAGGACTTCCCAGGGATCACCCATCCTAGTACTACTCTCGCCCAAGAACGCTTAACTTAACTTCAGAGTTCTGATGGGATCCGGTGCATTAGTGCTGGTATTGTCGCAACCATCAATAGCCCCGCACTTTATTCTATCATAGCGTACGCTCCCGTGCGCAGGTTCTGATCCCCACCCTTCAGACGGGCATAACTTTTGATCCGGGAGGAGTTACGGGACCCACAACATATCACCGTGAAGCTCTCGCCGAGCCCCAAGTGCTAATCTATGGTTATAGCCCAGGGCTACTTCCGGGAGCAAAAAAAAGCCGTTTCGAGTTATTTCGGCCACATTTAGTTCGCAGCTACTGTTTTTCGCCAGGCTGCGGGACCCAATCGTTGCAGGCGCGGGGAGATTGTCGTACCTTTCTGTCCTCGTACTCGCCAACCACTAATCGAGTTTCGGACCACAGCAAGACCAACTGAACGCACTCGCAAAAAGGGGTGCAACACGAGGACTTCCCAAGGGGTCACCTATCCAAGTACTTCTCTCGCCCAAGCACGCTTAACTTCGGAGTTCTGTTGGGATCCGGTGCATTAATGCTGGTTTGATCACACCCATCAATGGCTCCGCCCTTTATTCTTTCATAGCGTACGCTCCCGTGCGCGGGTTCTGATCCCCCACCCTTCAGACGGGCATAACTTTTGATCTGGAAGGAGTTACGGGACCCACAGCATATCACCGCGAAGCTCTCGCCGAGCCCCACGTGCTGAGCTATGGGTACAGCCCGTGGCTACTCCGGGAAGCAAAAAGAGGCTGTTTCGAGCCATTTCGACCACATTTAGTTCGCAGCTACTGTTTTTCGGCACGTTTAAGGGTATGGGACCCGCTCGTCACCGGCTCTTGGAGATTGTCGTACCTTTTTTTCCTCGTACTCGCCAACCACTAATCGAGTTTCGGACCACAACAATACCAACTGAACGGAAAAAAAGAAAAAAAAAACTGAACGCACTCGTAAAAAGGGGTGCAATACCAGGACTTCCCATGGGCTCACCTATCCTAGTACTTCTCTCGCCTAAGCACGCTTAACTTCGGAGTTCTGATGGGATCCGGTGCATTAATGCTGGTTTGATCGCACCCATCAATGGCCCCGCACTTTATTCTTTCATAGCGTACGCTCCCGTGCACGGGTTCTGATCCCCCACCCTTCAGACGGGCATAACTTTTGATCCGAAAGGAGTTACGGGACCCACAGCATATCACCCCGAAGCACTCGCCGAGCCCCACGTGCTGAGCTATAGGTACAGCCCGTGGCTACTCCGGGAAGCAAAAAGAGGCCGTTTCGAGTCATTTCGACCACATTTAGTTCGCAGCTACTGTTTTTCAGCACGTTTAAGGGGGGGGACCCGCTCGTCACCTGCTCATGGAGATTGTCGTACCTTTTTTTCCTCATACTCGCTAACCACTAATTGAGTTTCGGACCACAACAATACCAACTGAACGGAAAAAAAGAAAAAAAAATGAACGCACTCGCAAAAAGGGGTGCAACACGAGGACTTCCCATGGGTCACCCATCCTAGTACTACTCTCGCCCAAGCACGCTTAACTTAACTTCAGAGTTCTGATGGGATCCGGTGCATTAGTGCTGGTATGATTGCAACCATCAATAGCCCCGCACTTTATTCTATCATAGCGTACGCTCCCGTGCGCAGGTTCTGATCCCCACCCTTCAGACGGGCATAACTTTTGATCCGGGAGGAATTACGGGACCCACAACATATCACCGTGAAGTTCTCGCCGAGCCCCAAGTGCTGAGCAATGGTTACAGCCCGTGGCTACTGCGGGAAGTAAAAAGAGGCTGTTTCGAGCCATTTCGACCACATTTAGTTCGCAGCTACTGTTTTTCGGCACGTTTAAGGGTGTTGGACCCGCTCGTCAACGGCTCGTGGAGATTGTCGTACCTTTTTTTCCTCATACTCGCTAACCACTAATTGAGTTTCGGACCACAACAATACCAACTGAACGGAAAAAAAGAAAAAAAATGAACGCACTCGCAAAAAGGGGTGCAACACGAGGACTTCCCATGGGTCACCCATCCTAGTACTACTCTCGCCCAAGCACGCTTAACTTAACTTCAGAGTTCTGATGGGATCCGGTGCATTAGTGCTGGTATGATCGCAACCATCAATATCCCCACACTTTATTCTATCATAGCGTACGCTCCCGTGCGCAGGTTCTGATCCCCACCCTTCAGACGGGCATAACTTTTGATCCGGGAGGAGTTACGGGACCCACAACATATCACCGTGAAGCTCTCGCCGAGCCCCAAGTGCTAATTTATGGTTACAGCCCGGGGCTACTTCCGGGAGCAAAAAAAAGCCGTTTCGAGTTATTTCAGCCACATTTAGTTCGCAGCTACTGTTTTTCGCCAGGCTGCGGGACCCAATCGTTGCAGGCGCGGGGATATTGTCGTACCTTTCTATCCTCGTACTCGTCAACCACTAATCCAGTTTCGGACCACAGCTAGACCAACTGAACGCACTCGCAAAAAGGGATGCAACACAAGGACTTCCCATGGGTCACCCATCCTAGTACTACTCTCCCCCAAGCACGCTTAACATAACTTCAGAGTTCTGATGGGATCCGGGGCATTAGTGCTGGTATGATCGCAACCATCAATAGCCCCGCACTTTATTCTATCATAGCGTACGCTCCCGTACGCAGGTTCTGATCCCCACCCTTCAGATGGGCATAACATTTGATCCGGGAGGAGTTACGGGACCCACAACATATCACCGTGAAGTTCTCGCCGAGCCCCAAGTGCTAATCAATGGTTATAGCCCGGCCCGGGGCTACTTCCGGGAGCAAAAAAAAAGCCGTTTTGAGTTATTTTGGCCACATTTAGTTCGCAGCTACTGTTTTTTTGCCAGGCTACGGGACCCAATCGTTGCAGGCGCGGGGAGATTGTCGTACCTTTCTGTCCTCGTACTCGCCAAACACTAATCGAGTTTCGGACCACAGCAAGACCAACTGAACGCACTTGCAAAAAGGGGGTGCAACACGAGGACTTCCCAAGGGGTCACCTATCCTAGTACTTCTCTCGCCCAAGCACGCTTAACTTCAGAGTTCTGATGGGATCCGGTGCATTAATGCTGGTTTGATCGCACCCATCAATGGCCCCGCACATTATTCTTTCATAGCGTACGCTCCCATGCGCGGGTTCTAATCCCCCACCTTTCAGACGGGCATAACTTTTGATCCGGAAGGAGTTACGGGACCCACAGCATATCACCGAGAAGCACTCGCCGACCCCCACGTGCTGAGCTATGGGTACAGCCCATGGCTACTCCGTGAAGCAAAAAGAGGCCGTTTCGAGCCATTCCGACCACATTTAGTTCGCAGCTACTGTTTTTCGGCACGTTTAAGGGTGTGGGACCCGCTCGTCACCGGCTCGTGGAGATTGTCGTACCTTTTTTTCCTCATACTCGCTAACCACTAATCAAGTTTCGGACCACAACAATACCAACTGAACGGAAAAAAAGAAAAAAAAATGAACGCACTCGCAAAGAGGCGTGCAACACGAGGACTTCCTAGGGATCACCCATCCTAGTATTACTCTCGCCCAAGAACGCTTAACTTAACTTCAGAGTTCTGATGGGATCCGGTGCATTAGTGCTGGTATTGTCGCAACCATCAATAGCCCCGCACTTTATTCTATCATAGCGTACGCTCCCGTGCGCATGTTCTGATCCCCACCCTTAAGACGGGCATAACTTTTGATCCGGGAGGAGTTACGGGACCCACAACATATCACCGTGAAGCTCTCGCCGAGCCCCAAGTGCTAATCTATGGTTACAGCCCGGGGCTACTTCCGGGAGCAAAACAAAGCCGTTTCGAGTTATTTCAGCCACATTTAGTTCGCAGCTACTGTTTTTCGCCAGGCTGCGGGACCCAATCGTTGCAGGCGCGGGGAGATTGTCGTACCTTTCTATCCTCGTACTCGTCAACCACTAATCGAGTTTCGGACCACAGCTAGACCAACTGAACGCACTCGCAAAAAGGGGTGCAGCACGAGGACTTCCCATGGGTCACCCATCCTAGTACTACTCTCGCCCAAGCACGCTTAACATAACTTCAGAGTTCTGATGGGATCCGGGGCATTAGTGCTGGTATGATCGCAACCATCAATAGCCCCGCACTTTATTCTATCATAGCGTACGCTCCCGTGCGCGGGTTCTGATCCCCCACCTTTCAGACGGGCATAACTTTTGATCCGGAAGGAGTTACGGGACCCACAGCATATCACCGCGAAGCACTCGCCGAGCCCCACGTGCTGAGCTATGGGTACAGCCCGTGGCTACTCCGGGAAGCAAAAAGAGGCTGTTTCGAGCCATTTCGACCACATTTAGTTCGCAGCTACTGTTTTTCGGCACGTTTAAGGGTGTGGGACCCGCTCGTCACCGGCTCGTGGAGATTGTCGTACCTTTTTTTCCTCGTACTCGCCAACCACTAATCGAGTTTCGGACCACAACAATACCAACTGAACGGAAAAAAAGAAAAAAAAACTGAACGCACTCGCAAATAGGGGTGCAATACCAGGACTTCACAAGGGCTCACCTATCCTAGTACTTCTCTCGCCCAAGCACGCTTAACTTTGAAGTTCTGATGGGATCCGGTGCATTAATGCTGGTTTGATCGCACCCATCAATGGCCCCGCACTTTATTCTTTCATAGCGTACGCTCCCGTGCACGGGTTCTGATCCCCCACCCTTCAGACGGGCATAACTTTTGATCCGGAAGGAGGTACGGGACCCACAGCATATCACCCCGAAGCACTCGCCGAGCCCCACGTGCTGAGCTATGGGTACAGCCCGTGGCTACTCCGGGAAGCAAAAAGAGGCTGTTTCGAGCCATTTCGACCACATTTAGTTCGCAGCTACTGTTTTTCGGCACGTTTAAGGGTGTGGGACCCGCTCGTCACCAGCTCGTGGAGATTGTCGTACCTTTTTTTCCTCATACTCGCTAACCACTAATTGAGTTTCGGACCACAACAATACCAACTGAACGGAAAAAAAGAAAAAAAAATGAACGCACTCGCAAAAAGGGGTGCAACACGAGAACTTCCCATGGGTCACCCATCCTAGTACTACTCTCGCCCAAGCACGCTTAACTTAACTTCAGAGTTCTGATGGGATCCGGTGCATTAGTGCTGGTATGATCGCAACCATCAATAGCCCCACACTTTATTCTATCATAGCGTACGCTCCCGTGCATGGGTTCTGATCCCCCACCCTTCAGACGGGCATAACTTTTGATCCGGAAGGAGTTACGGGACCCACAGCATATCACCCCGAAGCACTCGCCGAGCCCCACGTGCTGAGCTATGGGTACAGCCCGTGGCTACTCCGGGAAGCAAAAAGAGGCCGTTTCGAGCCATTTCGACCACATTTAGTTCGCAGCTACTGTTTTTCAGCACGTTTAAGGGGGGGGACCCGCTCATCACCTGCTCATGGAGATTGTCGTACCTTTTTTTCCTCATACTCGCTAACCACTAATTGAGTTTCGGACCACAACAATACCAACTGAACGGAAAAAAAGAAAAAAAAATGAACGCACTCGCAAAAAGGGGTGCAACACGAGGACTTCCCATGGGTCACCCATCCTAGTACTACTCTCGCCCAAGCACGCTTATCTTAACTTCAGAGTTCTGATGGGATCCGGTGCATTAGTGCTGGTATGATCGCAACCATCAATAGCCCCACACTTTATTCTATCATAGCGTACGCTCCCGTGCGCAGGTTCTGATCCCCACCCTTCAGATGGGCATAACTTTTGATCCGGGAGGAGTTACGGGACCCACAGCATATCACCGAGAAGCACTCGCCGACCCCCACATGCTGAGCTATGGGTACAGCCCATGGCTACTCCGTGAAGCAAAAAGAGGCCGTTTCGAGCCATTCCGACCACATTTAGTTCGCAGCTACTGTTTTTCGGCACGTTTAAGGGTGTGGGACCCGCTCGTCACCGGCTCGTGGAGATTGTCGTACCTTTTTTTCCTCGTACTCGCCAACCACTAATCGAGTTTCGAACCACAACAATACCAACTGAACGGAAAAAAAGAAAAAAAAATGAACGCACTCGCAAAAAGGGGTGCAACACGAGGACTTCCCAGGGGTCACCCATCCTAGTACTACTCTCGCCCAAGCACGCTTAACTTAACTTCAGAGTTCTGATGGGATCCGGTGCATTAGTGCTGGTATGATCGCAACCATCAATAGCCCCACACTTTATTCTATCATAGCGTACGCTCCCGTGCGCAGGTTCTGATCCCCACCCTTCAGATGGGCATAACTTTTGATCCGGGAGGAGTTACGGGACCCATAACATATCACCGCGAAGCTCTCACCGAGCCCCACGTGCTGAGCTATGGGTACAGCCCGTGGCTACTCCGGGAAGCAAAAAGAGCCTGTTTCGAGCCATTTCGACCACATTTAGTTCGCATCTACTGTTTTTTGGCACGTTTAAGGGTGTGGGACCCGCTCGTCACCGGCTCGTGGAGATTGTCGTACCTTTTTTTCCTCGTACTCGCCAACCACTAATCGAGTTTCGGACCACAACAATACCAACTGAACGGAAAAAAAGAAAAAAAATGAACGCACTCGCAAAAAGGGGTGCAACACGAGGACTTCCCAAGGGTCACCCATCCTAGTACTACTCTCGCCCAAGCACGCTTAACTTAACTTCAGAGTTCTGATGGGATCCGGTGCATTAATGCTGGTTTGATCGCACCCATCAATGGCCCCGCACATTATTCTTTCATAGCGTACGCTCCCATGCGCGGGTTCTAATCCCCCACCTTTCAGACGGGCATAACTTTTGATCCGGAAGGAGTTACGGGACCCACAGCATATCACCGAGAAGCACTCGCCGACCCCCACGTGCTGAGCTATGGGTACAGCCCATGGCTACTCCGTGAAGCAAAAAGAGGCCGTTTCGAGCCATTCCGACCACATTTAGTTCGCAGCTACTGTTTTTCGGCACGTTTAAGGGTGTGGGACCCGCTCGTCACCGGCTCGTGGAGATTGTCGTACCTTTTTTTCCTCGTACTCGCCAACCACTAATCGAGTTTCGGACCACAACAATACCAACTGAACGGAAAAAAAGAAAAAAAAACTGAACGCACTCGCAAAAAGGGGTGCAATACCAGGACTTCCCAAGGGCTCACCTATCCTAGTACTTCTCTCGCCCAAGCACGCTTAACTTTGGAGTTCTGATGGGATCCGGTGCATTAATGCTGGTTTGATCGCACCCATCAATGGCCCCGCACTTTATTCTTTCATAGCGTACGCTCCCGTGCACGGGTTCTAATCCCCCACCCTTCAGACGGGCATAACTTTTGATCCGGAAGGAGTTACGGGACCCACAGCATATCACCCCGAAGCACTCGCCGAGCCCCACGTGCTGAGCTATGGGTACAACCCGTGGCTACTCCGGGAAGCAAAAAGAGGCCGTTTCGAGCCATTTCGACCACATTTAGTTCGCAGCTACTGTTTTTCGGCACGTTTAAGGGTGTGGGACCCGCTCGTCACCAGCTCGTGGAGATTGTCGTACCTTTTTTTCCTCATACTCGCTAACCACTAATTGAGTTTCGGACCACAACAATACCAACTGAACGGAAAAAAAGAAAAAAAAATGAACGCACTCGCAAAAAGGGGTGCAACACGAGAACTTCCCATGGGTCACCCATCCTAGTACTACTCTCGCCCAAGCACGCTTAACTTAACTTCAGAGTTCTGATGGGATCCGGTGCATTAGTGCTGGTATGATCGCAACCATCAATAGCCCCACACTTTATTCTATCATAGCGTACGCTCCCGTGCGCAGGTTCTGATCCCCACCCTTCAGACGGGCATAACTTTTGATCCGGGAGGAGTTACGGGACCCACAACATATCACCGTGAAGCTCTCGCCGAGCCCCAAGTGCTAATCTATGGTTACAGCCCGGGGCTACTTCCGGGAGCAAAAAAAAGCCGTTTCGAGTTATTTCAGCCACATTTAGTTCGCAGCTACTGTTTTTCGCCAGGCTGCGGGACCCAATCGTTGCAGGCGCGGGGAGATTGTCGTACCTTTCTGTCCTCGTACTCGCCAACCACTAATCGAGTTTCGGACCACAGCAAGACCAACTGAACGCACTTGCAAAAAGGGGGTGCAACACGAGGACTTCCCAAGGGGTCACCTATCCTAGTACTTCTCTCGCCCAAGCACACTTAACTTCAGAGTTCTGATGGGATCCGGTGCATTAATGCTGGTTTGATCGCACCCATCAATGGCCCCGCACATTCTTCTTTCATAGCGTACGCTCCCGTGCGCGGGTTCTGATCCCCCACCCTTCAGACGGGCATAACTTTTGATCCGGAAGGAGTTACGGGACCCACAGCATATCACCGCGAAGCACTCGCCGACCCCCACGTGCTGAGCTAAGGGTACAGCCCGTGGCTACTCCGGGAAGCAAAAAGAAGCTGTTTCGAGCCATTTCGACCACATTTAGTTCGCAGCTACTGTTTTTCGGCACGTTTAAGGGTGTGGGACCCGCTCGTCACTGGCTCGTGGAGATTGTCGTACCTTTTTTTCCTCGTACTCGCCAACCAGTAATCGAGTTTCGGACCACAACAATACCAACTGAACGGAAAAAAAGAAAAAAAAACTGAACGCACTCGCAAAAAGGGGTGCAACACCAGGACTTCCCAAGGGCTCACCTATCCTAGTACTTCTCTCGCCCAAGCAGGCTTAACTTCGGAGTTCTGATGGGATCCGGTGCATTAATGCTGGTTTGATCGCACCCATCAATGGCCCCGCACTTTATTCTTTCATAGCGTACGCTCCCGTGCGCGGGTTTTGATCCCCCACCTTTCAGACGGGCATAACTTTTGATCCGGAAGGAGTTACGGGACCCACAGCATATCACCGCGAAGCTCTCGCCGAGCCCCACGTGCTGAGCTATGGGTACAGCCCGTGGTTACTCCGTGAAGCAAAAAGAGGCCGTTTCGAGCCATTCCGACCACATTTAGTTCGCATCTACTGTTTTTCGGCACGTTTAAGGGTGTGGGACCCGCTCGTAACCGGCTCGTGGAGATTGTCGTACCTTTTTTTCCTCATACTCGCTAACCACTAATCGAGTTTCGGACCACAACAATACCAACTGAACGGAAAAAAAGAAAAAAAAATGAACGCACTCGCAAAAAGGCTGCAACACGAGGACTTCCCAGGGATCACCCATCCTAGTACTACTCTCGCCCAAGAACGTTTAACTTAACTTCAGAGTTCTGATGGGATCCGGTGCATTAGTGCTGGTATGATCGCAACCATCAATAGCCCCGCACTTTATTCTATCATAGCGTACGCTCCCGTGCGCAGGTTCTGATCCCCACCCTTCAGACGGGCATAACTTTTGATCCGGGAGGAGTTACGGGACCCACAACATATCACCGTGAAGCTCTCGCCGAGCCCCAAGTGCTAATCTATGGTTACAGCCCGGGGCTACTTCCGGGAGCAAAAAAAAGCCGTTTCGAGTTATTTCAGCCACATTTAGTTCGCAGCTACTGTTTTTCGCCAGGCTGCGGGACCCAATCGTTGCAGGCGCGGGGAGATTGTCGTACCTTTCTGTCCTCGTACTCGCCAACCACTAATCGAGTTTCGGACCACAGCAAGACCAACTGAACGCACTCGCAAAAAGGGGTGCGACACGAGGACTTCCCAAGGGGTCACCTATCCTAGTACTTCTCTCGCCCAAGCACGCTTAACTTCAGAGTTCTGATGGGATCCGGTGCATTAATGCTGGTTTGATCGCACCCATCAATGGCCCCGCACTTTATTCTTTCATAGCGTAAACTCCCGTGCGCGGGTTCTGATCCCCCACCTTTCAGACGGGCATAACTTTTGATCCAGAAGGAGTTACGGGACCCACAGCATATCACCGCGAAGCACTCACCGAGCCCCACGTGCTAAGCTATGGGTACAGCCCGTGGCTACTCCGGGAAGCAAAAAGAGGCTGTTTCGAGCCATTTCGACCATATTTAGTTCGCAGCTACTGTTTTTCGGCACGTTTAAGGGTGTGGGACCCGCTCGTCACCGGCTCTTGGAGATTGTCGTACCTTTTTTTCCTCGTACTCGCCAACCACTAGTTGAGTTTCGGACCACAACAATACCAACTGAACGGAAAAAAAGAAAAAAAAAACTGAACGCACTCGTAAAAAGGGGTGCAATACCAGGACTTCCCAAGGGCTCACCTATCCTAGTACTTCTCTCGCCCAAGCACGCTTAACTTCGGAGTTCTGATGGGATCCGGTGCATTAATGCTGGTTTGATCGCACCCATCAATGGCCCCGCACTTTATTCTTTCATAGCGTACGCTCCCGTGCACGGGTTCTGATCCCCCACCCTTCAGACGGGCATAACTTTTGATCCGGAATGAGTTACGGGACCCACAACATATCACCCCGAAGCACTCGCCGAGCCCCACGTGCTGAGCTATGGGTACAGCCCGTGGCTACTCCGGGAAGCAAAAAGAGGCCGTTTCGAGCCATTTCGACCACATTTAGTTTGCAGCTACTGTTTTTCAGCACGTTTAAGGGTGTGGGACCTGCTCGTCACCTGCTCGTGGAGATTGTCGTACCTTTTTTTCCTCATACTCGCTAACCACTAATTGAGTTTCGGACCACAACAATACCAACTGAACGGAAAAAAAGAAAAAAATATGAACGCACTCGCAAAAAGGGGTGCAACACGAGGACTTCCCATGGGTCACCCATCCTAGTACTACTCTCGCCCAAGTACGCTTAACTTAACTTCAGAGTTCTTATGGGATCCGGTGCATTAGTGCTGGTATGATCGCAACCATCAATAGCCCCACACTTTATTCTATCATAGCGTACACTCCCGTGCGCAGGTTCTGATCCCCACACTTCAGATGGGCATAACTTTTGATCCGGGAGGAGTTACGGGACCCACAACATATCACCGTGAAGTTCTCGCCGAGCCCCAAGTGCTAATCAATGGTTATAGCCCGGGGCTACTTCCGGGAGGAAAAAAAAGCCGTTTCGAGTTATTTCGGCCACATTTAGTTCGCAGCTACTGTTTTTTGCCAGGCTACGGGACCCAATCGTTGCAGGCGCGGGGAGATTGTCGTACCTTTCTGTCCTCGTACTCGCCAACCACTAATCGAGTTTCGGACCACAGCAAGACCAACTGAACGTACTCGCAAAAAGGGGTGCAACACGAGGACTTCCCAAGGGGTCACCTATCCTAGTACTTCTCTCGCCCAAGCACGCTTAACTTCAGAGTTCTGATGGGATCCGGTGCATTAATGCTGGTTTGATCGCACCCATCAATGGCCCCGCACTTTATTCTTTCATAGCGTACGCTCCCGTCCGCGGGTTCTGATCCCCTACCTTTCAGACGGGCATAACTTTTGATCCGGAAGGATTTACGGGACCCACAGCATATCACCGAGAAGCACTCGCCGAGCCCCACGTGCTGAGCTATGGGTACAACCCGTGGCTACACCAGGAAGCAAAAAGAGGCTGTTTCGAGCCATTTCGACCACATTTAGTTCGCAGCTACTGTTTTTCGGCACGTTTAAGGGTGTGGGACCCGCTCGTCACCGGCTCGTGGAGATTGTCGTACCTTTTTTTCCTCGTACTCGCCAACCACTAATCGAGTTTCGGACCACAACAATACCAACTGAACGGAAAAAAAGAAAAAAAAATGAACGCACTCGCATAAAGGGGTGCAACACGAGGACTTCCCAGGGGTCACCCATCCTAGTACTACTCTCGCCCAAGCACGCTTAACTTAACTTCAGAGTTCTGATGGGATCCGGTGCATTAGTGCTGGTATGATCGCAACCATCAATAGCCCCGCACTTTATTCTATCATAGCGTACGCTCCCGTGCGCGGGTTCTGATCCCCCACCTTTCAGACGGGCATAACTTTTGATCCGGAAGGAGTTACGGGACCCACAGCATATCACCGCGAAGCACTCGCCGAGCCCCACGTGCTGAGCAATGGGTACAGCCCGTGGCTACTCCGGGAAGCAAAAAGAGGCTGTTTCGAGCCATTTCGACCACATTTAGTTCGCAGCTATTGTTTTTCGGCACGTTTAAGGGTGTGGGACCCGCTCGTCACTGGCTCGTGGAGATTGTCGTACCTTTTTTTCCTCGTACTCGCCAACCAGTAATCGAGTTTCGGACCACAACAATACCAAATGAACAGAAAAAAAGAAAAAAAAATGAACGCACTCGCAAAAAGGGGTGCAACACCAGGACTTCCCAAGGGCTCACCTATCCTAGTACTTCTCTCGCCAAAGCACGCTTAACTTCGGAGTTCTGATGGGATCCGGTGCATTAATGCTGGTTTGATCGCACCTATCAATGGCCCCGCACTTTATTCTTTAATAGCGTACGCTCCCGTGCGCGGGTTTTGATCCCCCACCTTTCAGACGGGCATAACTTTTGATCCGGAAGGAGTTACGGGACCCACAGCATATCACCGCGAAGCACTCGCCGAGCCCCATGTGCTGAGCTATGGGTACAGCCCGTGGCTACTCCGGGAAGCAAAAAGAGGCCGTTTCGAGCTATTTCGACCACATTTAGTTCGCAGCTACTGTTTTTTGGCACGTTTAAGGGTGTGGGACCCGCTCATCACCGGCTCATGGAGATTGTCGTACCTTTTTTTCCTCATACTCACTAACCACTAATCGAGTTTCGGACCATAACAATACCAACTGAACGGAAAAAAAGAAAAACTAATGAACGCACTCGCAAAAAGGCGTGCAACACGAGGACTTCCCAGGGATCACCCATCCTAGTACTACTCTCGCCCAAGAACGCTTAACCTAACTTCAGAGTTCTGATGGGATCCGGTGCATTAGTGCTGGTATGATCGCAACCATCAATAGCCCCGCACTTTATTCTATCATAGCGTACGCTCCCGTGCGCAGGTTCTGATCCCCACCCTTCAGACGGGCATAACTTTTGATCCGGGAGGAGTTACGGGACCCACAACATATCACCGTGAAGCTCTCGCCGAGCCCCAAGTGCTAATCTATGATTACAGCCCGGGGCTACTTCCGGGAGGAAAAAAAAGCCGTTTCGAGTTATTTCGGCCACATTTAGTTCGCAGCTACTGTTTTTTGCCAGGCTACGGGACCCAATCGTTGCAGGCGCGGGGAGATTGTCGTACCTTTCTGTCCTCGTACTCGCCAACCACTAATCGAGTTTCGGACCACAGCAAGACCAACTGAACGCACTCGCAAAAAGGGGTGCAACACGAGGACTTCCCAAGGGGTCACCTATCCTAGTACTTCTCTCGCCCAAGCACGCTTAACTTCAGAGTTCTGATGGGATCCGGTGCATTAATGCTGGTTTGATCGCACCCATCAATGGCCCCGCACTTTATTCTTTCATAGCGTACGCTCCCGTCCGCGGGTTCTGATCCCCTACCTTTCAGACGGGCATAACTTTTGATCCGGAAGGATTTACGGGACCCACAGCATATCACCGAGAAGCACTCGCCGAGCCCCACGTGCTGAGCTATGGGTACAACCCGTGGCTACACCAGGAAGCAAAAAGAGGCTGTTTCGAGCCATTTCGACCACATTTAGTTCGCAGCTACTGTTTTTCGGCACGTTTAAGGGTGTGGGACCCGCTCGTCACCGGCTCGTGGAGATTGTCGTACCTTTTTTTCCTCGTACTCGCCAACCACTAATCGAGTTTCGGACCACAACAATACCAACTGAACGGAAAAAAAGAAAAAAAAATGAACGCACTCGCATAAAGGGGTGCAACACGAGGACTTCCCAGGGGTCACCCATCCTAGTACTACTCTCGCCCAAGCACGCTTAACTTAACTTCAGAGTTCTGATGGGATCCGGTGCATTAGTGCTGGTATGATCGCAACCATCAATAGCCCCGCACTTTATTCTATCATAGCGTACGCTCCCGTGCGCGGGTTCTGATCCCCCACCTTTCAGACGGGCATAACTTTTGATCCGGAAGGAGTTACGGGACCCACAGCATATCACCGCGAAGCACTCACCGAGCCCCACGTGCTGAGCAATGGGTACAGCCCGTGGCTACTCCGGGAAGCAAAAAGAGGCTGTTTCGAGCCATTTCGACCACATTTAGTTCGCAGCTATTGTTTTTCGGCACGTTTAAGGGTGTGGGACCCGCTCGTCACTGGCTCGTGGAGATTGTCGTACCTTTTTTTCCTCGTACTCGCCAACCAGTAATCGAGTTTCGGACCACAACAATACCAACTGAACAGAAAAAAAGAAAAAAAAATGAACGCACTCGCAAAAAGGGGTGCAACACCAGGACTTCCCAAGGGCTCACCTATCCTAGTACTTCTCTCGCCAAAGCACGCTTAACTTCGGAGTTCTGATGGGATCCGGTGCATTAATGCTGGTTTGATCGCACCTATCAATGGCCCCGCACTTTATTCTTTAATAGCGTACGCTCCCGTGCGCGGGTTTTGATCCCCCACCTTTCAGACGGGCATAACTTTTGATCCGGAAGGAGTTACGGGACCCACAGCATATCACCGCGAAGCACTCGCCGAGCCCCATGTGCTGAGCTATGGGTACAGCCCGTGGCTACTCCGGGAAGCAAAAAGAGGCCGTTTCGAGCTATTTCGACCACATTTAGTTCGCAGCTACTGTTTTTTGGCACGTTTAAGGGTGTGGGACCCGCTCATCACCGGCTCATGGAGATTGTCGTACCTTTTTTTCCTCATACTCACTAACCACTAATCGAGTTTCGGACCATAACAATACCAACTGAACGGAAAAAAAGAAAAACTAATGAACGCACTCGCAAAAAGGCGTGCAACACGAGGACTTCCCAGGGATCACCCATCCTAGTACTACTCTCGCCCAAGAACGCTTAACCTAACTTCAGAGTTCTGATGGGATCCGGTGCATTAGTGCTGGTATGATCGCAACCATCAATAGCCCCGCACTTTATTCTATCATAGCGTACGCTCCCGTGCGCAGGTTCTGATCCCCACCCTTCAGACGGGCATAACTTTTGATCCGGGAGGAGTTACGGGACCCACAACATATCACCGTGAAGCTCTCGCCGAGCCCCAAGTGCTAATCTATGATTACAGCCCGGGGCTACTTCCGGGAGGAAAAAAAAGCCGTTTCGAGTTATTTCGGCCACATTTAGTTCGCAGCTACTGTTTTTTGCCAGGCTACGGGACCCAATCGTTGCAGGCGCGGGGAGATTGTCGTACCTTTCTGTCCTCGTACTCGCCAACCACTAATCGAGTTTCGGACCACAGCAAGACCAACTGAACGCACTCGCAAAAAGGGGTGCAACACGAGGACTTCCCAAGGGGTCACCTATCCTAGTACTTCTCTCGCCCAAGCACGCTTAACTTCAGAGTTCTGATGGGATCCGGTGCATTAATGCTGGTTTGATCGCACCCATCAATGGCCCCGCACTTTATTCTTTCATAGCGTACGCTCCCGTCCGCGGGTTCTGATCCCCTACCTTTCAGACGGGCATAACTTTTGATCCGGAAGGATTTACGGGACCCACAGCATATCACCGAGAAGCACTCGCCGAGCCCCACGTGCTGAGCTATGGGTACAACCCGTGGCTACACCAGGAAGCAAAAAGAGGCTGTTTCGAGCCATTTCGACCACATTTAGTTCGCAGCTACTGTTTTTCGGCACGTTTAAGGGTGTGGGACCCGCTCGTCACCGGCTCGTGGAGATTGTCGTACCTTTTTTTCCTCATACTCGCTAACCACTAGTTGAGTTTCGGACCACAACAATACCAACTGAACGGAAAAAAAGAAAAAAAAATGAACGCACTCGCAAAAAGGGGTGCAACACGAGGACTTCCCATGGGTCACCCATCCTAGTACTACTCTCGCCCAAGCACGCTTAACTTAACTTCAGAGTTCTGATGGGATCCGGTGCATTAGTGCTGGTATGATCGCAACCATCAATAGCCCCACACTTTATTCTATCATAGCGTACGCTCCGGAGCGCAGGTTTTAATCCCCACCATTCAGACGGGCATAACTTTTGATCCGGGAGGAGTTACGGGACCCACAACATATCACCGTGAAGCTCTCACCGAGCCCCAAGTGCTAATCTATGGTTACAGCCCAGGGCTACTTCCGGGAGCAAAAAAAAGCCGTTTCGAGTTATTTCAGCCACATTTAGTTCGCAGCTACTGTTTTTCGCCAGGCTGCGGGACCCAATCATTGCAGCCGCGGGGAGATTGTCGTACCTTTCTATCCTCATACTCGTCAACCACTAATCGAGTTTCGGACCACAGCAAGACCAACCGAACGCACTCGCAAAAAGGGGTGCAACACGAGGACTTCCCATGGGTCACCCATCCTAGTACTACTCTCGCCCAAGCACGCTTAACTTCGGAGTTCTGATGGGATCCGGTGCATTAATGCTGGTTTGATCGCACCCATCAATGGCCCCGCACTTTATTCTTTCATAGCGTACGCTCCCGTGCACGGGTTCTGATCCCCCACCCTTCAGACGGGCATAACTTTTGATCCGGAAGGAGTTACGGGACCCACAGCATATCACCGCGAAGCTCTCGCCGAGCCCCACGTGCTGAGCTATGGGTACAGCCCGTGGCTACTCCGGGAAGCAAAAAGAGGCCGTTTCGAGCCATTTCGACCACATTTAGTTCGCAGCTACTGTTTTTCAGTACGTTTAAGGGTGTGGGACCCGCTCGTCACCTGCTCGTGGAGATTGTCGTACCTTTTTTTCCTCATACTCGCTAACCACTAGTTGAGTTTCGGACCACAACAATACCAACTGAACGGAAAAAAAGAAAAAAAAATGAACGCACTCGCAAAAAGGGGTGCAACACGAGGACTTCCCATGGGTCACCCATCCTAGTACTACTCTCGCCCAAGCACGCTTAACTTAACTTCAGAGTTCTGATGGGATCCGGTGCATTAGTGCTGGTATGATCGCAACCATCAATAGCCCCACACTTTATTCTATCATAGCGTACGCTCCGGAGCGCAGGTTCTAATCCCCACCCTTCAGACGGGCATAACTTTTGATCCGGGAGGAGTTACGGGACCCACAACATATCACCGTGAAGCTCTCACCGAGCCCCAAGTGCTAATCTATGGTTACAGCCCAGGGCTACTTCCGGGAGCAAAAAAAAGCCGTTTCGAGTTATTTCAGCCACATTTAGTTCGCAGCTACTGTTTTTCGCCAGGCTGCGGGACCCAATCATTGCAGCCGCGGGGAGATTGTCGTACCTTTCTATCCTCATACTCGTCAACCACTAATCGAGTTTCGGACCACAGCAAGACCAACCGAACGCACTCGCAAAAAGGGGTGCAACACGAGGACTTCCCATGGGTCACCCATCCTAGTACTACTCTCGCCCAAGCACGCTTAACTTAACTTCAGTGGTATGATGGGATCCGGTGCATTAGTGCTGGTATGATTGCAACCATCAATAGCCCCGCACTTTATTCTATCATAGCGTACGCTCCCGTGCGCAGGTTCTGATCCCCACCCTTCAGACGGGCATAACTTTTGATCCGGGAGGAGTTACGGGACCCACAACATATCACCGTGAAGCTCTCGCCGAGCCCCAAGTGCGAATCTATGGTTATAGCCCAGGGCTACTTCTGGGAGTAAAAAAAAGCCGTTTCGAGTTATTTCGGCCACATTTAGTTCGCAGCTACTGTTTTTCGCCAGGCTGCGGGACCCAATCGTTGCAGGCGCGGGGAGATTGTCGTACCTTTCTGTCCTCGTACTCGCCAACCACTAATCGAGTTTCGGACCACAGCAAGACCAACTGAACGCACTCGCAAAAAGGGGTGCGACACGAGGACTTCCCAAGGGGTCACCTATCCTAGTACTTCTCTCGCCCAAGCACGCTTAACTTCAGAGTTCTGATGGGATCCGGTGCATTAATGCTGGTTTGATCGCACCCATCAATGGCCCCGCACTTTACTCTTTCATAGCGTAAACTCCCGTGCGCGGGTTCTGATCCCCCACCTTTCAGACGGGCATAACTTTTGATCCAGAAGGAGTTACGGGACCCACAGCATATCACCGCGAAGCACTCACCGAGCCCCACGTGCTAAGCTATGGGTACAGCCCGTGGCTACTCCGGGAAGCAAAAAGAGGCCGTTTCGAGCCATTTCGACCACATTTAGTTCGCAGCTACTGTTTTTCGGCACGTTTAAGGGTGTGGGACCCGCTCGTCACCGGCTCTTGGAGATTGTCGTACCTTTTTTTCCTCGTACTCGCCAACCACTAGTTGAGTTTCGGACCACAACAATACCAACTGAACGGAAAAAAAGAAAAAAAAAACTGAACGCACTCGTAAAAAGGGGTGCAATACCAGGACTTCCCAAGGGCTCACCTATCCTAGTACTTCTCTCGCCCAAGCACGCTTAACTTCGGAGTTCTGATGGGATCCGGTGCATTAATGCTGGTTTGATCGCACCCATCAATGGCCCCGCACTTTATTCTTTCATAGCGTACGCTCCCGTGCACGGGTTCTGATCCCCCACCCTTCAGACGGGCATAACTTTTGATCCGGAATGAGTTACGGGACCCACAGCATATCACCCCGAAGCACTCGCCGAGCCCCACGTGCTGAGCTATGGGTACAGCCCGTGGCTACTCCGGGAAGCAAAAAGAGGCCGTTTCGAGCCATTTCGACCACATTTAGTTTGCAGCTACTGTTTTTCAGCACGTTTAAGGGTGTGGGACCTGCTCGTCACCTGCTCGTGGAGATTGTCGTACCTTTTTTTCCTCATACTCGCTAACCACTAATTGAGTTTCGGACCACAACAATACCAACTGAACGGAAAAAAAGAAAAAAATATGAACGCACTCGCAAAAAGGGGTGCAACACGAGGACTTCCCATGGGTCACCCATCCTAGTACTACTCTCGCCCAAGCACGCTTAACTTAACTTCAGAGTTCTGATGGGATCCGGTGCATTAGTGCTGGTATGATCGCAACCATCAATAGCCCCACACTTTATTCTATCATAGCGTACGCTCCCGTGCGCAGGTTCTGATCCCCACCCTTCAGATGGGCATAACTTTTGATCCGGGAGGAGTTACGGGACCCACAACATATCACCGTGAAGTTCTCGCCGAGCCCCAAGTGCTAATCAATGGTTATAGCCCAGGGCTACTTCCGGGAGAAAAAAAAAGCCGTTTCGAGTTATTTCGGCCACATTTAGTTCGCAGCTACTGTTTTTTGCCAGGCTACGGGACCCAATCGTTGCAGGCGCGGGGAGATTGTCGTACCTTTCTGTCCTCGTACTCGCCAACCACTAATCGAGTTTCGGACCACAGCAAGACCAACTGAACGCACTCGCAAAAAGGGGTGCAACACGAGGACTTCCCAAGGGGTCACCTATACTAGTACTTCTCTCGCCCAAGCACGCTTAACTTCAGAGTTCTGATGGGATCCGGTGCATTAATGCTGGTTTGATCGCACCCATCAATGGCCCCGCACTTTATTCTTTCATAGCGTACGCTCCCGTGCGCGGGTTCTGATCCCCCACCTTTCAGACGGGCATAACTTTTGATCCAGAAGGAGTTACGGGACCCACAGCATATCACCGCGAAGCACTCACCGAGCCCCACGTGCTAAGCTATGGGTACAACCCGTGGCTACTCCGGGAAGCAAAAAGAGGCTGTTTCGAGCCATTTCGACCACATTTAGTTCGCAGCTACTGTTTTTCGGCACGTTTAAGGGTGTGGGACCCGCTCGTCACCGGCTCGTGGAGATTGTCGTACCTTTTTTTCCTCGTACTCGCCAACCACTAATCGAGTTTCGGACCACAACAATACCAACTGAACGGAAAAAAAGAAAAAAAAATGAACGCACTCGCATAAAGGGGTGCAACACGAGGACTTCCCAGGGGTCACCCATCCTAGTACTACTCTCGCCCAAGCACGCTTAACTTAACTTCAGAGTTCTGATGGGATCCGGTGCATTAGTGCTGGTATGATCGCAACCATCAATAGCCCCGCACTTTATTCTATCATAGCGTCCGCTCCCGTGCGCGGGTTCTGATCCCCCACCTTTCAGATAGGCATAACTTTTGATCCGGAAGGAGTTACGGGACCCACAGCATATCACCGCGAAGCACTCGCCGAGCCCCACGTGCTGAGCAATGGGTACAGCCCGTGGCTACTCCGGGAAGCAAAAAGAGGCTGTTTCGAGCCATTTCGACCACATTTAGTTCGCAGCTATTGTTTTTCGGCACGTTTAAGGGTGTGGGACCCGCTCGTCACTGGCTCGTGGAGATTGTCGTACCTTTTTTTCCTCGTACTCGCCAACCAGTAATCGAATTTCGGACCACAACAATACCAACTGAACAGAAAAAAAGAAAAAAAAATGAACGCACTCGCAAAAAGGGGTGCAACACCAGGACTTCCCAAGGGCTCACCTATCCTAGTACTTCTCTCGCCAAAGCACGCTTAACTTCGGAGTTCTGATGGGATCCGGTGCATTAATGCTGGTTTGATCGCACCTATCAATGGCCCCGCACTTTATTCTTTCATAGCGTACGCTCCCGTGCGCGGGTTTTGATCCCCCACCTTTCAGACGGGCATAACTTTTGATCCGGAAGGAGTTACGGGACCCACAGCATATCACCGCGAAGCACTCGCCGAGCCCCATGTGCTGAGCTATGGGTACAGCCCGTGGCTACTCCGGGAAGCAAAAAGAGGCCGTTTCGAGCTATTTCGACCACATTTAGTTCGCAGCTACTGTTTTTTGGCACGTTTAAGGGTGTGGGACCCGCTCATCACCGGCTCATGGAGATTGTCGTACCTTTTTTTCCTCATACTCACTAACCACTAATCGAGTTTCGGACCATAACAATACCAACTGAACGGAAAAAAAGAAAAACTAATGAACGCACTCGCAAAAAGGCGTGCAACACGAGGACTTCCCAGGGATCACCCATCCTAGTACTACTCTCGCCCAAGAACGCTTAACGTAACTTCAGAGTTCTGATGGGATCCGGTGCATTAGTGCTGGTATGATCGCAACCATCAATAGCCCCGCACTTTATTCTATCATAGCGTACGCTCCCGTGCGCAGGTTCTGATCCCCACCCTTCAGACGGGCATAACTTTTGATCCGGGAAGAGTTACGGGACCCACAACATATCACCGTGAAGCTCTCGCCGAGCCCCAAGTGCTAATCTATGATTACAGCCCGGGGCTACTTCCGGGAGGAAAAGAAAGCCGTTTCGAGTTATTTCGGCCACATTTAGTTCGCAGCTACTGTTTTTCGCCAGGCTGCGGGACCCAATCGTTGCAGGCGCGGGGAGATTGTCGTACCTTTCTGTCCTCGTACTCGCCAACCACTAATCGAGTTTCGGACCACAACAAGACCAACTGAACGCACTCGCAAAAAGGGGTGCAATACAAGGACTTCCCAAGGGCTCACCTATCCTAGTACTTCTCTCGCCCAAGCACGCTTAACTTCGGAGTTCTGATGGGATCCGGTGCATTAATGCTGGTTTGATCGCACCCATCAATGGCCCCGCACTTTATTCTTTCATAGCGTACGCTCCCGTGCACGGGTTCTGATCCCCCACCCTTCAGACGGGCATAACTTTTGATCCGGAAGGAGTTACGGGACCCACAGCATATCACCGCGAAGCTCTCGCCGAGCCCCACGTGCTGAGCTATGGGTACAGCCCGTGGCTACTCCGGGAAGCAAAAAGAGGCCGTTTCGAGCCATTTCGACCACATTTAGTTCGCAGCTACTGTTTTTCAGTACGTTTAAGGTTGTGGGACCCGCTCGTCACCTGCTCGTGGAGATTGTCGTACCTTTTTTTCCTCATACTCGCTAACCACTAGTTGAGTTTCGGACCACAACAATACCAACTGAACGGAAAAAAAGAAAAAAAAATGAACGCATTCGCAAAAAGGGGTGCAACACGAGGACTTCCCATGGGTCACCCATCCTAGTACTACTCTCGCCCAAGCACGCTTAACTTAACTTCAGAGTTCTGATGGGATCCGGTGCATTAGTGCTGGTATGATCGCAACCATCAATAGCCCCACACTTTATTCTATCATAGCGTACGCTCCGGAGCGCAGGTTCTAATCCCCACCCTTCAGACGGGCATAACTTTTGATCCGGGAGGAGTTACGGGACCCACAACATATCACCGTGAAGCTCTCACCGAGCCCCAAGTGCTAATCTATGGTTACAGCCCAGGGCTACTTCCGGGAGCAAAAAAAAGCCGTTTCGAGTTATTTCAGCCACATTTAGTTCGCAGCTACTGTTTTTCGCCAGGCTGCGGGACCCAATCGTTGCAGCCGCGGGGAGATTGTCGTACCTTTCTATCCTCATACTCGTCAACCACTAATCGAGTTTCGGACCACAGCAAGACCAACCGAACGCACTCGCAAAAAGGGGTGCAACACCAGGACTTCCCAAGGGCTCACCTATCCTAGTACTTCTCTCGCCCAAGCACGCTTAACTTCGGATTTCTGATGGGATCCGGTGCATTAGTGATGGTATGATTGCAACCATCAATAGCCCCGCACTTTATTCTATCATAGCGTACGCTCCCGTGCGCAGGTTCTGATCCCCACCCTTCAGACGGGCATAACTTTTGATCCGGGAGGAGTTACGGGACCCACAACTTATCACCGTGAAGCTCTCGCCGAGCCCCAAGTGCTAATCTATGATTACAGCCCGGGGCTACTTCCGGGAGGAAAAAAAAGCCGTTTCGAGTTATTTCGGCCACATTTAGTTCGCAGCTACTATTTTTCGCCAGGCTGCGGGACCCAATCGTTGCAGCCGCGGGGAGATTGTCGTACCTTTCTATCCTCATACTCGTCAACCACTAATCGAGTTTCGGACCACAGCAAGACCAACCGAACGCACTCGCAAAAAGGGGTGCAACACCAGGACTTCCCAAGGGCTCACCTATCCTAGTACTTCTCTCGCCCAAGCACGCTTAACTTCGGATTTCTGATGGGATCCGGTGCATTAGTGATGGTATGATTGCAACCATCAATAGCCCCGCACTTTATTCTATCATAGCGTACGCTCCCGTGCGCAGGTTCTGATCCCCACCCTTCAGACGGGCATAACTTTTGATCCGGAAGGAGTTACGGGACCCACAGCATATCACCGCGAAGCACTCGCCGAGCCCCACGTGCTGAGCAATGGGTACAGCCCGTGGCTACTCCGGGAAGCAAAAAGAGGCTGTTTCGAGCCATTTCGACCACATTTAGTTCGCAGCTATTGTTTTTCGGCACGTTTAAGGGTGTGGGACCCGCTCGTCACTGGCTCGTGGAGATTGTCGTACCTTTTTTTCCTCGTACTCGCCAACCAGTAATCGAATTTCGGACCACAACAATACCAACTGAACAGAAAAAAAGAAAAAAAAATGAACGCACTCGCAAAAAGGGGTGCAACACCAGGACTTCCCAAGGGCTCACCTATCCTAGTACTTCTCTCGCCAAAGCACGCTTAACTTCGGAGTTCTGATGGGATCCGGTGCATTAATGCTGGTTTGATCGCACCTATCAATGGCCCCGCACTTTATTCTTTCATAGCGTACGCTCCCGTGCGCGGGTTTTGATCCCCCACCTTTCAGACGGGCATAACTTTTGATCCGGAAGGAGTTACGGGACCCACAGCATATCACCGCGAAGCACTCGCCGAGCCCCATGTGCTGAGCTATGGGTACAGCCCGTGGCTACTCCGGGAAGCAAAAAGAGGCCGTTTCGAGCTATTTCGACCACATTTAGTTCGCAGCTACTGTTTTTTGGCACGTTTAAGGGTGTGGGACCCGCTCATCACCGGCTCATGGAGATTGTCGTACCTTTTTTTCCTCATACTCACTAACCACTAATCGAGTTTCGGACCATAACAATACCAACTGAACGGAAAAAAAGAAAAACTAATGAACGCACTCGCAAAAAGGAGTGCAACACGAGGACTTCCCAGGGATCACCCATCCTAGTACTACTCTCGCCCAAGAACGCTTAACGTAACTTCAGAGTTCTGATGGGATCCGGTGCATTAGTGCTGGTATGATCGCAACCATCAATAGCCCCGCACTTTATTCTATCATAGCGTACGCTCCCGTGCGCAGGTTCTGATCCCCACCCTTCAGACGGGCATAACTTTTGATCCGGGAGGAGTTACGGGACCCACAACATATCACCGTGAAGCTCTCGCCGAGCCCCAAGTGCTAATCTATGATTACAGCCCGGGGCTACTTCCGGGAGGAAAAGAAAGCCGTTTCGAGTTATTTCGGCCACATTTAGTTCGCAGCTACTGTTTTTCGCCAAGCTGCGGGACCCAATCGTTGCAGGCGCGGGGAGATTGTCGTACCTTTCTGTCCTCGTACTCGCCAACCACTAATCGAGTTTCGGACCACAACAAGACCAACTGAACGCACTCGCAAAAAGGGGTGCAATACAAGGACTTCCCAAGGGCTCACCTATCCTAGTACTTCTCTCGCCCAAGCACGCTTAACTTCGGAGTTCTGATGGGATCCGGTGCATTAATGCTGGTTTGATCGCACCCATCAATGGCCCCGCACTTTATTCTTTCATAGCGTACGCTCCCGTGCACGGGTTCTGATCCCCCACCCTTCAGACGGGCATAACTTTTGATCCGGAAGGAGTTACGGGACCCACAGCATATCACCGCGAAGCTCTCGCCGAGCCCCACGTGCTGAGCTATGGGTACAGCCCGTGGCTACTCCGGGAAGCAAAAAGAGGCCGTTTCGAGCCATTTCGACCACATTTAGTTCGCAGCTACTGTTTTTCAGTACGTTTAAGGTTGTGGGACCCGCTCGTCACCTGCTCGTGGAGATTGTCGTACCTTTTTTTCCTCATACTCGCTAACCACTAGTTGAGTTTCGGACCACAACAATACCAACTGAACGGAAAAAAAGAAAAAAAAATGAACGCATTCGCAAAAAGGGGTGCAACACGAGGACTTCCCATGGGTCACCCATCCTAGTACTACTCTCGCCCAAGCACGCTTAACTTAACTTCAGAGTTCTGATGGGATCCGGTGCATTAGTGCTGGTATGATCGCAACCATCAATAGCCCCACACTTTATTCTATCATAGCGTACGCTCCGGAGCGCAGGTTCTAATCCCCACCCTTCAGACGGGCATAACTTTTGATCCGGGAGGAGTTACGGGACCCACAACATATCACCGTGAAGCTCTCACCGAGCCCCAAGTGCTAATCTATGGTTACAGCCCAGGGCTACTTCCGGGAGCAAAAAAAAGCCGTTTCGAGTTATTTCAGCCACATTTAGTTCGCAGCTACTGTTTTTCGCCAGGCTGCGGGACCCAATCGTTGCAGCCGCGGGGAGATTGTCGTACCTTTCTATCCTCATACTCGTCAACCACTAATCGAGTTTCGGACCACAGCAAGACCAACCGAACGCACTCGCAAAAAGGGGTGCAACACCAGGACTTCCCAAGGGCTCACCTATCCTAGTACTTCTCTCGCCCAAGCACGCTTAACTTCGGATTTCTGATGGGATCCGGTGCATTAGTGATGGTATGATTGCAACCATCAATAGCCCCGCACTTTATTCTATCATAGCGTACGCTCCCGTGCGCAGGTTCTGATCCCCACCCTTCAGACGGGCATAACTTTTGATCCGGGAGGAGTTACGGGACCCACAACTTATCACCGTGAAGCTCTCGCCGAGCCCCAAGTGCTAATCTATGATTACAGCCCGGGGCTACTTCCGGGAGGAAAAAAAAGCCGTTTCGAGTTATTTCGGCCACATTTAGTTCGCAGCTACTATTTTTCGCCAGGCTGCGGGACCCAATCGTTGCAAGCGAGGGGAGATTGTCGTACCTTTCTGTCCTCGTACTCGCCAACCACTAATCGAGTTTCGGACCACAGCAAGACCAACTGAACGCACTCGCAAAAAGGGGTGCAATACAAGGACTTCCCAAGGGCTCACCTATCCTAGTACTTCTCTCGCCCAAGCACGCTTAACTTCGGAGTTCTGATGGGATCCGGTGCATTAATGCTGGTTTGATCGCACCCATCAATGGCCCCGCACTTTATTCTTTCATAGCGTACGCTCCCGTGCACGGGTTCTGATCCCCCACCCTTCAGACGGGCATAACTTTTAATCCGGAAGGAGTTACGGGACCCACAACATATCACCGCGAAGCTCTCGCCGAGCCCCACGTGCTGAGCTATGGGTACAGCCCGTGGCTACTCCGGGAAGCAAAAAGAGGCTGTTTCGAGCCATTTCAACCACATTTAGTTCGCAGCTATTGTTTTTCTGCACGTTTAAGGGTGTGGGACCCGCTCGTCACCGGCTCGTGGAGATTGTCGTACCTTTTTTTCCTCGTACTCGCCAACCACTAATCGAGTTTCGGACCACAACAATACCAACTGAACGGAAAAAAAGAAAAAAAAAACTGAACGCACTCGCAAAAAGGGGTGCAATACCAGGACATCCCAAGGGCTCACCTATCCTAGTACTTCTCTCGCCCAAGCACGCTTAACTTCGGAGTTCTGATGGGATCCGGTGCATTAACGCTGGTTTGATCGCACCCATCAATGGCCCCGCACTTTATTCTTTCATAGCGTACGCTCCCGTGCACGGGTTCTGATCCCCCACCCTTCAGACGGGCATAACTTTTGATCCGGAAGGAGTTACGGGACCCACAGCATATCACCGCGAAGCTCTCGCCGAGCCCCACGTGCTGAGCTATGGGTACAGCCCGTGGCTACTCCGGGAAGCAAAAAGAGGCCGTTTCTAGCCATTTCGACCACATTTAGTTCGCAGCTACTGTTTTTCAGCACGTTTAAGGGTGTGGGACCCGCTCGTCACCTGCTCGTGGAGATTGTCGTACCTTTTTTTCCTCATACTCGCTAACCAGTAGTTGAGTTTCGGACCACAACAATACCAACTGAACGGAAAAAAAGAAAAAAAAATGAACGCACTCGCAAAAAGGGGTGCAACACGAGGACTTCCCATGGGTCACCCATCCTAGTACTACTCTCGCCGAGCCCCACGTGCTGAGCTATGGGTACAGCCCGTGGCTACTCCGGGAAGCAAAAAGAGGCCGTTTCGAGCCATTTCGACCACATTTAGTTCGCAGCTACTGTTTTTCAGCAAGTTTAAGGGTGTGGGACCCGCTCGTCACCTGCTCGTGGAGATTGTCGTACCTTTTTTTCCTCATACTCGCTAACCACTAGTTGAGTTTCGGACCACAACAATACCAACTGAACGGAAAAAAAGAAAAAAAAATGAACGCACTCGCAAAAAGGGGTGCAACACGAGGACTTCCCATGGGTCACCCATCCTAGTACTACTCTCGCCCAAGCACGCTTAACTTAACTTCAGAGTTCTGATGGGATCCGGTGCATTAGTGCTGGTATGATCGCAACCATCAATAGCCCCACACTTTATTCTATCATAGCGTACGCTCCCGTGCGCAGGTTCTAATCCCCCCCCTTCAGACGGGCATAACTTTTGATCCGGGAGGATTTACGGGACCCACAACATATCACCGTGAAGCTCTCGCCGAGCCCCAAGTGCTAATCTTTGGTTACAGCCCAGGGCTACTTCCGGGAGCAAAAAAAGCCGTTTCGAGTTATTTCAGCCACATTTAGTACGCAGCTACTGTTTTTCGCCAGGCTGCGGGACCCAATCGTTGCAGGCGCGGGGAGATTGTCGTACCTTTCTATCCTCGTACTCGTCAACCACTAATTGAGTTTCGGACCACAGCAAGACCAACTGAACGCACTTTGCAAAAAGGGGTGCAACACGAGGACTTCCCATGGGTCACCCATCCTAGTACTACTCTCGCCCAAGCACGCTTAACTTCAGAGTTCTGATGGGATCCGGTGCATTAATGCTGGTTTGATCGCACCCATCAATGGCCCCGCACTTTATTCTTTCATAGCGTACGCTCCCGTGCGCGGGTTCTGATCCCCCACCTTTCAGACGGGCATAACTTTAGATCCGGAAGGAGTTACGGGACCCACAGCATATCACCGCGAAGCTCTCGCCGAGCCCCACGTGCTGAGCTATGGGTACAGCCCGTGGCTACTCCGGGAAGCAAAAAGAGGCTGTTTCGAGCCATTTCGACCACATTTAGTTCGCAGCTACTGTTTTTCGGCACGTTTAAGGGTGTGGGACCCGCTCGTCACCGGCTCGTGGCGATTGTCGTACCTTTTTTCCTCGTACACGCTAACCACTAATCGAGTTTCGGACCACAACAATACCAATTTAACGGAAAAAAAGAAAAAAAATGAACGCACTCGCAAAAAGGGGTGCAACACGAGGACTTCCCAGGGGGTCACCCATCCTAGTACTACTCTCGCCCAAGCACGCTTAACTTAACTTCAGAGTTCTGATGGGATTCGGTGCATTTATGATCGCAACCATCAATAGCCCCGCACTTTATTCTATCATAGCGTACGCTCCCGTGCGCAGGTTCTGATCCCCACCCTTCAGACGGGCATAACTTTTGATCCGGGAGGAGTTACGGGACCCACAACATATCACCGTGAAGCTCTCGCCGAGCCCCAAGTGCTAATCTATGGTTACAGCCCGGGGCTACTTCCGGGAGCAAAAAAAGCCGTTTCGAGTTATTTCGGCCACATTTAGTTCGCAGCTACTGTTTTTCGCCAGGCTGCGGGACCTAATCGTTGCAGGCGCGGGGAGATTGTCGTACCTTTCTGTCCTCGTACTAGTCAACCACTAATCGAGTTTCGGACCACAGCAAGACCAACTGAACGCACTCGCAAAAAGGGGTGCAACACGAGGACTTCCCAAGGGGTCACCTCTCCTAGTACTTCTCACGCCCAAGCACGCTTAACTTCGGATTTATGTTGGGATCCGGTGCATTAATGCTGGTTTGATCGCACCCATCAATGGCTCCGCACTTTATTCTTTCATAGCGTACGCTCCCGTGCGCGGGTTCAGATCCCCCACCCTTCAGACGGGCATAACTTTTGATCTGGAAGGAGGTATGGGACCCACAGCATATCACCGCGAAGCTCTCGCCGAGTCCCACGTGCTGAGCAATGGTAACAGCCCATGGCTACTCCGGGAAGCAAAAAGAGGCCGTTTCGAGCCATTTCGGCCAAATTTAGTTCGCAGCTACTATTTTTCGGCACGTTTAAGGGTGTGGCACCCGCTCGTCATCGGCTCGTGGAGATTATCGTACCTTTTTTTCCTCGTACTCGCCAACCACTAATCGAGTTTCGGACCACAACAATACCAACTGAAGGGAAAAAAAGAAAAAAAAAACTGAACGCACTCGCAAAAAGGGGTGCAACACGAGGACTTCCCAAGGGTCACCTATCCTAGTACTTCTCTTGCCCAAGCACGATTAACTTCGGAGTTCTGATGGGATCCGGTGCATTAATGCTGGTTTGATCGCACCCATCAATGGCCCGGAACTTTATTCTTTCATAGCGTACGCTCCCGTGCGCGGGTTCTGATCCCCCACCTTTCAGACGGGCATAACTTTAGATCCGGAAGGAGTTACGGGACCCACAGCATATCACCGCGAAGCTCTCGCAGAGCCCCATGTGCTGAGCTATGGGTACTGCCCGTGGCTACTCCAGGAAGCAAAAAGAGGCCGTTTCGAGCCATTTCGACCACATTTAGTTCGCAGCTACTGTTTTTCGGCACGTTTAAGGGTGTGGGACCCGCTCGTCACCGGCTCGTGGCGATTGTCGTACCTTTTTTTCCTCATACTCGCTAACCACTAATCGAGTTTCGGACCACAACAATACCAATTTAACGGACAAAAAGAAAAAAAATGAACGCACTCGCAAAAAGGGGTGCAACACGAGGACTTCCCAGGGGGTCACCTATCCTAGTACTACTCTCGCCCAAGCATGCTTAACTTAACTTCAGAGTTCTGATGGGATCCGGTGCATTAGTGCTGGTATGATCGTAACCATCAATAGCCCCGCACTTTATTCTATCATAGCGTACGCTCCCGTGCGCAGGTTCTGATCCCCACCCTTCAGACGGGCATAACTTTTGATCTGGGAGGAATTACGGGACCCACAACATATCACCGTGAAGCTCTCGCCGAGCCCCAAGTGCTAATCTATGGTTACAGCCCGGGGCTACTTCCGGGAGCAAAAAAAGCCGTTTCGAGTTATTTCGGCCACATTTAGTTCGCAGCTACTGTTTTTCGCCAGGCTGCGGGACCCAATCGTTGCAGGCGCGGGGAGATTGTCATACCTTTCTGTCCTCGTACTAGTCAACCAATAATCGAGTTTCGGACCACAGCAAGACCAACTGAACGCACTCGCAAAAAGGGGTGCAACACGAGGACTTCCCAAGGGGTCACCTATCCTAGTACTTCTCTCGCCCAAGCACGATTAACTTCGGAGTTCTGATGGGATCCGGTGCATTGATGCTGGTTTGATCGCACCCATCAATGGCCCGGAACTTTATTCTTTCATAGTGTACGCTCCCGTGCGCGGTTTCTGATCCCCCACCTTTCAGACGGGCATAACTTTAGATCCGGAAGGAGTTACGGGACCCACAACATATCACCGCGAAGCTCTCGCCGAGCCCCATGTGCTGAGCTATGTGTACAGCCCGTAGCTACTCCAGGAAGCAAAAAGATGCCGTTTCGAGCCATTTCGACCACATTTAATTCGCAGCTACTGTTTTTCGGCACGTTTAAGGGTGTGGGACCCGCTCGTCACCGGCTCGTGGCGATTGTCGTACCTTTTTTTCCTCATACTCGCTAACCACTAATCGAGTTTCGGACCACAACAATAACAATTTAACGGAAAAAAAGAAAAAAAATGAACGCACTCGCAAATAGGGGTGCAACACGAGGACTTCCCAGGGGGTCACCCATCCTAGTACTACTCTCGCCCAAGCACGCTTAACTTAACTTCAGAGTTCTGATGGGATCCGGTGCATTTATGATTGCAACCATCAATAGCCCCGCACTTTATTCTATCATAGCGTACGCTCCCGTGCGCAGGTTCTGATCCCCACCCTTCAGACGGGCATAACTTTTGATCCGGGAGGAGTTACGGGACCCACAACATATCACCGTGAAGCTCTCGCCGAGCCCCAAGTGCTAATCTATGATTACAGCCCGGGGCTACTTCCGGGAGGAAAAAAAAGCCGTTTCGAGTTATTTCAGCCACATTTAGTTCGCAGCTACTGTTTTTCGCCAGGCTGCGGGACCCAATCGTTGCAGGCGCGGGGAGATTGTCGTACCTTTCTGTGCTGAGCTATGGGTACAGCCCGTGGCTACTCCAGGAAGCAAAAAGAGGCCGTTTCGAGCCATTTCGACCACATTTAGTGCGCAGCTACTTTTGTTCGGCACGTTTAAGGGTGTGGGACCCGCTCGTCACCGGCTCGTGGCGATTGTCGTACCTTTTTTTCCTCATACTCGCTAACCACTAATCGAGTTTCGGACCACAACAATAACAATTTAACGGAAAAAAAGAAAAAAAATGAACGCACTCGCAAATAGGGGTGCAACACGAGGACTTCCCAGGGGGTCACCCATCCTAGTACTACTCTCGCCCAAGCACGCTTAACTTAACTTCAGAGTTCAGATGGGATCCGGTGCATTTATGATTGCAACCATCAATAGCCCCGCACTTTATTCTATCATAGCGTACGCTCCCGTGCGCGGGTTCTGATCCCCCACCTTTCAGACGGGCATAACTTTAGATCCGGAAGGAGTTATGGGACCCACAGCATATCACCGCGAAGCTCTCGCCGAGCCCCATGTGCTGAGCTATGGGTACAGCCCGTAGCTACTCCAGGAAGCAAAAAGAGGACGTTTCGAGCCATTTCGACCACATTTAGTGCGCAGCTACTGTTGTTCGGCACGTTTAAGGGTGTGGGACCCGCCCGTCACCGGCTCGTGGCGACTGTCGTACCTTTTTTTCCTCATACTCGCTAACCACTAATCGAGTTTCGGACCACAACAATAACAATTTAACGGAAAAAAAGAAAAAAAATGAACGCACTCGCAAAAAGGGGTGCAACACGAGGACTTCCCAGGGGGTCACCCATCCTAGTACTACTCTCGCCCAAGCACGCTTAACTTAACTTCAGAGTTCTGATGGGATCCGGTGCATTAGTGCTGGTATGATCGCAACCATCAATAGCCCCGCACTTTATTCTATCATAGCGTACGCTCCCGTGCGCAGGTTCTGATCCCCACCCTTCAGACGGGCATAACTTTTGATCCGGGAGGAGTTACGGGACCCACAACATATCACCGTGAAGCTCTCGCCGAGCCCCAAGTGCTAGTCTATGATTACAGCCCGGGGCTACTTCCGGGAGGAAAAAAAAGCCGTTTCGAGTTATTTCGGCCACATTTAGTTCGCAGCTACTGTTTTTCGCCAGGCTGCGGCACCCAATCGTTGCAGGCGCGGGGAGATTGTCGTACCTTTCTGTCCTCGTACTCGTCAACCACTAATCAAGTTTCGGACCACAGCAAGACCAACTGAACGCACTCGCAAAAAGGGGTGCAACACGAGGACTTCCCAAGGGGTCACCTATCCTAGTACTTCTCACGCCCAAGCACGCTTAACTTCGGATTTCTGTTGGGATCCGTTGCATTAATGCTGGTTGATCGCACCCATCAATGGCTCCGCACTTTATTCTTTCATAGCGTACGCTCCCGTGCGCGGGTTCTGATCCCCCACCCTTCAGACGGGCATAACTTTTGATCTGGAAGGAGGTATGGGACCCACAGCATATCACCGCGAAGCTCTCGCCGAGTCCCACGTGCTGAGCAATGGGTACAGCCATGGCTACTCCGGGAAGCAAAAAGAGGCCGTTTCGAGCCATTTCGGCCAAATTTAGTTCGCAGCTACTATTTTTCGGCACGTTTAAGGGTGTGGCACCCGCTCGTCATCGGCTTGTCGAGATTGTCGTACCTTTATTTCCACGTACTCGCCAACCACTAATCGAGTTTCGGACCACAACAATACCAACTGAAGGGAAAAAAAGAAAAAAAAACTGAACGCACTCGCAAAAAGGGGTGCAACACGAGGACTTCCCAAGGGGTCACCTATCCTAGTACTTCTCTCGCCCAAGCACACTTAACTTCGGAGTTCTGATGGGATCCGGTGCATTAATGCTGGTTTGATCGCACCCATCAATGGCCCCGCACTTTATTCTTTCATAGCGTACGCTCCCGTGCGCGGGTTCTGATCCCCCACCTTTCAGACGGGCATAACTTTTGATCCGGAAGGAGTTACGGGACCCACAGCATATCACCGCGAAGCTCTTGCCGAGCCCCATGTGCTGTGCTATGGGTACAGCCCGTGGCTACTCCAGGAAGCATAAAGAGGCCGTTTCGAGCCATTTCGACCACATTTAGTTCGCAGCTACTGTTTTTCGGCACGTTTAAGGGTGTGGGACCCGCTCGTCACCGGCTCGTGGCGATTGTCGTACCTTTTTTTCCTCATATTCGCTAACCACTAATCGAGTTTCGGACCACAAAAATACCAATTGAACGGAAAAAAAGAAAAAAAATGAACGCACTCGCAAAAAGGGGTGCAACACGAGGACTTCCCAGGGGTCACTCATCCTAGTACTACTCTCGCCCAAGCACGCTTAACTTAACTTCAGAGTTCTGATGGGATCCGGTGCATTAGTGCTGGTATGATCGAAACCATCAATAGCCCCGCACTTTATTCTATCATAGCGTACGCTCCCGTGCGCAGGTTCTGATCCCCACCCTTCAGACGGGCATAACTTTTGATCCTGGAGGAGTTACGGGACCCACAACATATCACCGTGAAGCTCTCGCCGAGACCCAAATGCAAATCTATGGTTATAGCCCGGGGCTACTTCCGGGAGCAAAAAAAAGCCGTTTCGAGTTATTTCGGCCACATTTAGTTCACAGATACTGTTTTTCGCCAGGCTGCGGGACCCAACCGTTGCAGGTGCGAGGAGATTGTCGTACCTTTCTGTCCTCGTACTCGCCAACCACTGATCGAGTTTCGGACCACAGCAAGACCAACTCAACGCACTCGCAAAAAGGGGTGCAACACGAGGATTTCCCAAGGGGTCACCTATCCTAGTACTTCTCTCGCCAAAGCACGCTTAACTTCGGAGTTCTGTTGGGATCCGGTGCATTAATGCTGGTTTGATCGCACCCATCAATGGCTCCGCACTTTATTCTTTCATAGCGTACGCTCCCGTGCGCGGGTTCTGATCCCCCACCCTTCAGACGGGCATAACTTTTGATCTGGAAGGAGGTATGGGGCCCACAGCATATCACCGCGAATCTCTCGCCGAGTCCCACGTGCTGAGCAATGGGTACAGCCCATGGCTACTCCGGGAAGCAAAAAGAGGCCGTTTCGAGCCATTTCGGCCAAATTTAGTTTGCAGCTACTATTTTTCGGCACGTTTAAGGGTGTGGCACCCGCTCGTCATCGGCTCGTGGAGATTGTCGTACCGTTTTTCCCTCGTACTCGCCAACCACTAATCGAGTTTCGGACCACAACAATACCAACTGAACGGAAAAAAAGAAAAAAAAAACTGAACGCACTCGCAAAAAGGGACTTCCCAAGGGGTCACCTATCCTAGTACTTTTCTCGCCCAAGCACGCTTAACTTCGGAGTTCTGATGGGATCCGGTGCATTAATGTTGGTTTGATCGCACCCATCAATGGCCCCGCACTTTATTCTTTCATAGCGTACGCTCCCGTGCGCGGGTTCTGATCCCCCACCTTTCAGACGGGCATAACTTTTGATCCGGAAGGAGTTACGGGACCCACAGCATATCACCGCGAAGCTCTCGCCGAGTCCCACGTGCTGAGCAATGGGTACAGCCCATGGCTACTCCGGGAAGCAAAAAGAGGCCGTTTCGAGCCATTCCGACCACATTTAGTTCGCAGCTACTGTTTTTCGGCACGTTTAAGGGTGTGGGACCCGCTCGTCACCGGCTCGTGGAGATTGTCGTACCTTTTTTTCCTCATACTCGCTAACCACTAATTGAGTTACGGACCACAACAATACCAACTGAACGGAAAAAAAGAAAAAAAAATGAACGCACTCGCAAAAAGGGGTGCAACACGAGGACTTCCCATGGGTCACCCATCCTAGTACTACTCTCGCCCAAGCACGCTTAACTTAACTTCAGAGTTCTGATGGGATCCGGTGCATTAGTGCTGGTATGATCGCAACCATCAATAGCCCCACACTTTATTCTATCATAGCGTACGCTCCCGTGCGCAGGTTCTGATCCCCACCCTTCAGACGGGCATAACTTTTGATCCGGGAGGAGTTACGGGACCCACAACATATCACCGTGAAGCTCTCGCCGAGCCCCAAGTGCTAATCTGTGGTTATAGCCCGGGGCTACTTCCGGGAGCAAAAAAAAGCCGTTTTGAGTTATTTCGGCCAAATTTAGTTCGCAGCTACTGTTTTTCGCCAGGCTGCGGGACCCAATCGTTGCAGGCGCGGGGAGATTGTCGTACCTTTCTGTCCTCGTACTCGTCAACCACTAATCGAGTTTCGGACCACAGCAAGACCAACTGAACGCACTCGCAAAAAGGGGTGCAACACGAGGACTTCCCAAGGGGTCACCTATCCTAGTACTTCTCACACCCAAGCACGCTTAACTTCGGATTTCTGTTGGGATCCGGTGCATTAATGCTGGTTTGATCGCACCCATCAATGGCTCCGCACTTTATTCTTTCATAGCGTACGCTCCCATGCGCGGGTTCTGATCCCCCACCCTTCAGATGGGCATAACTTTTGATCTGGAAAGAGGTATGGGACCCACAGCATATCACCGCGAAGCTCTCGCCGAGTCCCACGTGCTAAGCAATGGGTACAGCCCATGGCTACTCCGGGAAGCAAAAAGAGGCCGTTTCGAGCCATTTCGGCCAAATTTAGTTCGCAGCTACTATTTTTCGGCACGTTTAAGGGTGTGGCACCCGCTCGTCATCGGCTCGTGGAGATTATCGTACCTTTTTTTCCTCGTAATCGCCAAACACTAATCGAGTTTCGGACCACAACAATCCCAACTGAAGGGAAAAAAAGAAAAAAAAACTGAACGCACTCGCAAAAAGGGGTGCAACACGAGGACTTCCCAAGGGGTCACCTATCCTAGTACTTCTGTCGCCCAAGCATGATTAACTTCAGAGTTCTGATGGGATCCAGTGCATTAATGCTGGTTTGATCGCACCCATCAATGGCCCGGAACTATATTCTTTCATAGCGTACGCTCCCGTGCGCGGGTTCTGATCCCCCACCTTTCAGACGGGCATAACTTTTGATCCGGAAGGAGTTACGGGACCCACAGCATATCACCGTGAAGCTCTCCCCGAGCCCACGTGCTGAGCTACGGGTACAGCCCGTGGCTACTCCGGGAAGCAAAAAGAGGCCGTTTCGAGCCATTCCGACCACACTTAGTTCGCAGCTACTGTTTTTCGGCACGTTTAAGGGTGTGGGACCAGCTCGTCACCGGATCGTGGAGATTGTCGTACCTTTTTTTCCTCATACTCGCTAACCACTAATTGAGTTTCGGACCACAACAATACCAACTGAACGGAAAAAAAGAAAAAAACCTGAACGCACTCGCAAAAAGGGGTGCAACACGAGGACTTCCCAGGGTTCACCAATCCTAGTACTACTCTCGCCCAAGCACGCTTTACTTAACTTCAGAGTTCTGATGGGATCCGGTGCATTAGTGCTGGTATGATCGCACCCATCAATAGCCCCGCACTTTATTCTATCATAGCGTACGCTCCCGTGCGCAAGTTTTGATCCCCTACCCTTCAGACGGGCATTACTTTTGATCCGGAAGGAGTTACGGGACCCACAACATATCGCCGTGAAGCTCTCGCCGAGCCCCAAGTGCTAATCTATGGTTACAGCCCAGGGCTACTTCCGGGAGCAAAATAAAGCCGTTTCGAGTCATTTCGGTCACATTTAGTTCGCAGCTACTGTTTTTCGCCAGGCTGCGGGACCTAATTGTTGCAGGCGCGGGGAGATTGTCGTACCTTTCTATCCTCGTACTCGCCAACCACTAATCGAGTTTCGGACCACAGCAAGATCAACTGAACGCACTCGCAAAAATGGGTGCAACACGAGGACTTCCCAAGGGGTCGCCTATCCTAGTACATTTCACACCCATCAATGGCTCCGCCCTTTATTCTTTCATAGCGTACGCTCCCGTGCGCGGGTTCTGATCCCCCACCCTTCAGACGGGCATAACTTTTGATCTGGAAGGAGTTACGGGACCCACAACATATCACCGCGAAGCTCTCGCCGAGCCCCACGTGCTGAGCTATGGGTACAGCCCGTGGCTACTCCGGGAAGCAAAAAGAGGCTGTTTCTAGCCATTTCGACCACATTTAGTTCGCAGCTACTGTTTTTCGGCACGTTTAAGGGTGTGGGACCCGCTCGTCACCGGCTCTTGGAGATTGTCGTACCTTTTTTTCCTCGTACTCGCCAACCAGTAATCGAGTTTCGGACCACAACAATACCAACTGAACGGAAAAAAAGAAAAAAAAACTGAACGCACTCGCAAATAGGGGTGCAATACCAGGACTTCCCAAGGGCTCACCTATCCTAGTACTTCTCTCGCCCAAGCACGCTTAACTTTGGAGTTCTGATGGGATCCGGTGCATTAATGCTGGTTTGATCGCACCCATCAATGGCCCCGCACTTTATTCTTTCATAGCGTACGCTCCCGTGCACGGGTTCTGATCCCCCACCCTTCAGACGGGCATAACTTTTGATCCGGAAGGAGGTACGGGACTCACAGCATATCACCCCGAAGCACTCGCCGAGCCCCACGTGCTGAGCTATGGGTACAGCCCATGGCTACTCCGGGAAGCAAAAAGAGGCTGTTTCGAGCCATTTCGACCACATTTAGTTCGCAGCTACTATTTTTCGGCACGTTTAAGGGTGTGGCACCCGCTCGTCATCGGCTCGTGGAGATTATCGTACCTTTTTTTCCTCGTAATCGCCAAACACTAATCGAGTTTCGGACCACAACAATCCCAACTGAAGGGAAAAAAAGAAAAAAAAACTGAACGCACTCGCAAAAAGGGGTGCAACACGAGGACTTCCCAAGGGGTCACCTATCCTAGTACTTCTGTCGCCCAAGCATGATTAACTTCAGAGTTCTGATGGGATCCAGTGCATTAATGCTGGTTTGATCGCACCCATCAATGGCCCGGAACTATATTCTTTCATAGCGTACGCTCCCGTGCGCGGGTTCTGATCCCCCACCTTTCAGACGGGCATAACTTTTGATCCGGAAGGAGTTACGGGACCCACAGCATATCACCGTGAAGCTCTCCCCGAGCCCACGTGCTGAGCTATGGGTACAGCCCGTGGCTACTCCGGGAAGCAAAAAGAGGCCGTTTCGAGCCATTCCGACCACACTTAGTTCGCAGCTACTGTTTTTCGGCACGTTTAAGGGTGTGGGACCAGCTCGTCACCGGATCGTGGAGATTGTCGTACCTTTTTTTCCTCATACTCGCTAACCACTAATTGAGTTTCGGACCACAACAATACCAACTGAACGGAAAAAAAGAAAAAAACCTGAACGCACTCGCAAAAAGGGGTGCAACACGAGGACTTCCCAGGGTTCACCAATCCTAGTACTACTCTCGCCCAAGCACGCTTTACTTAACTTCAGAGTTCTGATGGGATCCGGTGCATTAGTGCTGGTATGATCGCACCCATCAATAGCCCCGCACTTTATTCTATCATAGCGTACGCTCCCGTGCGCAAGTTTTGATCCCCTACCCTTCAGACGGGCATTACTTTTGATCCGGAAGGAGTTACGGGACCCACAACATATCGCCGTGAAGCTCTCGCCGAGCCCCAAGTGCTAATCTATGGTTACAGCCCAGGGCTACTTCCGGGAGCAAAATAAAGCCGTTTCGAGTCATTTCGGTCACATTTAGTTCGCAGCTACTGTTTTTCGCCAGGCTGCGGGACCTAATTGTTGCAGGCGCGGGGAGATTGTCGTACCTTTCTATCCTCGTACTCGCCAACCACTAATCGAGTTTCGGACCACAGCAAGATCAACTGAACGCACTCGCAAAAATGGGTGCAACACGAGGACTTCCCAAGGGGTCGCCTATCCTAGTACTTTTCACACCCATCAATGGCTCCGCCCTTTATTCTTTCATAGCGTACGCTCCCGTGCGCGGGTTCTGATCCCCCACCCTTCAGACGGGCATAACTTTTGATCTGGAAGGAGTTACGGGACCCACAACATATCACCGCGAAGCTCTCGCCGAGCCCCACGTGCTGAGCTATGGGTACAGCCCGTGGCTACTCCGGGAAGCAAAAAGAGGCTGTTTCTAGCCATTTCGACCACATTTAGTTCGCAGCTACTGTTTTTCGGCACGTTTAAGGGTGTGGGACCCGCTCGTCACCGGCTCTTGGAGATTGTCGTACCTTTTTTTCCTCGTACTCGCCAACCAGTAATCGAGTTTCGGACCACAACAATACCAACTGAACGGAAAAAAAGAAAAAAAAACTGAACGCACTCGCAAATAGGGGTGCAATACCAGGACTTCCCAAGGGCTCACCTATCCTAGTACTTCTCTCGCCCAAGCACGCTTAACTTTGGAGTTCTGATGGGATCCGGTGCATTAATGCTGGTTTGATCGCACCCATCAATGGCCCCGCACTTTATTCTTTCATAGCGTACGCTCCCGTGCACGGGTTCTGATCCCCCACCCTTCAGACGGGCATAACTTTTGATCCGGAAGGAGGTACGGGACTCACAGCATATCACCCCGAAGCACTCGCCGAGCCCCACGTGCTGAGCTATGGGTACAGCCCATGGCTACTCCGGGAAGCAAAAAGAGGCTGTTTCGAGCCATTTCGACCACATTTAGTTCGCAGCTACTGTTTTTCAGCACGTTTAAGGGTGTGGGACCCGCTCGTCACCGGCTCGTGGAGATTGTCGTACCTTTTTTTCCTCATACTCGCTAACCACTAATTGAGTTTCGGACCACAACAATACCAACTGAACGGAAAAAAAGAAAAAAACCTGAACGCACTCGCAAAAAGGGGTGCAACACGAGGACTTCCCAGGGTTCACCAATCCTAGTACTACTCTCGCCCAAGCACGCTTTACTTAACTTCAGAGTTCTGATGGGATCCGGTGCATTAGTGCTGGTATGATCGCACCCATCAATAGCCCCGCACTTTATTCTATCATAGCGTACGCTCCCGTGCGCAAGTTTTGATCCCCTACCCTTCAGACGGGCATTACTTTTGATCCGGAAGGAGTTACGGGACCCACAACATATCGCCGTGAAGCTCTCGCCGAGCCCCAAGTGCTAATCTATGGTTACAGCCCAGGGCTACTTCCGGGAGCAAAATAAAGCCGTTTCGAGTCATTTCGGTCACATTTAGTTCGCAGCTACTGTTTTTCGCCAGGCTGCGGGACCTAATTGTTGCAGGCGCGGGGAGATTGTCGTACCTTTCTATCCTCGTACTCGCCAACCACTAATCGAGTTTCGGACCACAGCAAGATCAACTGAACGCACTCGCAAAAATGGGTGCAACACGAGGACTTCCCAAGGGGTCGCCTATCCTAGTACTTTTCACACCCATCAATGGCTCCGCCCTTTATTCTTTCATAGCGTACGCTCCCGTGCGCGGGTTCTGATCCCCCACCCTTCAGACGGGCATAACTTTTGATCTGGAAGGAGTTACGGGACCCACAACATATCACCGCGAAGCTCTCGCCGAGCCCCACGTGCTGAGCTATGGGTACAGCCCGTGGCTACTCCGGGAAGCAAAAAGAGGCTGTTTCTAGCCATTTCGACCACATTTAGTTCGCAGCTACTGTTTTTCGGCACGTTTAAGGGTGTGGGACCCGCTCGTCACCGGCTCTTGGAGATTGTCGTACCTTTTTTTCCTCGTACTCGCCAACCAGTAATCGAGTTTCGGACCACAACAATACCAACTGAACGGAAAAAAAGAAAAAAAAACTGAACGCACTCGCAAATAGGGGTGCAATACCAGGACTTCCCAAGGGCTCACCTATCCTAGTACTTCTCTCGCCCAAGCACGCTTAACTTTGGAGTTCTGATGGGATCCGGTGCATTAATGCTGGTTTGATCGCACCCATCAATGGCCCCGCACTTTATTCTTTCATAGCGTACGCTCCCGTGCACGGGTTCTGATCCCCCACCCTTCAGACGGGCATAACTTTTGATCCGGAAGGAGGTACGGGACTCACAGCATATCACCCCGAAGCACTCGCCGAGCCCCACGTGCTGAGCTATGGGTACAGCCCATGGCTACTCCGGGAAGCAAAAAGAGGCTGTTTCGAGCCATTTCGACCACATTTAGTTCGCAGCTACTGTTTTTCAGCACGTTTAAGGGTGTGGGACCCGCTCGTCACCGGCTCGTGGAGATTGTCGTACCTTTTTTTCCTCATACTCGCTAACCACTAATTGAGTTTCGGACCACAACAATACCAATTGAACGGAAAAAAAGAAAAAAAAATGAACGCACTCGCAAAAAGGGGTGCAACACGAGGACTTCCCATGGGGTCACCTATCCAAGTACTTCTCTCGCCCAAGCACGCTTAACTTCGGAGTTCTGTTGGGATCCGGTGCATTAATGCTGGTTTGATCACACCCATCAATGGCTCCGCCCTTTATTCTTTCATAGCGTACGCTCCCGTGCGCGGGTTCTGATCCCCCACCCTTCATACGGGCATAACTTTTGATCTGGAAGGAGTTACGGGACCCACAGCATATCACCGCGAAGCTCTCGCCGAGCCCCACGTGCTGAGCTATGGGTACAGCCCGTGGCTACTCCGGGAAGCAAAAAGAGGCTGTTTCGAGCCATTTCGACCACATTTAGTTCGCAGCTACTGTTTTTCGGCACGTTTAAGGGTATGGGACCCGCTCGTCACCGGCTCTTGGAGATTGTCGTACCTTTTTTTCCTCGTACTCGCCAACCACTAATCGAGTTTCGAACCACAACAATACCAACTGAACGGAAAAAAAGAAAAAAAAAACTGAACGCACTCGTAAAAAGGGGTGCAATACCAGGACTTCCCATGGGCTCACCTATCCTAGTACTTCTCTCGCCTAAGCACGCTTAACTTCGGAGTTCTGATGGGATCCGGTGCATTAATGCTGGTTTGATCGCACCCATCAATGGCCCCGCACTTTATTCTTTCATAGCGTACGCTCCCGTGCACGGGTTCTGATCCCCCACCCTTCAGACGGGCATAACTTTTGATCCGGAAGGAGTTACGGGACCCACAGCATATCACCCCGAAGCACTCGCCGAGCCCCACGTGCTGAGCTATAGGTACAGCCCGTGGCTACTCCGGGAAGCAAAAAGAGGCCGTTTCGAGTCATTTCGACCACATTTAGTTCGCAGTTACTGTTTTTCAGCACGTTTAAGGGGGGGGACCCGCTCGTCACCTGCTCATGGAGATTGTCGTACCTTTTTTTCCTCATACTCGCTAACCACTAATTGAGTTTCGGACCACAACAATACCAACTGAACGGAAAAAAAGAAAAAAAAATGAACGCACTCGCAAAAAGGGGTGCAACACGAGGACTTCCCATGGGTCACCCATCCTAGTACTACTCTCGCCCAAGCACGCTTAACTTAACTTCAGAGTTCTGATGGGATCCGGTGCATTAGTGCTGGTATGATCGCAACCATCAATAGCCCCACACTTTATTCTATCATAGCGTACGCTCCCGTGCGCAGGTTCTGATCCCCACCCTTCAGACGGGCATAACTTTTGATCCGGGAGGAGTTACGGGACCCACAACATATCACCGTGAAGCTCTCGCCGAGCCCCAAGTGCTAATCTATGGTTACAGCCCGGGGCTACTTCCGGGAGCAAAACAAAGCCGTTTCGAGTTATTTCAGCCACATTTAGTTCGCAGCTACTGTTTTTCGCCAGGCTGCGGGACCCAATCGTTGCAGGCGCGGGGAGATTGTCGTACCTTTCTATCCTCGTACTCGTCAACCACTAATCGAGTTTCGGACCACAGCTAGACCAACTGAACGCACTCGCAAAAAGGGGTGCAGCACGAGGACTTCCCATGGGTCACCCATCCTAGTACTACTCTCGCCCAAGCACGCTTAACATAACTTCAGAGTTCTGATGGGATCCGGGGCATTAGTGCTGGTATGATCGCAACCATCAATAGCCCCGCACTTTATTCTATCATAGCGTACGCTCCCGTGCGCGGGTTCTGATCCCCCACCCTTCAGACGGGCATAACTTTTGATCCGGAAGGAGTTACGGGACCCACAGCATATCACCGCGAAGCACTCGCCGAGCCCCACGTGCTGAGCTATGGGTACAGCCCGTGGCTACTCCGGGAAGCAAAAAGAGGCTGTTTCGAGCCATTTCGACCACATTTAGTTCGCAGCTACTGTTTTTCGGCACGTTTAAGGGTGTGGGACCCGCTCGTCACCGGCTCGTGGAGATTGTCGTACCTTTTTTTCCTCGTACTCGCCAACCACTAATCGAGTTTCGGACCACAACAATACCAACTGAACGGAAAAAAAGAAAAAAAAAACTGAACGCACTCGTAAAAAGGGGTGCAATACCAGGACTTCCCAAGGGCTCACCTATCCTAGTACTTCTCTCGCCCAAGCACGCTTAACTTCGGAGTTCTGATGGGATCCGGTGCATTAATGCTGGTTTGATCGCACCCATCAATGGCCCCGCACTTTATTCTTTCATAGTGTACGCTCCCGTGCATGGGTTCTGATCCCCCACCCTTCAGACGGGCATAACTTTTGATCCGGAAGGAGTTACGGGACCCACAGCATATCACCCCGAAGCACTCGCCGAGCCCCACGTGCTGAGCTATGGGTACAGCCCGTCGCTACTCCGGGAAGCAAAAAGAGGCCGTTTCGAGCCATTTCGACCACATTTAGTTCGCAGCTACTGTTTTTCAGCACGTTTAAGGGGGGGGACCCGCTCATCACCTACTCGTGGAGATTGTCGTACCTTTTTTTCCTCATACTCGCTAACCACTAATTGAGTTTCGGACCACAACAATACCAACTGAACGGAAAAAAAGAAAAAAAAATGAACGCACTCGCAAAAAGGGGTGCAACACGAGGACTTCCCATGGGTCACCCATCCTAGTACTACTCTCGCCCAAGCACGCTTATCTTAACTTCAGAGTTCTGATGGGATCCGGTGCATTAGTGCTGGTATGATCGCAACCATCAATAGCCCCACACTTTATTCTATCATAGCGTACGCTCCCGTGCGCAGGTTCTGATCCCCACCCTTCAGATGGGCATAACTTTTGATCCGGGAGGAGTTACGGGACCCACAATATATCACCGCGAAGCTCTCACCGAGCCCCACGTGCTGAGCTATGGGTACAGCCCGTGGCTACTCCGGGAAGCAAAAAGAGGCTGTTTCGAGCCATTTTGACCACATTTAGTTCGCAGGTACTGTTTTTTGGCACGTTTAAGGGTGTGGGACCCGCTCGTCACCGGCTCGTGGAGATTGTCGTACCTTTTTTTCCTCGTACTCGCCAACCACTAATCGAGTTTCGAACCACAACAATACCAACTGAACGGAAAAAAAGAAAAAAAAATGAACGCACTCGCAAAAAGGGGTGCAACATGAGGACTTCCCAGGGGTCACCCATCCTAGTACTACTCTCGCCCAAGCACGCTTAACTTAACTTCAGAGTTCTGATGGGATCCGGTGCATTAGTGCTGGTATGATCGCAACCATCAATAGCCCCACACTTTATTCTATCATAGCGTACGCTCCCGTGCGCAGGTTCTGATCCCCACCCTTCAGATGGGCATAACTTTTGATCCGGGAGGAGTTACGGGACCCATAACATATCACCGCGAAGCTCTCACCGAGCCCCACGTGCTGAGCTATGGGTACAGCCCGTGGCTACTCCGGGAAGCAAAAAGAGCCTGTTTCGAGCCATTTCGACCACATTTAGTTCGCAGCTACTGTTTTTTGGCACGTTTAAGGGTGTGGGACCCGCTCGTCACCGGCTCGTGGAGATTGTCGTACCTTTTTTTCCTCGTACTCGCCAACCACTAATCGAGTTTCGGACCACAACAATACCAACTGAACGGAAAAAAAGAAAAAAAATGAACGCACTCGCAAAAAGGGGTGCAACACGAGGACTTCCCAAGGGTCACCCATCCTAGTACTACTCTCGCCCAAGCACGCTTAACTTAACTTCAGAGTTCTGATGGGATCCGGTGCATTAGTGCTGGTATGATCGCAACCATCAATAGCCCCGCACTTTATTCTATCATAGCGTACGCTCCCGTGCGCGGGTTCTGATCCCCCACCTTTCAGACGGGCATAACTTTTGATCCGGAAGGAGTTACGGGACCCACAGCATATCACCGCGAAGCACTCGCCGAGCCCCACGTGCTGAGCTATGGGTACAGCCCGTGGCTACTCCGGGAAGCAAAAAGAGGCTGTTTCGAGCCATTTCGACCACATTTAGTTCGCAGCTACTGTTTTTCGGCATGTTTAAGGGTGTGGGACCCGCTCGTCACCGGCTCGTGGAGATTGTCGTACCTTTTTTTCCTCGTACTCGCCAACCACTAATCGAGTTTCGGACCACAACAATACCAACTGAACGGAAAAAAAGAAAAAAAAACTGAACGCACTCGCAAAAAGGGGTGCAATACCAGGACTTCCCAAGGGCTCACCTATCCTAGTACTTCTCTCGCCCAAGCACGCTTAACTTTGGAGTTCTGATGGGATCCGGTGCATTAATGCTGGTTTGATCGCACCCATCAATGGCCCCGCACTTTATTCTTTCATAGCGTACGCTCCCGTGCACGGGTTCTAATCCCCCACCCTTCAGACGGGCATAACTTTTGATCCGGAAGGAGTTACGGGACCCACAGCATATCACCCCGAAGCACTCGCCGAGCCCCACGTGCTGAGCTATGGGTACAGCCCGTGGCTACTCCGGGAAGCAAAAAGAGGCTGTTTCGAGCCATTTCGACCACATTTAGTTCGCAGCTACTGTTTTTCGGCACGTTTAAGGGTGTGGGACCCGCTCGTCACCAGCTCGTGGAGATTGTCGTACCTTTTTTTCCTCATACTCGCTAACCACTAATTGAGTTTCGGACCACAACAATACCAACTGAACGGAAAAAAAGAAAGAAAAATGAACGCACTCGCAAAAAGGGGTGCAACACGAGAACTTCCCATGGGTCACCCATCCTAGTACTACTCTCGCCCAAGCACGCTTAACTTAACTTCAGAGTTCTGATGGGATCCGGTGCATTAATGCTGGTATGATCGCAACCATCAATAGCCCCACACTTTATTCTATCATAGCGTACGCTCCCGTGCGCAGGTTCTGATCCCCACCCTTCAGACGGGCATAACTTTTGATCCGGGAGGAGTTACGGAACCCACAACATATCACCGTGAAGCTCTCGCCGAGCCCCAAGTGCTAATCTATGGTTACAGCCCGGGGCTACTTCCGGGAGCAAAAAAAAGCCGTTTCGAGTTATTTCAGCCACATTTAGTTCGCAGCTACTGTTTTTCGCCAGGCTGCGGGACCCAATCGTTGCAGGCGCGGGGAGATTGTCGTACCTTTCTGTCCTCGTACTCGCCAACCACTAATCGAGTTTCGGACCACAGCAAGACCAACTGAACGCACTTGCAAAAAGGGGGTGCAACACGAGGACTTCCCAAGGGGTCACCTATCCTAGTACTTCTCTCGCCCAAGCACACTTAACTTCAGAGTTCTGATGGGATCCGGTGCATTAATGCTGGTTTGATCGCACCCATCAATGGCCCCGCACATTCTTCTTTCATAGCGTACGCTCCCGTGCGCGGGTTCTGATCCCCCACCCTTCAGACGGGCATAACTTTTGATCCGGAAGGAGTTACGGGACCCACAGCATATCACCGCGAAGCACTCGCCGACCCCCACGTGCTGAGCTAAGGGTACAGCCCGTGGCTACTCCGGGAAGCAAAAAGAAGCTGTTTCGAGCCATTTCGACCACATTTAGTTCGCAGCTACTGTTTTTCGGCACGTTTAAGGGTGTGGGACCCGCTCGTCACTGGCTCGTGGAGATTGCCGTACCTTTTTTTCCTCGTACTCGCCAACCAGTAATCGAGTTTCGGACCACAACAATACCAACTGAACGGAAAAAAAGAAAAAAAAACTGAACGCACTCGCAAAAAGGGGTGCAACACCAGGACTTCCCAAGGGCTCACCTATCCTAGTACTTCTCTCGCCCAAGCAGGCTTAACTTTGGAGTTCTGATGGGATCCGGTGCATTAATGCTGGTTTGATCGCACCCATCAATGGCCCCGCACTTTATTCTTTCATAGCGTACGCTCCCGTGCACGGGTTCTAATCCCCCACCCTTCAGACGGGCATAACTTTTGATCCGGAAGGAGTTACGGGACCCACAGCATATCACCCCGAAGCACTCGCCGAGCCCCACGTGCTGAGCTATGGGTACAGCCCGTGGCTACTCCGGGAAGCAAAAAGAGGCTGTTTCGAGCCATTTCGACCACATTTAGTTCGCAGCTACTGTTTTTCGGCACGTTTAAGGGTGTGGGACCCGCTCGTCACCAGCTCGTGGAGATTGTCGTACCTTTTTTTCCTCATACTCGCTAACCACTAATTGAGTTTCGGACCACAACAATACCAACTGAACGGAAAAAAAGAAAAAAAAATGAACGCACTCGCAAAAAGGGGTGCAACACGAGAACTTCCCATGGGTCACCCATCCTAGTACTACTCTCGCCCAAGCACGCTTAACTTAACTTCAGAGTTCTGATGGGATCCGGTGCATTAATGCTGGTATGATTGCAACCATCAATAGCCCCACACTTTATTCTATCATAGCGTACGCTCCCGTGCGCAGGTTCTGATCCCCACCCTTCAGACGGGCATCACTTTTGATCCGGGAGGAGTTACGGAACCCACAACATATCACCGTGAAGCTCTCGCCGAGCCCCAAGTGCTAATCTATGGTTACAGCCCGGGGCTACTTCCGGGAGCAAAAAAAAGCCGTTTCGAGTTATTTCAGCCACATTTAGTTCGCAGCTACTGTTTTTCGCCAGGCTGCGGGACCCAATCGTTGCAGGCGCGGGGAAATTGTCGTACCTTTCTGTCCTCGTACTCGCCAACCACTAATCGAGTTTCGGACCACAGCAAGACCAACTGAACGCACTTGCAAAAAGGGGGTGCAACACGAGGACTTCCCAAGGGGTCACCTATCCTAGTACTTCTCTCGCCCAAGCACACTTAACTTCAGAGTTCTGATGGGATCCGGTGCATTAATGCTGGTTTGATCGCACCCATCAATGGCCCCGCACATTCTTCTTTCATAGCGTACGCTCCCGTGCGCGGGTTCTGATCCCCCACCCTTCAGACGGGCATAACTTTTGATCCGGAAGGAGTTACGGGACCCACAGCATATCACCGCGAAGCACTCGCCGACCCCCACGTGCTGAGCTAAGGGTACAGCCCGTGGCTACTCCGGGAAGCAAAAAGAAGCTGTTTCGAGCCATTTCGACCACATTTAGTTCGCAGCTACTGTTTTTCGGCACGTTTAAGGGTGTGGGACCCGCTCGTCACTGGCTCGTGGAGATTGCCGTACCTTTTTTTCCTCGTACTCGCCAACCAGTAATCGAGTTTCGGACCACAACAATACCAACTGAACGGAAAAAAAGAAAAAAAAACTGAACGCACTCGCAAAAAGGGGTGCAACACCAGGACTTCCCAAGGGCTCACCTATCCTAGTACTTCTCTCGCCCAAGCAGGCTTAACTTCGGAGTTCTGATGGGATCCGGTGCATTAATGCTGGTTTGATCGCACCCATCAATGGCCCCGCACTTTATTCTTTCATAGCGTACGCTCCCGTGCGCGGGTTTTGATCCCCCACCTTTCAGACGGGCATAACTTTTGATCCGGAAGGAGTTACGGGACCCACAGCATATCACCCCGAAGCACTCGCCGAGCCCCACGTACTGAGCTATGGGTACAGCCCGTGGCTACTCCGGGAAGCAAAAAGAAGCTGTTTCGAGCCATTTCGACCACATTTAGTTCGCAGCTACTGTTTTTCGGCACGTTTAAGGGTGTGGGACCCGCTCGTCACTGGCTCGTGGAGATTGCCGTACCTTTTTTTCCTCGTACTCGCCAACCAGTAATCGAGTTTCGGACCACAACAATACCAACTGAACGGAAAAAAAGAAAAAAAAACTGAACGCACTCGCAAAAAGGGGTGCAACACCAGGACTTCCCAAGGGCTCACCTATCCTAGTACTTCTCTCGCCCAAGCAGGCTTAACTTCGGAGTTCTGATGGGATCCGGTGCATTAATGCTGGTTTGATCGCACCCATCAATGGCCCCGCACTTTATTCTTTCATAGCGTACGCTCCCGTGCGCGGGTTTTGATCCCCCACCTTTCAGACGGGCATAACTTTTGATCCGGAAGGAGTTACGGGACCCACAGCATATCACCCCGAAGCACTCGCCGAGCCCCACGTACTGAGCTATGGGTACAGCCCGTGGCTACTCCGGGAAGCAAAAAGAGGCCGTTTCGAGCCATTTCGACCACATTTAGTTTGCAGCTACTGTTTTTCAGCACGTTTAAAGGTGTGGGACCTGCTCGTCACCTGCTCGTGGAGATTGTCGTACCTTTTTTTCCTCATACTCGCTAACCACTAATTGAGTTTCGGACCACAACAATACCAACTGAACGGAAAAAAAGAAAAAAATATGAACGCACTCGCAAAAAGGGGTGCAACACGAGGACTTCCCATGGGTCACCCATCCTAGTACTACTCTCGCCCAAGCACGCTTAACTTAACTTCAGAGTTCTGATGGGATCCGGTGCATTAGTGCTGGTATGATCGCAACCATCAATAGCCCCACACTTTATTCTATCATAGCGTACGCTCCCGTGCGCAGGTTCTGATCCCCACCCTTCAGATGGGCATAACTTTTGATCCGGGAGGAGTTACGGGACCCACAACATATCACCGTGAAGTTCTCGCCGAGCCCCAAGTGCTAATCAATGGTTATAGCCCAGGGCTACTTCCGGGAGAAAAAAAAAGCCGTTTCGAGTTATTTCGGCCACATTTAGTTCGCAGCTACTGTTTTTTGCCAGGCTACGGGACCCAATCGTTGCAGGCGCGGGGAGATTGTCGTACCTTTCTGTCCTCGTACTCGCCAACCACTAATCGAGTTTCGGACCACAGCAAGACCAACTGAACGCACTCGCAAAAAGGGGTGCAACACGAGGACTTCCCAAGGGGTCACCTATACTAGTACTTCCCTCGCCCAAGCACGCTTAACTTCAGAGTTCTGATGGGATCCGGTGCATTAATGCTGGTTTGATCGCACCCATCAATGGCCCCGCACTTTATTCTTTCATAGCGTACGCTCCCGTGCGCGGGTTCTGATCCCCCACCTTTCAGACGGGCATAACTTTTGATCCAGAAGGAGTTACGGGACCCACAGCATATCACCGCGAAGCACTCACCGAGCCCCACGTGCTAAGCTATGGGTACAACCCGTGGCTACTCCGGGAAGCAAAAAGAGGCTGTTTCGAGCCATTTCGACCACATTTAGTTCGCAGCTACTGTTTTTCGGCACGTTTAAGGGTGTGGGACCCGCTCGTCACCGGCTCGTGGAGATTGTCGTACCTTTTTTTCCTCGTACTCGCCAACCACTAATCGAGTTTCGGACCACAACAATACCAACTGAACGGAAAAAAAGAAAAAAAAATGAACGCACTCGCATAAAGGGTGCAACACGAGGACTTCCCAGGGGTCACCCATCCTAGTACTACTCTCGCCCAAGCACGCTTAACTTAACTTCAGAGTTCTGATGGGATCCGGTGCATTAGTGCTGGTATGATCGCAACCATCAATAGCCCCGCACTTTATTCTATCATAGCGTACGCTCCCGTGCGCGGGTTCTGATCCCCCACCTTTCAGACGGGCATAACTTTTGATCCGGAAGGAGTTACGGGACCCACAGCATATCACCGCGAAGCACTCGCCGAGCCCCACGTGCTGAGCAATGGGTGCAGCCCGTGGCTACTCCGGGAAGCAAAAAGAGGCTGTTTCGAGCCATTTCGACCACATTTAGTTCGCAGCTATTGTTTTTCGGCACGTTTAAGGGTGTGGGACCCGCTCGTCACTGTCTCGTGGAGATTGTCGTACCTTTTTTTCCTCGTACTCGCCAACCAGTAATCGAGTTTCGGACCACAACAATACCTACTGAACAGAAAAAAAGAAAAAAAAATGAACGGACTCGCAAAAAGGGGTGCAACACCAGGACTTCCCAAGGGCTCACCTATCCTAGTACTTCTCTCGCCAAAGCACGCTTAACTTCGGAGTTCTGATGGGATCCGGTGCATTAATGCTGGTTTGATCGCACCTATCAATGGCCCCGCACTTTATTCTTTCATAGCGTACGCTCCCGTGCGCGGGTTTTGATCCCCCACCTTTCAGACGGGCATAACTTTTGATCCGGAAGGAGTTACGGGACCCACAGCATATCACCGCGAAGCACTCGCCGAGCCCCATATGCTGAGCTATGGGTACAGCCCGTGGCTACTCCGGGAAGCAAAAAGAGGCCGTTTCGAGCTATTTCGACCACATTTAGTTCGCAGCTACTGTTTTTTGGCACGTTTAAGGGTGTGGGACCCGCTCATCACCGGCTCATGGAGATTGTCGTACCTTTTTTTCCTCATAGTCACTAACCACTAATCGAGTTTCGGACCATAACAATACCAACAGAACGGAAAAAAAGAAAAACTAATGAACGCACTCGCAAAAAGGCGTGCAACACGAGGACTTCCCAGGGATCACCCATCCTAGTACTACTCTCGCCCAAGAACGCTTAACTTAACTTCAGAGTTCTGATGGGATCCGGTGCATTAGTGCTGGTATGATCGCAACCATCAATAGCCCCGCACTTTATTCTATCATAGCGTACGCTCCCGTGCGCAGGTTCTGATCCCCACCCTTCAGACGGGTATAACTTTTGATCCGGGAGGAGTTACGGGACCCACAACATATCACCGTGAAGCTCTCGCCGAGCCCCAAGTGCTAATCTATGATTACAGCCCGGGGCTACTTCCGGGAGGAAAAAAAAGCCGTTTCGAGTTATTTCGGCCACATTTAGTTCGCAGCTACTGTTTTTCGCCAGGCTGCGGGACCCAATCGTTGCAGGCGCGGGGAGATTGTCGTACCTTTCTGTCCTCGTACTCGCCAACCACTAATCGAGTTTCGGACCACAACAAGACCAACTGAACGCACTCGCAAAAAGGGGTGCAATACAAGGACTTCCCAAGGGCTCACCTATCCTAGTACTTCTCTCGCCCAAGCACGCTTAACTTCGGAGTTCTGATGGGATCCGGTGCATTAATGCTGGTTTGATCGCACCCATCAATGGCCCCGCACTTTATTCTTTCATAGCGTACGCTCCCGTGCACGGGTTCTGATCCCCCACCCTTCAGACGGGCATAACTTTTGATCCGGAAGGAGTTACGGGACCCACAGCATATCACCGTGAAGCTCTCGCCGAGCCCCACGTGCTGAGCTATGGGTACAGCCCGTGGCTACTCCGGGAAGCAAAAAGAGGCCGTTTCGAGCCATTTCGACCACATTTAGTTCGCAGCTACTGTTTTTCAGTACGTTTAAGGGTGTGGGACCCGCTCGTCACCTGCTCGTGGAGATTGTCGTACCTTTTTTTCCTCATACTCGCTAACCACTAGTTGAGTTTCGGACCACAACAATACCAACTGAACGGAAAAAAAGAAAAAAAAATGAACGCACTCGCATAAAGGGTGCAACACGAGGACTTCCCAGGGGTCACCCATCCTAGTACTACTCTCGCCCAAGCACGCTTAACTTAACTTCAGAGTTCTGATGGGATCCGGTGCATTAGTGCTGGTATGATCGCAACCATCAATAGCCCCGCACTTTATTCTATCATAGCGTACGCTCCCGTGCGCGGGTTCTGATCCCCCACCTTTCAGACGGGCATAACTTTTGATCCGGAAGGAGTTACGGGACCCACAGCATATCACCGCGAAGCACTCGCCGAGCCCCACGTGCTGAGCAATGGGTGCAGCCCGTGGCTACTCCGGGAAGCAAAAAGAGGCTGTTTCGAGCCATTTCGACCACATTTAGTTCGCAGCTATTGTTTTTCGGCACGTTTAAGGGTGTGGGACCCGCTCGTCACTGTCTCGTGGAGATTGTCGTACCTTTTTTTCCTCGTACTCGCCAACCAGTAATCGAGTTTCGGACCACAACAATACCTACTGAACAGAAAAAAAGAAAAAAAAATGAACGGACTCGCAAAAAGGGGTGCAACACCAGGACTTCCCAAGGGCTCACCTATCCTAGTACTTCTCTCGCCAAAGCACGCTTAACTTCGGAGTTCTGATGGGATCCGGTGCATTAATGCTGGTTTGATCGCACCTATCAATGGCCCCGCACTTTATTCTTTCATAGCGTACGCTCCCGTGCGCGGGTTTTGATCCCCCACCTTTCAGACGGGCATAACTTTTGATCCGGAAGGAGTTACGGGACCCACAGCATATCACCGCGAAGCACTCGCCGAGCCCCATATGCTGAGCTATGGGTACAGCCCGTGGCTACTCCGGGAAGCAAAAAGAGGCCGTTTCGAGCTATTTCGACCACATTTAGTTCGCAGCTACTGTTTTTTGGCACGTTTAAGGGTGTGGGACCCGCTCATCACCGGCTCATGGAGATTGTCGTACCTTTTTTTCCTCATAGTCACTAACCACTAATCGAGTTTCGGACCATAACAATACCAACAGAACGGAAAAAAAGAAAAACTAATGAACGCACTCGCAAAAAGGCGTGCAACACGAGGACTTCCCAGGGATCACCCATCCTAGTACTACTCTCGCCCAAGAACGCTTAACTTAACTTCAGAGTTCTGATGGGATCCGGTGCATTAGTGCTGGTATGATCGCAACCATCAATAGCCCCGCACTTTATTCTATCATAGCGTACGCTCCCGTGCGCAGGTTCTGATCCCCACCCTTCAGACGGGTATAACTTTTGATCCGGGAGGAGTTACGGGACCCACAACATATCACCGTGAAGCTCTCGCCGAGCCCCAAGTGCTAATCTATGATTACAGCCCGGGGCTACTTCCGGGAGGAAAAAAAAGCCGTTTCGAGTTATTTCGGCCACATTTAGTTCGCAGCTACTGTTTTTCGCCAGGCTGCGGGACCCAATCGTTGCAGGCGCGGGGAGATTGTCGTACCTTTCTGTCCTCGTACTCGCCAACCACTAATCGAGTTTCGGACCACAACAAGACCAACTGAACGCACTCGCAAAAAGGGGTGCAATACAAGGACTTCCCAAGGGCTCACCTATCCTAGTACTTCTCTCGCCCAAGCACGCTTAACTTCGGAGTTCTGATGGGATCCGGTGCATTAATGCTGGTTTGATCGCACCCATCAATGGCCCCGCACTTTATTCTTTCATAGCGTACGCTCCCGTGCACGGGTTCTGATCCCCCACCCTTCAGACGGGCATAACTTTTGATCCGGAAGGAGTTACGGGACCCACAGCATATCACCGTGAAGCTCTCGCCGAGCCCCACGTGCTGAGCTATGGGTACAGCCCGTGGCTACTCCGGGAAGCAAAAAGAGGCCGTTTCGAGCCATTTCGACCACATTTAGTTCGCAGCTACTGTTTTTCAGTACGTTTAAGGGTGTGGGACCCGCTCGTCACCTGCTCGTGGAGATTGTCGTACCTTTTTTTCCTCATACTCGCTAACCACTAGTTGAGTTTCGGACCACAACAATACCAACTGAACGGAAAAAAAGAAAAAAAAATGAACGCACTCGCAAAAAGGGGTGCAACACGAGAACTTCCCATGGGTCACCCATCCTAGTACTACTCTCGCCCAAGCACGCTTAACTTAACTTCAGAGTTCTGATGGGATCCGGTGCATTAGTGCTGGTATGATCGCAACCATCAATAGCCCCACACTTTATTCTATCATAGCGTACGCTCCGGAGCGCAGGTTCTAATCCCCACCCTTCAGACGGGCATAACTTTTGATCCGGGAGGAGTTACGGGACCCACAACATATCACCGTGAAGCTCTCACCGAGCCCCAAGTGCTAATCTATGGTTACAGCCCAGGGCTACTTCCGGGAGCAAAAAAAAGCCGTTTCGAGTTATTTCAGCCACATTTAGTTCGCAGCTACTGTTTTTCGCCAGGCTGCGGGACCCAATCGTTGCAGCCGCGGGGAGATTGTCGTACCTTTCTATCCTCATACTCGTCAACCACTAATCGAGTTTCGGACCACAGCAAGACCAACCGAACGCACTCGCAAAAAGGGGTGCAACACGAGGACTTCCCATGGGTCACCCATCCTAGTACTACTCTCGCCCAAGCACGCTTAACTTAACTTCAGTGGTATGATGGGATCCGGTGCATTAGTGCTGGTATGATTGCAACCATCAATAGCCCCGCACTTTATTCTATCATAGCGTACGCTCCCGTGCGCAGGTTCTGATCCCCACCCTTCAGACGGGTATAACTTTTGATCCGGGAGGAGTTACGGGACCCACAACATATCACCGTGAAGCTCTCGCCGAGCCCCAAGTGCTAATCTATGATTACAGCCCGGGGCTACTTCCGGGAGGAAAAAAAAGCCGTTTCGAGTTATTTCGGCCACATTTAGTTCGCAGCTACTGTTTTTCGCCAGGCTGCGGGACCCAATCGTTGCAGGCGCGGGGAGATTGTCGTACCTTTCTGTCCTCGTACTCGCCAACCACTAATCGAGTTTCGGACCACAACAAGACCAACTGAACGCACTCGCAAAAAGGGGTGCAATACAAGGACTTCCCAAGGGCTCACCTATCCTAGTACTTCTCTCGCCCAAGCACGCTTAACTTCGGAGTTCTGATGGGATCCGGTGCATTAATGCTGGTTTGATCGCACCCATCAATGGCCCCCACTTTATTCTTTCATAGCGTACGCTCCCGTGCACGGGTTCTGATCCCCCACCCTTCAGACGGGCATAACTTTTGATCCGGAAGGAGTTACGGGACCCACAGCATATCACCGCGAAGCTCTCGCCGAGCCCCACGTGCTGAGCTATGGGTACAGCCCGTGGCTACTCCGGGAAGCAAAAAGAGGCCGTTTCGAGCCATTTCGACCACATTTAGTTCGCAGCTACTGTTTTTCAGCACGTTTAAGGGTGTGGGACCCGCTCGTCACCTGCTCGTGGAGATTGTCGTACCTTTTTTTCCTCATACTCGCTAACCACTAGTTGAGTTTCGGACCACAACAATACCAACTGAACGGAAAAAAAGAAAAAAAAATGAACGCACTCGCAAAAAGGGGTGCAACACGAGGACTTCCCATGGGTCACCCATCCTAGTACTACTCTCGCCCAAGCACGCTTAACTTAACTTCAGAGTTCTGATGGGATCCGGTGCATTAGTGCTGGTATGATCGCAACCATCAATAGCCCCACACTTTATTCTATCATAGCGTACGCTCTGGTGCGCAGGTTCTAATCCCCACCCTTCAGACGGGCATAACTTTTGATCCGGGAGGAGTTACGGGACCCACAACATATCACCGTGAAGCTCTCACCGAGCCCCAAGTGCTAATCTATGGTTACAGCCCAGGGCTACTTCCGGGAGCAAAAAAAAGCCGTTTCGAGTTATTTCAGCCACATTTAGTTCGCAGCTACTATTTTTCGCCAGGCTGCGGGACCCAATCGTTGCAGCCGCGGGGAGATTGTCGTACCTTTCTATCCTCATACTCGTCAACCACTAATCGAGTTTCGGACCACAGCAAGACCAACTGAACGCACTCGCAAAAAGGGGTGCAACACGAGGATTTCCCATGGGTCACCCATCCTAGTACTACTCTCGCCCAAGCACGCTTAACTTAACTTCAGAGTTATGATGGGATCCGGTGCATTAGTGCTGGTATGATCGCAACCATCAATAGCCCCGCACTTTATTCTATCATAGCATACGCTCCCGTGCGCAGGTTCTGATCCCCACCCTTCAGATGGGCATAACTTTTGATCCGGGAGGTGTTACGGGACCCACAACATATCACCGTGAAGCTCTCGCCGAGCCCCAAGTGCTAATATATGGTTATAGCCCAGGGCTACTTCCGGGAGCAAAAAAAAGCCGTTTCGAGTTATTTCGGCCACATTTAGTTCGCAGCTACTGTTTTTCACCAGGCTGCGGGACCCAATCGTTGCAGGCGCGGGGAGATTGTCGTACCTTTCTGTCCTCGTACTCGCCAACCACTAATCGAGTTTCGGACCACAGCAAGACCAACTGAACGCACTCGCAAAAAGGGGTGCAACACGAGGACTTCCCATGGGGTCACCTATCCTAGTACTTCTCTCGCCCAAGCACGCTTAACTTCGGAGTTCTGTTGAGATCTGGTGCATTAATGCTGGTTTGATCACACCCATCAATGGCTCCGCCCTTTATTCTTTCATAGCGTACGCTCCCGTGCGCGGGTTCTGATCCCCCACCCTTCAGACGGGCATAACTTTTGATCTGGAAGGAGTTACGGGACCCACAGCATATCACCGCGAAGCTCTCGCCGAGCCCCACATGCTGAGCTATGGGTACAGCCCGTGGCTACTCCGGGAAGCAAAAAGAGGCTGTTTCGAGCCATTTCAACCACATTTAGTTCGCAGCTATTGTTTTTCTGCACGTTTAAGGGTGTGGGACCCGCTCGTCACCGGCTCGTGGAGATTGTCGTACCTTTTTTTCCTCGTACTCGCCAACCACTAATCGAGTTTCGGACCACAACAATACCAACTGAACGGAAAAAAAGAAAAAAAAAACTGAACGCACTCGCAAAAAGGGGTGCAATACAAGGACATCCCAAGGGCTCACCTATCCTAGTACTTCTCTCGCCCAAGCACGCTTAACTTCGGAGTTCTGATGGGATCCGGTGCATTAACGCTGGTTTGATCGCACCCATCAATGGCCCCGCACTTTATTCTTTCATAGCGTACGCTCCCGTGCACGGGTTCTGATCCCCCACCCTTCAGACGGGCATAACTTTTGATCCGGAAGGAGTTACGGGACCCACAGCATATCACCGCGAAGCTCTCGCCGAGCCCCACGTGCTGAGCTATGGGTACAGCCCGTGGCTACTCCGGGAAGCAAAAAGAGGCCGTTTCTAGCCATTTCGACCACATTTAGTTCGCAGCTACTGTTTTTCAGCACGTTTAAGGGTGTGGGACCCGCTCGTCACCTGCTCGTGGAGATTGTCGTCCCTTTTTTTCCTCATACTCGCTAACCACTAGTTGAGTTTCGGACCACAACAATACCAACTGAACGGAAAAAAAGAAAAAAAAATGAACGCACTTGCAAAAAGGGGTGCAACACGAGGACTTCCCATGGGTCACCCATCCTAGTACTACTCTCGCCGAGCCCCACGTGCTGAGCTATGGGTACAGCCCGTGGCTACTCCGGGAAGCAAAAAGAGGCCGTTTCGAGCCATTTCGACCACATTTAGTTCGCAGCTACTGTTTTTCAGCACGTTTAAGGGTGTGGGACCCGCTCGTCACCTGCTCGTGGAGATTGTCGTACCTTTTTTTCCTCATACTCGCTAACCACTAGTTGAGTTTCGGACCACAACAATACCAACTGAACGGATAAAAAGAAAAAAAAATGAACGCACTCGCAAAAAGGGGTGCAACACGAGGACTTCCCATGGGTCACCCATCCTAGTACTACTCTCGCCCATGCACGCTTAACTTAACTTCAGAGTTCTGATGGGATCCGGTGCATTAGTGCTGGTATGATCGCAACCATCAATAGCCCCACACTTTATTCTATCATAGCGTACGCTCCCGTGCGCAGGTTCTAATCCCCCCCCTTCAGACGGGCATAACTTTTGATCCGGGAGGACTTACGGGACCCACAACATATCACCGTGAAGCTCTCGCCGAGCCCCAAGTGCTAATCTATGGTTACAGCCCAGGGCTACTTCCGGGAGCAAAAAAAGCCGTTTCGAGTTATTTCAGCCACATTTAGTTCGCAGCTACTGTTTTTCGCCAGGCTGCGGGACCCAATCGTTGCAGGCGCGGGGAGATTGTCGTACCTTTCTATCCTCGTACTCGTCAACCACTAATTGAGTTTCGGACCACAGCAAGACCAACTGAACGCACTTTGCAAAAAGGGGTGCAACACGAGGACTTCCCATGGGTCACCCATCCTAGTACTACTCTCGCCCAAGCACGCTTAACTTAACTTCAGAGTTCTGATGGGATCCGGTGCATTAGTGCTGGTATGATCGCAACCATCAATAGCCCCACACTTTATTCTATCATAGCGTACGCTCCCGTGCGCAGGTTCTAATCCCCCCCCTTCAGACGGGCATAACTTTTGATCCGGGAGGACTTACGGGACCCACAACATATCACCGTGAAGCTCTCGCCGAGCCCCAAGTGCTAATCAATGGTTATAGCCCGGGGCTACTTCCGGGAGCCAAAAAAAAGCCGTTTCGAGTTATTTCGGCCACATTTAGTTCGCAGCTACTGTTTTTTGCCAGGCTACGGGACCCAATCATTGCAGGCGCGGGGAGATTGACGTACCTTTCTGTCCTCGTACTCGCCAACCACTAATCGAGTTTCGGACCACAGCAAGACCAACTGAACGCACTCGCAAAAAGGGGTGCAACACGAGGACTTCCCAAGGGGTCACCTATCCTAGTACTTCTCTCGCCCAAGCACGCTTAACTTCAGAGTTCTGATGGGATCCGGTGCATTAATGCTGGTTTGATCGCACCCATCAATGGCCCCGCACTTTATTCTTTCATAGCGTACGCTCCCGTCCGCGGGTTCTGATCCCCTACCTTTCAGACGGGCATAACTTTTGATCCGGAAGGAGTTACGGGACCCACAGCATATCACCGAGAAGCACTCGCCGAGCCCCACGTGCTGAGCTATGGGTACAGCCCGTGGCTACACCAGGAAGCAAAAAGAGGCTGTTTCGAGCCATTTCGACCACATTTAGTTCGCAGCTACTGTTTTTCGGCACGTTTAAGGGTGTGGGACCCGCTCGTCACCGGCTCGTGGAGATTGTCGTACGTTTTTTTCCTCGTACTCGCCAACCACTAATCGAGTTTCGGACCACAACAATACCAACTGAACGGAAAAAAAGAAAAAAAAAACTGAATGCACTCGCAAAAAGGGGTGCAACACCAGGACTTCCCAAGGGCTCACCTATCCTAGTACTTCTCTCGCCCAAGCACGCTTAACTTCGGATTTCTGATGGGATCCGGTGCATTAATGCTGGTTTGATTGCACCCATCAATGGCCCCGCACTTTATTCTTTCATAGTGTACGCTCCCGTGCGCGGGTTCTGATCCCCCACCTTTCAGACGGGCAAACTTTTGATCCGGAAGGAGTTACGGGACCCACAGCATATCACCGCGAAGCTCTCGCCGAGCCCCACATGCTGAGCTATGGGTACAGCCCGTGGCTACTCCGTGAAGCAAAAAGAGGCCATTTCGAGCCATACCGACCACATTTAGTTCGCAGCTACTGTTTTTCGGCACGTTTAAGGGTGTGGGACCCGCTCGTCACCGGCACGTGGAGATTGTCGAACCTTTTTTTTCTCATAATCGCTAACCACTAATCGAGTTTCGGACCACAACAATACCAATTTAACGGAAAAAAAGAAAAAAAATGAACGCACTCGCAAAAAGGGGTGCAACACGAGGACTTCCCAGGGGGTCACCCATCCTAGTACTACTCTCGCCCAAGCACGCTTAACTTAACTTCAGAGTTCTGATGGGATCCGGTGCATTTATGATCGCAACCATCAATGGCTCCGCACTTTATTCTTTCATAGCGTACGCTCCCGTGCGCGGGTTCTGATCCCCCACCCTTCAGACAGGCATAACTTTTGATCTGGAAGGAGGTATGGGACCCACAGCATATCACCGCGAAGCTCTCGCCGAGTCCCACGTGCTGAGCAATGGTTACAGCCCATGGCTACTCCGGGAAGCAAAAAGAGGCCGTTTCGAGCCATTTCGGCCAAATTTAGTTCGCAGCTACTATTTTTCGGCATGTTTAAGGGTGTGGCACCCGCTCGTCATCGGCTCGTGGAGATTATCGTACCTTTTTTTCCTCGTACTCGCCAACCACTAATCGAGTTTCGGACCACAACAATACCAACTGAAGGGAAAAAAAGAAAAAAAAAACTGAACGCACTCGCAAAAAGGGGTGCAACACGAGGATTTCCCAAGGGGTCACCTATCCTAGTACTTCTCTTGCCCAAGCACGATTAACTTCGGAGTTCTGATGGGATCCGGTGCATTAATGCTGGTTTGATCGCACCCATCAATGGCCCGGAACTTTATTCTTTCATAGCGTACGCGCCCGTGCGCGGGTTCTGATCCCCCACCTTTCAGACGGGCATAACTTTAGATCCGGAAGGAGTTACGGGACCCACAGCATATCACCACGAAGCTCTCGCCGAGCCCCACGTGCTGAGCTATGGGTACAGCCCGTGGCTACTCCGGGAAGCAAAAAGAGGCTGTTTCGAGCCATTTCGACCACATTTAGTTCGCAGCTACTGTTTTTCGGCACGTTTAAGGGTGTGGGACCCGCTCGTCACCGGCTCGTGGCGATTGTCGTACCTTTTTTCCTCATACACGCTAACCACTAATCGAGTTTCGGACCCCAACAATACCAATTTAACGGAAAAAAAGAAAAAAAATGAACGCACTCGCAAAAAGGGGTGCAACACGAGGACTTCCCAGGGGGTCACCCATCCTAGTACTACTCTCGCCCAAGCACGCTTAACTTAACTTCAGAGTTCTGATGGGATCCGGTGCATTTATGATCGCAACCATCAATAGCCCCGCACTTTATTCTATCATAGCGTACGCTCCCGTGCGCAGGTTCTGATCCCCACCCTTCAGACGGGCATAACTTTTGATCCGGGAGGAGTTACGGGACCCACAACATATCACCGTGAAGCTCTCGCCGAGCCCCAAGTGCTAATCTATGGTTACAGCCCGGGGCTACTTCCGGGAGCAAAAAAAGCCGTTTCGAGTTATTTCGGCCACATTTAGTTCGCAGCTACTGTTTTTCGCCAGGCTGCGGGACATAATCGTTGCAGGCGCGGGGAGATTGTCGTACCTTTCTGTCCTCGTACTAGTCAACCACTAATCGAGTTTCGGACCACAGCAAGACCAACTGAACGCACTCGCAAAAAGGGGTGCAACACGAGGACTTCCCAAGGGGTCACCTCTCCTAGTACTTCTCACGCCCAAGCACGCTTAACTTCGGATTTATGTTGGGATCCGGTGCATTAATGCTGGTTTGATCGCACCCATCAATGGCTCCGCACTTTATTCTTTCATAGCGTACGCTCCCGTGCGCGGGTTCTGATCCCCCACCCTTCAGACGGGCATAACTTTTGATCTGGAAGGAGGTATGGGACCCACAGCATATCACCGCGAAGCTCTCGCCGAGTCCCACGTGCTGAGCAATGGTAACAGCCCATGGCTACTCCGGGAAGCAAAAAGAGCCCGTTTCGAGCCATTTCGGCCAAATTTAGTTCGCAGCTACTATTTTTCGGCACGTTTAAGGGTGTGGCACCCGCTTGTCATCGGCTCGTGGAGATTATCGTACCTTTTTTTCCTCGTACTCGCCAACCACTAATCGAGTTTCGGACCACAACAATACCAACTGAGGGGAAAAAAAGAAAAAAAAAACTGAACGCACTCGCAAAAAGGGGTGCAACACGAGGACTTCCCAAGGGGTCACCTATCCTAGTATTTCTCTTGCCCAAGCACGATTAACTTCGGAGTTCTGATGGGATCCGGTGCATTAATGCTGGTTTGATCGCACCCATCAATGGCCCGGAACTTTATTCTTTCATAGCGTACGCTCCCGTGCGCGGGTTCTGATCCCCCACCTTTCAGACGGGCATAACTTTAGATCCGGAAGGAGTTACGGGACCCACAGCATATCACCGCGAAGCTCTCGCAGAGCCCCATGTGCTGAGCTATGCGTACTGCCCGTGGCTACTCCAGGAAGCAAAAAGAGGCCGTTTCGAGCCATTTCGACCACATTTAGTTCGCAGCTACTGTTTTTCGGCACGTTTAAGGGTGTGGGACCCGCTCGTCACCGGCTCGTGGCGATTGTCGTACCTTTTTTTCCTCATACTCGCTAACCACTAATCGAGTTTCGGACCACAACAATACCAATTTAACGGAAAAAAAGAAAAAAAATGAACGCACTCGCAAAAAGGGGTGCAACACGAGGACTTCCCAGGGGGTCACCCATCCTAGTACTACTCTCGCCCAAGCATGCTTAACTTAACTTCAGAGTTCTGATGGGATCCGGTGCATTAGTGCTGGTATGATCGTAACCATCAATAGCCCCGCACTTTATTCTATCATAGCGTACGCTCCCGTGCGCAGGTTCTGATCCCCACCCTTCAGACGGGCATAACTTTTGATCCGGGAGGAGTTACGGGACCCACAACATATCACCGTGAAGCTCTCGCCGAGCCCCAAGTGCTAATCTATGGTTACAGCCCGGGGCTACTTCCGGGAGCAAAAAAAGCCGTTTCGAGTTATTTCGGCCACATTTAGTTCGCAGCTACTGTTTTTCGCCAGGCTGCGGGACCCAATCGTTGCAGGCGCGGGGAGATTGTCATACCTTTCTGTCCTCGTACTAGTCAACCAATAATCGAGTTTCGGACCACAGCAAGACCAACTGAACGCACTCGCAAAAAGGGGTGCAACACGAGGACTTCCCAAGGGGTCACCTCTCCTAGTACTTCTCACGCCCAAGCACGCTTAACTTCGGATTTATGTTGGGATCCGGTGCATTAATGCTGGTTTGATCGCACCCATCAATGGCTCCGCACTTTATTCTTTCATAGCGTACGCTCCCGTGCGCGGGTTCTGATCCCCCACCCTTCAGACGGGCATAACTTTTGATCTGGAAGGAGGTATGGGACCCACAGCATATCACCGTGAAGCTCTCGCCGAGTCCCACGTGCTGAGCAATGGTTACAGCCCATGGCTACTCCGGGAAGCAAAAAGAGGCCGTTTCGAGCCATTTCGGCCAAATTTAGTTCGCAGCTACTATTTTTCGGCACGTTTAAGGGTGTGGCACCCGCTCGTCATCGGCTCGTGGAGATTATCGTACCTTTTTTTCCTCGTACTCGCCAACCACTAATCGAGTTTCGGACCACAACAATACCAACTGAAGGGAAAAAAAGAAAAAAAAAACTGAACGCACTCGCAAAAAGGGGTGCAACACGAGGACTTCCCAAGGGGTCACCTATCCTAGTACTTCTCTCGCCCAAGCACGATTAACTTCGGAGTTCTGATGGGATCCGGTGCATTGATGCTGGTTTGATCGCACCCATCAATGGCCCGGAACTTTATTCTTTCATAGTGTACGCTCCCGTGCGCGGGTTCTGATCCCCCACCTTTCAGACGGGCATAACTTTAGATCCGGAAGGAGTTACGGGACCCACAGTATATCACCGCGAAGCTCTCGCCGAGCCCCATGTGCTGAGTTATGGGTACAGCCCGTAGCTACTCCAGGAAGCAAAAAGATGCCGTTTCGAGCCATTTCGACCACATTTAGTTCGCAGCTACTGTTTTTCAGCACGTTTAAGGGTGTGGGACCCGCTCGTCACCGGCTCGTGGCGATTGTCGTACCTTTTTTTCCTCATACTCGCTAACCACTAATCGAGTTTCGGACCACAACAATAACAATTTAACGGAAAAAAAAAAAAAAAATAAACGCACTCGCAAATAGGGGTGCAACACAAGGACTTCCTAGGGGGACACCCATCCTAGTACTACTCTCGCCCAAGCACGCTTAACTTAACTTCAGAGTTCTGATGGGATCCGGTGCATTTATGATTGCAACCATCAATAGCCCCGCACTTTATTCTATCATAGCGTACGCTCCCGTGCGCAGGTTCTGATCCCCACCCTTCAGACGGGCATAACTTTTGATCCGGGAGGAGTTACGGGACCCACAACATATCACCGTGAAGCTCTCGCCGAGCCCCAAGTGCTAATCTATGATTACAGCCCGGGGCTACTTCCGGGAGGAAAAAAAAGCCGTTTCGAGTTATTTCAGCCACATTTAGTTCGCAGCTACTGTTTTTCGCCAGGCTGCGGGACCCAATCGTTGCAGGCGCGGGGAGATTGTCGTACCTTTCTGTGCTGAGCTATGGGTACAGCCCGTGGCTATTCCAGGAAGCAAAAAGAGGCCGTTTCGAGCCATTTCGACCACATTTAGTGCGCAGCTACTTTTGTTCGGCACGTTTAAGGGTGTGGGACCCGCTCGTCACCGGCTCGTGGCGATTGTCGTACCTTTTTTTCCTCATACTCGCTAACCACTAATCGAGTTTCGGACCACAACAATAACAATTTAACGGAAAAAAAGAAAAAAAATGAACGCACTCGCAAATAGGGGTGCAACACGAGGACTTCCCAGGGGGTCACCCATCCTAGTACTACTCTCGCCCAAGCACGCTTAACTTAACTTCAGAGTTCTGATGGGATCCGGTGCATTTATGATTGCAACCATCAATAGCCCCGCACTTTATTCTATCATAGCGTACGCTCCCGTGCGCGGGTTCTGATCCCCCACCTTTCAGACGGGCATAACTTTAGATCCGGAAGGAGTTATGGGACCCACAGCATATCACCGCGAAGCTCTCGCCGAGCCCCATGTGCTGAGCTATGGGTACAGCCCGTAGCTACTCCACGAAGCAAAAAGAGGACGTTTCGAGCCATTTCGACCACATTTAGTGCGCAGCTACTGTTGTTCGGCACGTTTAAGGGTGTGGGACCCGCCCGTCACCGGCTCGTGGCGACTGTCGTACCTTTTTTTCCTCATACTCGCTAACCACTAATCGAGTTTCGGACCACAACAATAACAATTTAACGGAAAAAAAGAAAAAAAATGAACGCACTCGCAAAAAGGGGTGCAACACGAGGACTTCCCAGGGGGTCACCCATCCTAGTACTACTCTCGCCCAAGCACGCTTAACTTAACTTCAGAGTTCTGATGGGATCCGGTGCATTAGTGCTGGTATGATCGCAACCATCAATAGCCCCGCACTTTATTCTATCATAGCGTACGCTCCCGTGCGCAGGTTCTGATCCCCACCCTTCAGACGGGCATAACTTTTGATCCGGGAGGAGTTACGGGACCCACAACATATCACCGTGAAGCTCTCGCCGAGCCCCAAGTGCTAATCTATGGTTACAGCCCGGGGCTACTTCCGGGAGCAAAAAAAGCCGTTTCGAGTTATTTCGGCCACATTTAGTTCGCAGATACTGTTTTTTCGCCAGGCTGCGGGACCCAATCGTTGCAGGCACGGGGAGATTGTCGTACCTTTCTGTCCTCGTACTAGTCAACCACTAATCGAGTTTCGGACCACAGCAAGACCAACTGAACGCACTCGCAAAAAGGGGTGCAACACGAGGACTTCCCAAGGGGTCACCTATCCTAGTACTTCTCACGCCCAAGCACGCTTAACTTCGGATTTATGTTGGGATCCGGTGCATTAATGCTGGTTTGATCGCACCCATCAATGGCTCCGCACTTTATTCTTTCATAGCGTATGCTCCCGTGCGCGGGTTCTGATCCCCCACCCTTCAGACGGGCATAACTTTTGATCTGGAAGGAGGTATGGGACCCACAGCATATCACCGCAAAGCTCTCGCCGAGTCCCATGTGCTGAGCAATGGTTACAGCCCATGGCTACTCCGGGAAGCAAAAAGAGGCCGTTTCGAGCCATTTCGGCCAAATTTAGTTCGCAGCTACTATTTTTCGGCACGTTTAAGGGTGTGGCACCCGCTCGTCATCCGCTCGTGGAGATTATCGTACCTTTTTTTCCTCGTACTCGCCAACCACTAATCGAGTTTCGGACCACAACAATACCAACAGAAGGGAAAAAAAGAAAAAAAAACTGAACGCACTCGCAAAAAGGGGTGCAACACGAGGACTTCCCAAGAGGTCACCTATCCTAGTACTTCTCTCGCCCAAGCACGATTAACTTCGGAGTTCTGATGGGATCCGGTGCATTAATGCTGGTTTGATCGCACCCATCAATGGCCCGGAACTTTATTCTTTCATAGTGTACGCTCCCGTGCGCGGGTTCTGATCCCCCACCTTTCAGACGGGCATAACTTTAGATCCGGAAGGAGTTACGGGACCCACAGCATATCACCGCGAAGCTCTCGCCGAGCCCCATGTGCTGAGCTATGGGTACAGCCCGTAGCTACTCCAGGAAGCAAAAAGAGGCCGTTTCGAGCCATTTCGACCACATTTAGTTCGCAGCTACTGTTTTTCGGCACGTTTAAGGGTGTGTGACCCGCTCGTCACCGGCTCGTGGCGATTGTCGTACCTTTTTTTCCTCATACTCGCTAACCACTAATCGAGTTTCGGACCAAAACAATAACAATTTAACGGAAAAAAAGAAAAAAAATGAACGCACTCGCAAAAAGGGGTGCAACACGAGGACTTCCCAGGGGGTCACCCATCCTAGTACTACTCTCGCCCAAGCACGCTTAACTTCAGAGTTCTGATGGGATCCGGTGCATTAGTGCTGGTATGATCGCAACCATCAATAGCCCCGCACTTTATTCTATCATAGCGTACGCTCCCGTGCGCAGGTTCTGATCCCCACCCTTCAGACGGGCATAACTTTTAATCCGGGAGGAGTTACGGGACCCACAACATATCACCGTGAAGCTCTCGCCGAGCCCCAAGTGCTAGTCTATGATTACAGCCCGGGGCTACTTCCGGGAGGAAAAAAAAGCCGTTTCGAGTTATTTCGGCCACATTTAGTTCGCAGCTACTGTTTTTCGCCAGGCTGCGGCACCCAATCGTTGCAGGCGCGGGGAGATTGTCGTACCTTTCTGTCCTCGTACTCGTCAACCACTAATCAAGTTTCGGACCACAGCAAGACCAACTGAACGCACTCGCAAAAAGGGGTGCAACACGAGGACTTCCCAAGGGGTCACCTATCCTAGTACTTCTCACGCCCAAGCACGCTTAACTTCGGATTTCTGTTGGGATCCGTTGCATTAATGCTGGTTGATCGCACCCATCAATGGCTCCGCACTTTATTCTTTCATAGCGTACGCTCTCGTGCGCGGGTTCTGATCCCCCACCCTTCAGACGGGCATAACTTTTGATCTGGAAGGAGGTATGGGACCCACAGCATATCACCGCGAAGCTCTCGCCGAGTCCCACGTGCTGAGCAATGGGTACAGCCATGGCTACTCCGGGAAGCAAAAAGAGGCCGTTTCGAGACATTTCGGCCAAATTTAGTTCGCAGCTACTATTTTTCGGCACGTTTAAGGGTGTGGCACCCGCTCGTCATCGGCTTGTCGAGATTGTCGTACCTTTATTTCCACGTACTCGCCAACCACTAATCGAGTTTCGGACCACAACAATACCAACTGAAGGGAAAAAAAGAAAAAAAAACTGAACGCACTCGCAAAAAGGGGTGCAACACGAGGACTTCCCAAGGGGTCACCTATCCTAGTACTTCTCTCGCCCAAGCACACTTAACTTCGGAGTTCTGATGGGATCCGGTGCATTAATGCTGGTTTGATCGCACCCATCAATGGCCCCGCACTTTATTCTTTCATAGCGTACGCTCCCGTGCGCGGGTTCTGATCCCCCACCTTTCAGACGGGCATAACTTTTGATCCGGAAGGAGTTACGGGACCCACAGCATATCACCGCGAAGCTCTTGCCGAGCCCCATGTGCTGTGCTATGGGTACAGCCCGTGGCCACTCCAGGAAGCATAAAGAGGCCGTTTCGAGCCATTTCGACCACATTTAGTTCGCAGCTACTGTTTTTCGGCACGTTTAAGGGTGTGGGACCCGCTCGTCACCGGCTCGTGGCGATTGTCGTACCTTTTTTTCCTCATATTCGCTAACCACTAATCGAGTTTCGGACCACAACAATACCAATTGAACGGAAAAAAAGAAAAAAAATGAACGCACTCGCAAAAAGGGGTGCAACACGAGGACTTCCCAGGGGTCACTCATCCTAGTACTATTCTCGCCCAAGCACGCTTAACTTAACTTCAGAGTTCTGATGGGATCCGGTGCATTAGTGCTGGTATGATCGCAACCATCAATAGCCCCGCACTTTATTCTATCATAGCGTACGCTCCCGTGCGCAGGTTCTGATCCCCACCCTTCAGACGGGCATAACTTTTGATCCGGGAGGAGTTACGGGACCCACAACATATCACCGTGAAGCTCTCGCCGAGCCCCAAGTGCTAGTCTATGATTACAGCCCGGGGCTACTTCCGGGAGGAAAAAAAAGCCGTTTCGAGTTATTTCGGCCACATTTAGTTCACAGATACTGTTTTTCGCCAGGCTGCGGGACCCAACCGTTGCAGGTGCGAGGAGATTGTCGTACCTTTCTGTCCTCGTACTCGCCAACCACTAATCGAGTTTCGGACCACAGCAAGACCAACTCAACGCACTCGCAAAAAGGGGTGCAACACGAGGACTTCCCAAGGGGTCACCTCTCCTAGTACTTCTCACGCCAAAGCACGCTTAACTTCGGATTTATGTTGGGATCCGGTGCATTAATGCTGGTTTGATCGCACCCATCAATGGCTCCGCACTTTATTCTTTCATAGCGTACGCTCCCGTGCGCGGGTTCTGATCCCCCACCCTTCAGACGGGCATAACTTTTGATCTGGAAGGAGGTATGGGACCCACAGCATATCACCGCGAAGCTCTCGCCGAGTCCCACGTGCTGAGCAATGGTAACAGCCCATGGCTACTCCGGGAAGCAAAAAGAGGCCGTTTCGAGCCATTTCGGCCAAATTTAGTTTGCAGCTACTATTTTTCGGCACGTTTAAGGGTGTGGCACCCGCTCGTCATCGGCTCGTGGAGATTGTCGTACCTTTTTTCCCTCGTACTCGCCAACCACTAATCGAGTTTCGGACCACAACAATACCAACTGAACGGAAAAAAAGAAAAAAAAAACTGAACGCACTCGCAAAAAGGGACTTCCCAAGGGGTCACCTATCCTAGTACTTTTCTCGCCCAAGCACGCTTAACTTCGGAGTTCTGATGGGATCCGGTGCATTAATGTTGGTTTGATCGCACCCATCAATGGCCCCGCACTCTATTCTTTCATAGCGTACGCTCCCGTGCGCGGGTTCTGATCCCCCACCTTTCAGACGGGCATAACTTTTGATCCGGAAGGAGTTACGGGACCCACAGCATATCACCGCGAAGCTCTCGCCGAGCCCCACGTGCTGAGCTATGGGTACAGCCCGTGGCTACTCCGGGAAGCAAAACGAGGCCGTTTCGAGCCATTCCGACCACATTTAGTTCGCAGCTACTGTTTTTCGGCACGTTTAAGGGTGTGGGACCCGCTCGTCACCGGCTCGTGGAGATTGTCGTACCTTTTTTTCCTCATACTCGCTAACCACTAATTGAGTTACGGACCACAACAATACCAACTGAACGGAAAAAAAGAAAAAAAAATGAACGCACTCGCAAAAAGGGGTGCAACACGAGGACTTCCCATGGGTCACCCATCCTAGTACTACTCTCGCCCAAGCACGCTTAACTTAACTTCAGAGTTCTGATGGGATCCGGTGCATTAGTGCTGGTATGATCGCAACCATCAATAGCCCCACACTTTATTCTATCATAGCGTACGCTCCCGTGCGCAGGTTCTGATCCCCACCCTTCAGACGGGCATAACTTTTGATCTGGGAGGAGTTACGGGACCCACAACATATCACCGTGAAGCTCTCGCCGAGCCCCAAGTGCTAATCTGTGGTTATAGCCCGGGGCTACTTCCGGGAGCAAAAAAAAGCCGTTTTGAGTTATTTCGGCCACATTTAGTTCGCAGCTACTGTTTTTCGCCAGGCTGCGGGACCCAATCGTTGCAGGCGCGGGGAGATTGTCGTACCTTTCTGTCCTCGTACTCGTCAACCACTAATCGAGTTTCGGACCACAGCAAGACCAACTGAACGCACTCGCAAAAAGGGGTGCAACACGAGGACTTCCCAAGGGGTCACCTATCCTAGTACTTCTCACGCCCAAGCACGCTTAACTTCGGATTTCTGTTGGGATCCGGTGCATTAATGCTGGTTTGATCGCACCCATCAATGGCTCCGCACTTTATTCTTTCATAGCGTACGCTCCCATGCGCGGGTTCTGATCCCCCACCCTTCAGATGGGCATAACTTTTGATCTGGAAAGAGGTATGGGACCCACAGCATATCACCGCGAAGCTCTCGCCGAGTCCCACGTGCTAAGCAATGGGTACAGCCCATGGCTACTCCGGGAAGCAAAAAGAGGCCGTTTCGAGCCATTTCGGCCAAATTTAGTTCGCAGCTACTATTTTTCGGCACGTTTAAGGGTGTGGCACCCGCTCGTCATCGGCTCGTGGAGATTATCGTACCTTTTTTTCCTCGTACTCGCCAAACACTAATCGAGTTTCGGACCACAACAATCCCAACTGAAGGGAAAAAAAGAAAAAAAAACTGAACGCACTCGCAAAAAGGGGTGCAACACGAGGACTTCCCAAGGGGTCACCTATCCTAGTACTTCTGTCGCCCAAGCATGATTAACTTCAGAGTTCTGATGGGATCCAGTGCATTAATGCTGGTTTGATCGCACCCATCAATGGCCCGGAACTATATTCTTTCATAGCGTACGCTCCCGTGCGCGGGTTCTGATCCCCCACCTTTCAGACGGGCATAACTTTTGATCCGGAAGGAGTTACGGGACCCACAGCATATCACCGTGAAGCTCTCCCCGAGCCCACGTGCTGAGCTATGGGTACAGCCCGTGGCTACTCCGGGAAGCAAAAAGAGGCCATTTCGAGCAATTTCAGCCACATTTAGTTCGTAGCTACTGTTTTTCGGCACGTTTAAGGGTGTGGGACCAGCTCGTCACCGGATCGTGGAGATTGTCGTACCTTTTTTTCCTCATACTCGCTAACCACTAATTGAGTTTCGGACCACAACAATACCAACTGAATGGAAAAAAAGAAAAAAAACTGAACGCACTCGCAAAAAGGGGTGCAACACGAGGACTTCCCAGGGTTCACCCATCCTAGTACTACTCTCGCCCAAGCACGCTTTACTTAACTTCAGAGTTCTGATGGGATCCGGTGCATTAGTGCTGGTATGATCGCACCCATCAATAGCCTCGCACTTTATTCTATCATAGCGTACGCTCCCGTGCGCAAGTTTTGATCCCCTACCCTTCAGACGGGCATTACTTTTGATCCGGAAGGAGTTACGGGACCCACAACATATCGCCGTGAAGCTCTCGCCGAGCCCCAAGTGCTAATCTATGGTTACAGCCCAGGGCTACTTCCGGGAGCAAAATAAAGCCGTTTCGAGTCATTTCGGTCACATTTAGTTCGCAGCTACTGTTTTTCGCCAGGCTGCGGGACCTAATTGTTGCAGGCGCGGGGAGATTGTCGTACCTTTCTATCCTCGTACTCGCCAACCACTAATCGAGTTTCGGACCACAGCAAGATCAACTGAACGCACTCGCAAAAATGGGTGCAACACGAGGACTTCCCAAGGGGTCGCCTATCCTAGTACTTTTCACGCCCAAGCACGCTTAACTTCAGAGTTCTGATGGGATCCGGTGCATTAATGCTGGTTTGATCGCACCCATCAATGGCCCCGCACTTTATTCTTTCATAGCGTACGCTCCCGTGCGCGGGTTCTGATCTCCCACCCTTCAGATGGGCATAACTTTTGATCCGGAAAGAGTTACGGGACCCATAGCATATCACCGCGAAGCTCTCGCCGAGCCCCACGTGCTGAGCTACGGGTACAGCCTGTGGCTACTCCGGGAAGCAAAAAGAGGTCATTTCGAGCCATTTCGGCCACATTTAATTCGCAGCTACTGTTTTTCGGCACGTTTAAGGGTGTGGCACCCGCTCGTCATCGGCTCGTGGAGATTGTCGTACCTTTTTTTACTCGTACTCGCCAACCACTAATCGAGTTTTGGACCGCAACAATACCAAATGAATGGAAAAAAAGAAAAAATAAATAAACGCACTCGCAAAAAGGTGTGCAACACGAGGACCCTTGTACTACTCTCGCCCAAGCACACTTAACTTCGGAGTTCTGATGGGATACGGTGCATTAGTGCTGGTATGATCGCACCTATAAATAGCCCCGCACTTTATTCTTTCATAGCGTACGCTCCCGTGCGCGGGTTATGATCCCCCACCCTTCAGATGGGTATAACTTTTGATCCGGAAGGAGTTACGGGACCCACAGCATATCACCGCGAAGCTCTCGCCGAGATCCAAGTGCTAAGTTACTGGTATAGCCCGGGGCTACTTCCGGGGGCAAATAAAAAGCCGTTTCGAGCCATTTTGGACACTTTTAGATCGCAAGTACTATTTTTCGGCAGGCTGCGGGACCCGCTCATTGCAGGCGCGGGGAGATTGTCGTACCTTTCTGTCCTCGTACTCGCCAACCACTAATCGAGTTTCGGACCACAGCAAGACCAAATGAACGGAAATATATAAAAAAACTGAACGCACTCGCAAAAAGGGGTGCAACACGAGGACTTCCCAAGGGGTCACCTATCCTAGTACTTCTCTCGCCCAAGCACACTTAACTTCGGAGTTCTGATGGGATCCGGTGCATTAATGCTGGTTTGATCGCACCTATCAATGGCCCTGCACTTTATTCTTTCATAGCGTACGCTCTCGTGCGCGGGTTCTGATCCCCCACCATTCTGACGGGCATAACTTTTGATCCGGAAGGAGTTACGGGACCCACAGCATATCACCGCGAAGCTCTCGCCGAGCCCCAGGTGCTGAGCTATGGGTACAGCCCGTGGCTACTCCGGAAAGCAAAAAGAGGCCGTTTCGAGCCATTTCGACCACATTTAGTTCGCAGCTACTATTTTTTGGCACGTTTAAGGGTGTGGGACCCGCTCGTCACCGGCTCGTGGAGATTGTTGTACCTTTTTTCCTCGTACTCGCCAAACACTAATCGAGTTTCGGACCACAACAATACCAACTGAACGGAAAAAAAGAAAAAAAAAACTAAACGCACTCGCAAAAAGGGGTGCAACACGAGGACTTTCCAGGGGTCACCCATCCTAGTACTACTCTCGCCCAAGCACGCATAACTTAACTTCAGAGTTCTGATGGGATCCGATGCATTAGTGCTGGTATGATCGCAACCATCAATAGCCCCGCACTTTATTCTATCATAGCGTACGCTCCCGTGCGCGGGTTCTGATCCCCCACCCTTCAAATGGGTATAACTTTTGATCTGGAAGGAGTTACAGGACCCACAGCATATCACCGCGAAGCTCTCGCCACGATCCAAGTGCTAAGCTACAGGTACAACCCGGGGCTACTTCCGGGAGCAAAAAAAAGCCGTTTCGAGCCATTTCGGGCACTTTTAGATCGCAAGTACTATTTTTCGGTAGGCTGCGGGACCCGCTCATTGCAGGCGCGGGGAGATTGTCGTACCTTTCTGTCCTCGTACTCGCCAACCACTAATCGAGTTTCGGACCACAGCAAGACCAACTGAACGGAAATATATAAAAAAACTGAACGCACTCGCAAAAAGGGGTGCAACACGAGGACTTCCCAAGGGGTCACCTATCCTAGTACTTCTCAAGCCCAAGCACGCTTAACTTCAGAGTTCTGATGGGATCCGGTGCATTAATGCTGGTTTGATCGCACCCATCAATGGCCCCGCACTTTATTCTTTCATATCGTACGCTCCCGTGCGGGGGTTCTGATTCCCCACCCTTCAAACGGGCATAACTTTTGATCTGGAAGGGGTTATGGGACCCACAGCATATCACCGCGAAGCTCTCGCCGAGCCCCACGTGCTGAGCTATGGTTACAGCCCGTGGCTACTCCGGGAAGCAAAAAGAGGCCGTTTCGAGCCATTTCGACCACATTTAGTTCGCAACTACTGTTTTTTGGCACGTCTAAGGGTATGGGACCCGCTTGTCACCGGCTCGTGGAGATTGTCGTACCTTTTTTTCCTCATACTCGCTAACCACTAATCGAGTTTCGGACCACAACAATACCAACTGAACGGAAAAAAAGAAAAAAAAATGAACGCACTCGCAAAAAGGGGTGCAACACGAGGACTTCCCAGGGGTCACCCATCCTAGCACTACTCTCGCCCAAGCACGCATAACTTAACTTCAGAGTTCTGATGGGATCCGGTGCATTAGTGCTGGTATGATCGCAACCATCAATAGCCCCGCACTTTATTCTATCATAGCGTACGCTCCCGTGCGCAGGTTTTGATCCCCCACCCTTCAGACGGGCATAACTTTTGATCCGGAAGGAGTTACGGGACCCACAATATATCACCGTGAAGCTCTCGCCGAGCCCCAAGTGATAATCTATGGTTACAGCCCGGGGCTACTTCCGGGAGCAAAAAAAAGCCGTTTCGAGTCATTTCAGCCACATTTAGTTCGCAGCTACTGTTTTTCGCCAGGCTGCGGGACCCAATCGATGCAGGCGCGGGGAGATTGTCGTACCTTTCTGTCCTCGTACTCGCCAACCACTAATCGAGTTTCGGACCACAGCAAGACCAACTGAACGCACTCGCAAAAAGGGGTGCAACACGAGGACTTCCCAAGGGGTCACCTATCCTAGTACTTCTCAAGCCCAAGCACGCTTAACTTCAGAGTTCCGATGGGATCCGGTGCATTAATGCTGGTTTGATCGCACCCATCAATGGCCCCGCACTTTATTCTTTCATATTGTACGCTCCCGTGCGCGGGTTCTGATTCCCCACCCTTTAGACGGGCATAACTTTTGATCTGGAAGGAGGTATGGGACCCACAGCATATCACCGCGAAGCTCTCGCCAAGTCCCACGTGCTGAGCAATGGGTACAGCCCATGGCTACTCCGGGAAGCAAAAAGAGGCCGTTTCGAGCCATTTCGGCCAAATTTAGTTCGCAGCTACTATTTTTTGGCACGTTTAAGGGTGTGGCACCCGCTCGTCATCGGCTCGTGGAGATTGTCGTACCTTTTTTTCCTCGTACTCGCCAAACACTAATCGAGTTTCGGACCACAACAATACCAACCGAACGGAAAAAAAATCTAAACGCACTCTCAAAAAGGGGTGCAACACGAGGACTTTCGAAGGGGTCACCTATCCTAGTACTTCTCTCGCCCAAGCACGCTTAACTTTGGAGTTCTGATGGGATCCGGTGCATTAATGCCGGTTTGATCGCACCTATCAATGGCCCCGCACTTTATTCTTTCATAGCGTACGCTCCCGTGCGCGGGTTCTGATCCCCCACCCTTCAGATGGGCATAACTTTTGATCCGGAAGGAGTTACGGGACCCACAACATATCACCGTGAAGCACTCGCCGAGCCCCAAGTGCTAATCTATGGTTACAGCCCGGGGCTACTCCGGGAAGCAAAAAGAGGCCGTTTCGAGCCATATCGGCCACATTTAGTTCGCAGCTACTTTTTTTCGGCACGTTTAAGGGTGTGGCACCCACTCGTCATCGGCTCGTGGAGATTGTCATACCTTTTTTTCTCGTACTCGCCAACCACTAATTGAGTTTCGGACCGCAACAATACCAACTGAACGGAAAAAAAGAAAAAAAAATTGAACGCACTCGCAAAAAGGGGTGCAACACGAGGACTTCCCAGGGGTCACCCATCCTAGCACTACTCTCGCCCAAGCACGCATAACTTAACTTCAGAGTTCTGATGGGATCCGGTGCATTAGTGCTGGTATGATCGCAACCATCAATAGCCCCGCACTTTATTCTATCATAGCGTACGCTCCCGTGTGCAGGTTCTGATCCCCCACCCTTCAGACGGGCATAACTTTTGATCGGAAGGAGTTACGGGACCCACAAAATATCACCGTGAAGCTCTCGCCGAGCCCCAAGTGCTAATCTATGGTTACAGCCCGAGGCTACTTCCGGGAGCAAAAAAAAGTAGTTTCGAGTCATTTCGGCCACATTTAGTTCGCAGCTACTGTTTTTCGCCAGGCTGCGGGACCCAATCGATGCGGGCGCGGGGAGATTGTCGTACCTTTCTGTCCTCGTACTCGCCAACCACTAATCGAGTTTCGGACCACAGCAAGACCAACTGAACGCACTCGTAAAAAGGGGTGCAACACGAGGACTTCCCAAGGGGTCACCTATCCTAGTACTTCTCAAGCCCAAGCACGCTTAACTTCAGAGTTCTGATGGGATCCGGTGCATTAATGCTGGTTTGATCGCACCCATCAATAGCCCCGCACTTTATTCTATCATAGCGTACGCTCCCGTGTGCAGGTTCTGATCCCCCACCCTTCAGACGGGCATAACTTTTGATCCGGAAGGAGTTACGGGACCCACAACATATCATCGTGAAGCTCTCGCCGAGCCCCAAGTGCTAATCTATGGTTACAGCCCGGGGCTACTTCCGGGAGCAAAAAAAAGCCGTTTCGAGTCATTTCAGCCACATTTAGTTCGCAGCTACTGTTTTTCGCCAGGCTGCGGGACCCAATCGATGCAGGCGCGGGGAGATTATCGTACCTTTCTGTCCTCGCACTCGCCAACCACTAATCGAGTTTCGGACCACAGCAAGACCAACTGAACGCACTCGCAAAAAGGGGTGCAACACGAGGACTTCCCAAGGGGTCACCTATCCTAGTACTTCTCAAGCCCAAGCACGCTTAACTTCAGAGTTCTGATGGGATCCGGTGCATTAATGCTGGTTTGATCGCACCCATCAATGGCCCCGCACTTTATTCTTTCAAATTTTACGCTCCCGTGCGCGGGTTCTGATTCCCCACCCTTTAGACGGGCATAACTTTTGATCTGGAAGGAGGTATGGGACCCACAGCATATCACCGCGAAGCTCTCGCCAAGTCCCACGTGCTGAGCAATGGGTACAGCCCATGGCTACTCCGGGAAGCAAAAAGAGGCCGTTTTGAGCCATTTCGGCCAAATTTAGTTCGCAGCTACTATTTTTCGGCACGTTTAAGGGTGTGGCACCCGCTCGTCATCGGCTCGTGGAGATTGTCGTACCTTTTTTTCCTCGTACTCGCCAAATACTAATCGAGTTTCGGACCACAACAATACCAACTGAACGGAAAAAAAGAAAAAAAATCTAAACGCACTCTCAAAAAGGGGTGCAACACGAGGACTTCCCAAGGGGTCACCTATCCTAGTACTTCTCTCGCCGATGCACGCTTAACTTCGGAGTTCTGATGGGATCCGGTGCATTAATGCCGGTTTGATCGCACCTATCAATGGCCCCGTACTTTATTCTTTCATAGCGTACGCTCCCGTGCGCGGGTTCTGATCCCCCACCCTTCAGATGGGCATAACTTTTGATCCGGAAAGAGTTACGGGACCCACAGCATATCACCGCGAAGCTCTCGCCGAGCCACTTGCTGAGCTATGGGTATAGCCCATGGCTATTGCGGGAAGCAAAAAGAGGCCGTTTCGAGCCATATCGGCCACATTTAGTTCGCAGCTACTTTTTTTCGGCACGTTTAAGGGTGTGGCACCCGCTCGTCATCGGCTCGTGGAGATTGTCATACCTTTTTTTCTCGTACTCGCCAACCACTAATTGAGTTTCGGACCGCAACAATACCAACTGAACGGAAAAAAAGAAAAAAAAATTGAACGCACTCGCAAAAAGGGGTGCAACACGAGGACTGCCCAGGGGGTCACCCATCCTAGTACTACTCTCGCCCAAGCACACTTAACTTCGGAGTTCTGATGGGATACGGTGCATTAGTGCTGGTATGATCGCACCCATAAATAGCCCCGCACTTTATTCTTTCATAGCGTACGCTCCCGTGCGCGGGATGGGTATAACTTTTGATCCGGAAGGAGTTACGGGACCCACAGCATATCACCGCGAAGCTCTCGCCGAGATCCAAGTGCTAAGCTACGGGTACAGCCCGGGGCTACTTCCGGGAGCAAAAAAAAGCCATTTCGAGCCATTTCAGGCACTTTTAGATCGCAAGTACTATTTTTCGGCAGGCTGCGGGACCCGCTCATTGCAGGCGTGGGGAGATTGTCATACCTTTCTGTCCTCGTACTCGCCAACCACTAATCGAGTTTCGGACCACAGCAAGACCAACTGAACGGAAATATATAAAAAAACTGAACGCACTCGCAAAAAGGGGTGCAACACGAGGACTTCCCAAGGGGTCACCTATCCTAGTACTTCTCAAGCCCAAGCACGCTTAACTTCAGAGTTCTGATGGGATCCGGTGCATTAATGCTGGTTTGATCGCACCCATCAATGGCCTCGCACTTTATTCTTTCATATCGTACGCTCCCATGCGCGGGTTCTGATACCCCACCCTTCAGACGGGCATAACTTTTGATCTGGAAGGAGGTATGGGACCCACATCATATCACCGCGAAGCTCTCGCCGAGTCCCACGTGATGAGCAATGGGTACAGCCCATGGCTACTCCGGGAAGCAAAAAGAGGCCGTTTCGAGCCATTTCGGCCAAATTTAGTTCGCAGCTACTATTTTTCGGTACGTTTAAGGGTGTGGCACCCGCTCGTCATCGGCTCGTGGAGATTGTCGTACCTTTTTTTCCTCGTACTCGCCATACACTAATCGAGTTTCGGACCACAACAATACCAACTGAACGGAAAAAAAGAAAAAAAAAACTAAACGCACTCGCAAAAAGGGGTGCAACACGAGGACTTCCCAAGGGGTCACCTATCCTAGTACTTCTCTCGCCCAAGCACGCTTAACTTCGGAGTTCTGATGGGATCCGGTGCATTAATGCTGGTTTGATCGCACCCATCAATGGCCCCGCACTTTATTCTTTCATATCATAGCGTACGCTCCCGTGCGCGGGTTCTGATCCCCCACCATTCAGACGGGCATAACTTTTGATCCGGAAGGAGTTACGGGACCCACAGCATATCACCGCGAAGCTCTCGCCGAGCCCCACGTGCTGAGCTATGGTTACAGCCCGTGGCTACTCCGGGAAGCAAAAAGAGGCCGTTTCGAGCCATTTCGACCACATTTAGTTCGCAGCTACTGTTTTTTGGCACGTTTAAGGGTGTGGGACCCGCTCGTCACCGGCTCGTGGAGATTGTCGTACCTTTTTTTCCTCGTACTCGCCAACCACTAATCGAGTTTCGGACTACAACAATACCAACTGAACGGAAAAAAAGAAAAAAAAATGAACGCACTCGCAAAAAGGGGTGCAACACGAAGACTTCCCAGGGGTCACCCATCCTAGTACTACTCTCGCCCAAGCACGCATAACTTAACTTCAGAGTTCTGATGGGATCCGGTGCATAAGTGCTGGTATGATCGCAACCATCAATAGCCCCGCACTTTATTCTATCATAGCGTACGCTCCCGTGCGCAGGTTCTGATCCCCCACCCTTCAGATGGGCATAACTTTTGATCCGGAAAGAGTTACGGGACCCACAGCATATCACCGCGAAGCTCTCGCCGAGCTCCAGGTGCTGAGTTATGGGTACAGCCTGTGGCTACTCCGGGAAGCAAAAAGAGGTCATTTCGAGCCATTTCGGCCACATTTAGTTCGCCGCTACTTTTTTCCGGCACGTTTAAGGGTGTGGCACCCGCTCGTCATCGGCTTGTGGATATTGTCATACCTTTTTTTTCTCGTACTCGCCAACCACTAATTGAGTTTCGGACCGCAACAATACCAACTGAACGGAAAAAAAGAAAAAAAAATGAACGCACTCGCAAAAAGGTGTGCAACACGAGGACTTCCCAGGGGGTCACCCATCCTAGTACTACTCTCGCCCAAGCACACTTAACTTCGGAGTTCTGATGGGATACGATGCATTAGTGCTGGTATGATCGCACCAATAAATAGCCCCGCACTTTATTCTTTCATAGCGTACGCTCCCGTGCGCGGGTTCTGATCCCCCACCCTTCAGATGGGTATAACTTTTGATCCGGAAGGAGTTACGGGACCCACAGCATATCACCGCGAAGCTCTCGCCGAGATCCAGGTGCTAAGCTATGGGTACATCCCGGGGCTACTTCCGGGAGCAAAAAAAAGCCATTTCGAGCCATTTCGGGCACTTTTAGATCGCAAGTACTATTTTTCGGCAGGCTGCGGGACCCGCTCATTGCAGGCGCAGGGAGATTGTCGTACCTTTCTGTCCTCGTACTCGCAAACCACTAATCGAGTTTCGGACCACAGCAAGACCAACTGAATGGAAATATATAAAAAAACTGAACGCACTCGCAAAAAGGGGTGCAACACGAGGACTTCCCAAGGGGTCACCTATCCTAGTACTTCTCACGCCCAAGCACACTTAACTTCAGAGTTCTGATGGGATCCGGTGCATTAATGCTGGTTTGAGTGCACCCATCAATGGCCCCGCACTTTATTCTTTCATATCGTACGCTCCCGTGCGCAGGTTCTGATTCCCCACCCTTCAGACGGGCATAACTTTTGATCTGGAAGGAGGTATGGGACCCACAGCATATCACCGCGAAGCTCTCGCCGAGTCCCACGTGCTGAGCAATGGGTACAGCCCATGGCTATTCCGGGAAGCAAAAAGAGGCCATTTCGAGCCATTTCGGCCAAATTTAGTTCGCAGCTACTATTTTTCGGCACGTTTAAGGGTGTGGCACCCGCTCGTCATCGGCTCGTGAGGATTGTCGTACCTTTTTTTCCTCGTACTCGCCAACCACTAATCGAGTTTCGGACCACAAAAATACCAACTGAACGGAAAAAAAGAAAAAAAAAACTAAACGCACTCGCAAAAAGGGGTGCAACACGAGGACTTCCCAAGGGGTCACCTATCCTAGTACTTCTCTCGCCCAAGCACGCTTAACTTCGGAGTTCTGATGGGATCCGGTGCATTAATGCTGGTTTGATCGCACCCATCAATGGCCCCGCACTTTATTCTTTCATAGCGTACGCTCCCGTGCACGGGTTCTGATCCCCCACCTTTCAGACGGGCATAACTTTTGATCCGGAAGGAGTTACGAGACCCACAGCATATCACCGCAAAGCACTCGCCGAGCCCCACGTGCTGAGCTATGGGTACAGCCCGTGGCTACTCCGGGAAGCAAAAAGAGGCCGTTTCGAGCCATTTCGGCCAAATTTAGTTTGCAGCTACTATTTTTCGTTACGTTTAAGGGTGTGGCACCCGCTCGTCATCGGCTCGTGGAGATTGTCGTACCTTTTTTTCCTCGCACTCGCAAAAAGGGGTGCAACACGAGGACTTCCCAAGGGGTCACCTATCCTAGTACTTCTCTCGCCCAAGCACGCTTAACTTCGGAGTTCTGATGGGATCCGGTGCATTAATGCTGGTTTGATCGCACCCATCAATGGCCCCGCACTTTATTCTTTCATAAAGTACGCTTCCGTGCGCGGGTTCTGATCCCCCACCATTCAGACGGGCATAACTTTTGATCTGGAAGGAGTTACGGGACCCACAGCATATCACCGCGAAGCTCTCGCCGAGGCCCAGGTGTTGAGCTACGGGTACAGCCTGTGGCTACTCCGGGAAGCAAAAAGAGGCCATTTCGGCCACATTTAGTTCGCAGCTACTTTTTTTCGGCACGTTTAAGGGTGTGGCACCCGCTCGACATCGGCTCGTGGATATTGTCATACCTTTTTTTTCTCGTACTCGCCAACCACTAATTGAGTTTCGGACCGCAACAATACCAACTGAACGGAAAAAAAGTAAAAAAAAATGAACGCACTCGCAAAAAGGGGTGCAATACGAGGACTTCACAGGGGGTCACCTATCCTAGTACTTCTCTCTCCCAAGCACACTTAACTTCGGAGTTCTGATGGTATACGGTGCATTAGTGCTGGTATGATCGCACCCATAAATAGCCTCTCACTTTATTCTTTCATAGCGTATGCTCCCGTGCGCGGGTTCGGATCCCCCACCCTTCAGACGGGCATAACTTTTGATCCGGAAGGAGTTACGGGACCCACAGCATATCACCGCGAAGCTCTCACCGAGATCCAAGTGCTAAGTTACGGGTACAGCCCGGGGCTACTTCCGGGAGCAAAAAAAAGCCGTTTCGAGCCATTTCGGGCACTTTTAGATCGCAAGTACTATTTTTCGGCAGGCTGCGGGACCCGCTCATTGCAGGCGCGGGCAGATTGTCGTACCTTTCTGTCCTCGTACTCGCCAACCACTAATCGAGTTTCGGACCACAGCCGGACCAACTGAACGGAAATATATAAAAAAACTGAACGCACTCGCAAAAAGGGGTGCAACACGAGGACTTCCCATGGGGTCACCTATCCTAGTACTTCTCACGCCCAAGCACGCTTAACTTCGGAGTTCTGATGGGATCCGGTGCGTTAATGCTGGTTTGAGTGCACCCATCAATGGCCCCGCACTTTATTCTTTCATATCGTACGCTCCCGTGCGCGGGTTCTGATTCCCCACTCTTCAAACGGGCATAACTTTTGATCTGGAAGGAGGTATGGGACCCACAGCATATCACGCGAAGCTCTCGCCGAGTCCCACGTGCTGAGCAATGGGTACAGCCCATGGCTATTCCGGGAAGCAAAAAGAGGCCATTTCGAGCCATTTCGGCCAAATTTAGTTCGCAGCTACTATTTTTCGGCACGTTTAAGGGTGTGGCACCTGCTCGTCATCGGCTCGTGGAGATTGTCGTACCTTTTTTTCCTCATACTCGCCAACCACTAATCGAGTTTCGGACCACAACAATACCAACTGAACGGAAAAAATGAAAAAAAAAAACTAAACGCACTCGCAAAAAGTGGTGCAACACGAGGACTTCCCAAAGGGTCACCTATCCTAGTACTTCTCTCGCCCAAGCACGCTTAACTTCGGAGTTTTGATGGGATCCGGTGCATTAATGCTGGTTTGATCACACCCATCAATGGCCCCGCACTTTATTCTTTCATAGCGTACGCTCCCGTGCGCGGGTTCTGATCCCCCACCATTCAGACGGGCATAACTTTTGATCCGGAAGGAGTTACGGGACCCACAGCATATCACCGCGAAGCTCTCGCCGAGATCCAAGTGCTAAGTTACGGGTACAGCCCGGGGCTACTTCCGGGAGCAAAAAAAAGCTGTTTCGAGCCATTTCGGGCACTTTTAGATCGCAAGTACTATTTTTCGGCAGGCTGCGGGACCCGCTCATTGCAGGCGCGGGGAGATTGTCGTACCTTTCTGTCCTCGTACTCGCCAACCACTAATCGAGTTTCGGACCACAGCAAGACCAACTGAACGGAAATATATAAAAAAACTGAACGCACTCGCAAAAAGGGGTGCAACACGAGGACTTCCCAAGGGGTCACCTATCCTAGTACTTCTCACGCCCAAGCACGCTTAACTTCAGAGTTCTGATGGGATCCGGTGCATTAATGCTGGTTTGAGTGCACCCATCAATGGCCCCACACTTTATTCTTTCATATCGTACGCTCCCGTGCGCGGGTTCTGATTCCCCACCCTTCAAACGGGCATAACTTTTGATCTGGAAGGAGGTATGGGACCCACAGCATATCACCGCGAAGCTCTCACCGAGTCCCACGTGCTGAGCAATGGGTACAGCCCATGGCTATTCCGGGAAGCAAAAAGAGGCCATTTCGAGCCATTTCGGCCAAATTTAGTTCGCAGCTACTATTTTTCGGCACGTTTAAGGGTGTGGCACCCGCTCGTCATCGGCTCGTGGAGATTGTCGTACCTTTTTTTCCTCGTACTCGCCAACCACTAATCGAGTTTCGGACCACAACAATACCAACTGAACAGAAAAAAAGAAAAAAAAAACTAAACGCACTCGCAAAAAGGGGTGCAACACAAGGACTTCCCAAAGGGTCACCTATCCTAGTACTTCTCTCGCTCAAGCACGCTTAACTTCGGAGTTCTGATGGGATCCGGTGCATTAATGTCGCACCCATCAATGGCCCCGCACTTTATTCTTTCATAGCGTACGCTCCCGTGCGCGGGTTCTGATCCCCCACCATTCAGACGGGCATAACTTTTGATCCGGAAGGAGTTACGGGACCCACAGCATATCACCGGGAAGCTCTCGCCGAGATCCAAGTGCTAAGTTACGGGTACAGCCCGGGGCTACTTCCGGGAGCAAAAAAAAGCTGTTTCGAGCCATTTCGGGCACTTTTAGATCGCAAGTACTATTTTTCGGCAGGCTGCGGGACCCGCTCATTGCAGGCGCGGGCAGATTGTCGTACCTTTCTGTCCTCGTACTCGCCAACCACTAATCGAGTTTCGGACCACAGCAAGACCAACTGAACGGAAATATATAAAAAAACTGAACGCACTCGCAAAAAGGGGTGCAACACGAGGACTTCCCATGGGGTCACCTATCCTAGTACTTCTCACGCCCAAGCACCCTTAACTTCAGAGTTCTGATGGGATCCGGTGCGTTAATGCTGGTTTGAGTGCACCCATCAATGGCCCCGCACTTTATTCTTTCATATCGTACGCTCCCGTGCGCGGGTTCTGATTCCCCACCCTTCAAACGGGCATAACTTTTGATCTGGAAGGAGGTATGGGACCCACAGCATAACACGCGAAGCTCTCGCCGAGTCCCACGTGCTGAGCAATGGGTACAGCCCATGGCTATTCCGGGAAGCAAAAAGAGGCCATTTCGAGCCATTTCGGCCAAATTTAGTTCGCAGCTACTATTTTTGGGCACGTTTAAGGGTGTGGCACCCGCTCGTCATCGGCTCGTGGAGATTGTCGTACCTTTTTTTCCTCGTACTCGCCAACCACTAATCGAGTTTCGGACCACAACAATACCAACTGAACGGAAAAAATGAAAAAAAAAACTAAACGCACTCGCAAAAAGGGGAGCAACACAAGGACTTCCCAAAGGGTCACCTATCCTAGTACTTCTCTCGCCCAAGCACGCTTAACTTCGGAGTTCTGATGGGATCCGGTGCATTAATGCTGGTTTGATCGCACCCATCAAAGGCCCCGCACTTTATTCTTTCATAGCGTACGCTCCCGTTCGCGGGTTCTGATCCCCCACCATTCAGACGGGCATAACCTTTGATCCGGAAGGAGTTACGGGACCCACAGCATATCACCGCAAAGCTCTCGCCGAGATCCAAGTGCTAAGCTACGGGTACAGCCCGGGGCTACTTCCGGGAGCAAAAAAAAGCCCTTTCGAGCCATTTCGGGCACTTTTAGATCGCAAGTACTATTTTTCGGCAGGCTGCGGGACCCGCTCATTGCAGGCGCGGGGAGATTGTCGTACCTTTCTGTCCTCGTACTCGCCAACCACTAATCGAGTTTCGGACCACAGCAAGACCAACTGAACGGATATATATAAAAAAACTGAACGCACTCGCAAAAAGGGGTGCAACACGAGGACTTCCCATGGGGTCACCTATCCTAGTACTTCTCACGCCCAAGCACGCTTAACTTCAGAGTTCTGATGGGATCCGGTGCGTTAATGCTGGTTTGAGTGCACCCATCAATGGCCCCGCACTTTATTCTTTCATATCGTACGCTCCCGTGCGCGGGTTCTGATTCCCCACCCTTCAAACGGGCATAACTTTTGATCTGGAAGGAGGTATGGGACCCACAGCATATCACCGCGAAGCTCTCGCCGAGTCCCACGTGCTGAGCAGTGGGTACAGCCCATGGCTATTCCGGGAAGCAAAAAGAGGCCATTTCGAGCCATTTCGGCCAAATTTAGTTCGCAGCTACTATTTTTCGGCACGTTTAAGGGTGTGGCACCCGCTCGTCATCGGCTCGTGGAGATTGTCGTACCTTTTTTTACTCGTACTCGCCAACCACTAATCGAGTTTCGGACCACAACAATACCAACTGAACGGAAAAAAAGAAAAAAAAAACTAAACGCACTCGCAAAAAGGGGTGCAACACAAGGACTTCCCAAAGGGTCACCTATCCTAGTACTTCTCTCGCCCAAGCACGCTTAACTTCGGAGTTCTGATGGGATCCGGTGCATTAATGCTGGTTTGATCGCACCCATCAATGGCCCCGCACTTTATTCTTTCATAGCGTACGCTCCCGTGCGCGGGTTCTGATCCCCCACCATTCAGACGGGCATAACCTTTGATCCGGAAGGAGTTACGGGACCCACAGCATATCACCGCGAAGCTCTCGCCGAGATCCAAGTGCTAAGCTATGGGTACAGCCCGGGGCTACTTCCGGGAGCAAAAAAAAGCCCTTTCGAGCCATTTCGGGCACTTTTAGATCGCAAGTACTATTTTTCGGCAGGCTGCGGGACCCGTTCATTGCAGGCGCGGGGAGATTGTTGTACCTTTCTGTCCTCGTACTCGCCAACCACTAATCGAGTTTCGGACCACAGCAAGACCAACTGAATGGAAATATATAAAAAAACTGAACGCACTCGCAAAAAGGGGTGCAACACGAGGACTTCCCAAGGGGTGCATTAATGCTGGTTTGATCGCACCCATCAATGGCCCTGCACTTTATTCTTTCATAGCGTACGCTCCCGTGCGCGGGTTCTGATCCCCCACCATTCAGACGGGCATAACTTTTGATCCGGAAGGAGTTACGGGACCCACAGCATATCACCGCGAAGCTCTCGCCGACCCGCACGTGCAGAGATACGGGTACATCCCGTGGCTACTCCGGGAAACAAAAAGAGGCCGTTTCGAGCCATTTCGGCCACTTTTAGTTCGCAGCTACTGTTTTTCGGCACGTTTAAGGTTGTAGGACCCGCTCATCACCGGCTCGTGGAAATTGTCGTAGCTTTTTTTCATTTTACTCGCCAACCGCTAATCGAGTTTCAGACCACAGCAAGACCAACCGAACGGAAAAAAAAATAAAAAAGAACGCACTTGCAAAAAGAGGTGCAACACGAGGTCTTCCAAGGGGGTCACCCATCCTAGTACTACTCTCGCCCAAGCACGCTTAACTTCGGAGTTCTGATGGGATCCGGTGCATTAGTACTGGTACGATCGCACCCATCAATAGCCCCGCACTTTATTCTTTCATACCGTACGCTCTCGTGCGCAGGTTCTGATCCCCCACCCTTCATACGGGCATAACTTTTGATCCGGAAGGAGTTACGGGACCCACAGCATATCACCGCGAAGCTCTCACCGACCCGCACGTGCAGAGTTACGGGTAAATCCCGTGGCTACTCCGGGAAACAAAAGTGGCTGTTTCGAGCCATTTCGGCCACTTTTAGTTCGCAGCTACTGTTTTTCGGCACGTTTAAGGTTGTAGGACCCGCTCATCACCGGCTCGTGGAGATTGTCGTAGCTTTTTTTCATTTTACTCGCCAACCGCTAATCGAGTTTCGGACCACAGCAAGACCAACCGAACGGAAAAAAAAATAAAAATGAACGCACTTGCAAAGAGAGGTGCAACACGAGGTCTTCCAAGGGGGTCACCCATCCTAGTACTACTCTCGCCCAAGCACGCTTAACTTCGGAGTTCTGATGGGACCCGGTGCATTAGTGCTGGTAGGATTGCACCCATCAATAGCCCCGCACTTTATTCTTTCATACCGTACGCTCCCGTGCGCGGGTTCTGATCCCCCACCCTTCAGACGGGCATAACTTTTGATCCGGAAGGAGTTACGGGACCCACAGCATATCACCGCGAAGCTCTCGCCAACCCGCATGTGCAGAGATACGGGCACATCCCGTTGCTACTCCGGGAAACATAAAGAGGCCGTTTCGAGCCATTTCGGCCACTTTTAGTTAGCAGCTACTGTTTTTCGGCACATTTAAGGTTGTAGGACCCGCTCATCACCGGCTCGTGGAGATTGTCGTAGCTTTTTTTCATTTTACTCGCCAACCGCTAATCGAGTTTCGGACCACAGCAAGACCAACCGAACGGAAAACAAAATAAAAATGAACGCACTTGCAAAAAGAGGTGCAACACGAGGTCTTCCAAGGGGGTCACCCATCCTAGTACTACTCTCGCCCAAGCACGCTTAACTTCGGAGTTCTGATGGGATCCGGTGCATTAGTGCTGGTACGATCGCACCCTTCAATAGCCCCGCACTTTATTCTTTTATACCGTACGCTCCCGTGAATGGGTTCTGATCCCCCACCCCTCAGACGAGCATAACCTTTGATCCGGAGGGAGTTACGGGACCCACAGCATATCACCGCGAAGCTCTCGCCGACCCGCACGTGCAGCGATACGGGTACATCCTGTGGCTAATCCGAGAAACAAAAAGAGGCCGTTTCGAGCCATTTCGGCCACTTTTAGTTACAGCTACTGTTTTTCGGCACGTTTAAGGTTGTAGGACCCGCTCATCACCGGCTCGTGGAGATTGTCGTAGCTTTTTTTCATTTTACTCGCCTACCGCTAATCGAGTTTCGGACCAAAGCAAGACCAACCGAACGGAAAAAAAAATAAAAATGAACGCACTTGCAAAAAGAGGTACAACACGAGGTCTTCCAAGGGGGTCACCCATCCTAGTACTACTCTTGCCCAAGCACGCTTAACTTCGGAGTTCTGATGGGATCCGGTGCATTAGTGCTTGTATGATCGCACCCATCAATAACCCCGCACTTTATTCTTTCATAGCGTACGCTCCCGTACGCAGGTTATGATCCCCCACCCTTCAGACGAGCATAAATTTTGATCCGGAAGGAGTTACGGGACCCTCAGCATATCACCGCGAAGCTCTCGCCGAGCCCCACGTGATGAGATACGGGTACAGCTCGTGGCTACTATGAGAAGCAAATAGAGGCCATTTCGAGCCATTTCGGCCACTTTTAGTTCGCAGCTACTATTTTTCAGCACGTTTATGGTTTTGAGACCCGCTCATCACCGGCTAGTGGAGATTGTTGTTCATTTTTTTCGTTTTAATCGCCAACCTCTAATCGAGTTCGGACCACAGCAAGTCCAACTGAACGGAAATAAAAAAAAATGAACGCATTCGCAAAAAAGGATACAACACGAGGACTTCCCAGGGGATCACCCATCCTAGTACTACTCTCGCCCAAGCATGCTTAATTTCGGAGTTATGATGGGATCCGGTGCATTAGTGCTGGTATGATCGCACCCAGCAATAGCCCCGCACTTTATTCTTTTATAGCGTACGCTCCCGTGTGCAGGTTTTGATCCCCCACCCCTCAGACGAGCATAACCTTTGATCCGGAGGGAGTTACGGGACCCACAGCATATCACCGCGAAGCTCTCGCCGACCCGCACGTGCAGCGATATGGGTACATCCTGTGGCTACTCCGGGAAACAAAAAGAGGTCGTTTCGAGCCATTTTGGCCACTTTTAGTTCGCAGCTACTGTTTTTCGGCACGTTTAAGGTTGTAGGACCCGCTCATCACCAGCTCGTGGAGATTGTCGCAGCTTTTTTTCATTTTACTCGCCAACCGCTAATCGAGTTTCGGACCACAGCAAGACCAACCGAACGGAAAAAAAAATAAAAATGAACGCACTTGCAAAAAGAGGTGCAACACGAGGTCTTCCAAGGGGGTCACCCATCCCAGTACTACTCTCGCCCAAGCACGCTTAACTTCGGAGTTCTGATGGGATCCGGTGCATTAGTGCTGGTACGATCGCACCCATCAATAGCCCCGCACTTTATTCTTTCATACCGTACGCTCCCGTGCGCGGGTTCTGATCCCCCACCCCTCAGACGAGCATAACCTTTGATCCGGAGGGAGTTACGGGACCCACAGCATATCACCGCGAAGCTCTCACCGACCCGCACGTGCAGCGATACGGGTACATCCTGTGGCTAATCCGAGAAACAAAAAGAGGCCATTTCGAGCCATTTCGGCCACTTTTAGTTACAGCTACTGTTTTTTGGCACGTTTAAGGTTGTAGGACCCGCTCATCACCGGCTCGTGGAGATTGTCGTAGCTTTTTTTCATTTTACTCGCCAACCGCTAATCGAGTTTCGGACCACAGCAAGACCAACCGAACGGAAAAAAAAATAAAAATGAACGCACTTGCAAAAAGAGGTGCAACACGAGGTCTTCCAAGGGGGTCACCCATCCTAGTACTACTCTCGCCCAAGCACGCTTAACTTCGGAGTTCTGATGGGATCCGGTGCATTAGTGCTGGTACGATCGCACCCATCAATAGTCCCGCACTTTATTCTTTTATACCGTACGCTCCCGTGCGCGGGTTCTGATCCCCCACCCCTCAGACGAGCATAACCTTTGATTCGGAGGGAGTTACGGGACCCACAGCATATCACCGCGAAGCTCTCGCCGACCCGCACGTGCAGCGATACGAGTACATCCTGTGGCTACTCCGTGAAACAAACAGAGGTCGTTTCGAGCCATTTCGGCCACTTTTAGTTCGCAGCTACTGTTTTTCGGCACGTTTAAGGTTGTAGGACCCGCTCATCACCGGCTCGTGGAGATTGTCGTAGCTTTTTTTCATTTTACTCGCCAACCGCTAATCGAGTTTCGGACCACAGCAAGACCAACCGAACGGAAAAAAAAATAAAAATGAACGCACTTGCAAAAAGAGGTGCAACACGAGGTCTTCCAAGGGGGTCACCCATCCCAGTACTACTCTCGCCCAAGCACGCTTAACTTCGGAGTTCTGATGGGATCCGTTGCATTAGTGCTTGTATGATTGCACCCATCAATAACCCCGCACTTTATTCTTTCATAGCGTACGCTCCCGTACGCAGGTTATGATCCCCCACCCTTCAGACGGGCATAAATTTTGATCCGGAAGGAGTTACGGGACCCTCAGCATATCACCGCGAAGCTCTCGCCGAGCCCCACGTGATGAGATATGGGTACAGCTCGTGGCAGCTTAGAGAAGCAAATAGAGGCCATTTCAAGCCATTTCGGCCACTTTTAGTTCGCAGCTACTATTTTTCAGCACGATTAAGGTTTTGAGACCCGCTCATCACCGGCTAGTGGAGATTGTTGTTCATTCTTTTCCTTTTAATCGCCAACCTCTAATCGAGTTCGGACCACAGCAAGACCAACTGAACGGAAATAAAAAAAATGAACGCATTCGCAAAAAAGGATACAACACGAGGACTTCCCAGGGGATCACCCATCCTAGTACTACTCTCGCCCAAGCACGCTTAATTTCGGAGTTCTGATGGGATCCGGTGCATTAGTGCTGGTACGATCGCACCCAGCAATAGCCCCGCACTTTATTCTTTCCGTACGCTCTCGTGCGCAGGTTCTGATCCCCTACCCTTCAGACGGGCATAACTTTTGATCCGGAAGGAGTTACGGGACCCACAGCATATCACCGCGAAGCTCTCGCCGACCCGCACGTGCTGGGATATGGGTACATCCTGTGGCTACTCCGGGAAACAAAAAGAGGCCGTTTCGAGCCATTTCGGCCACTTTTAGTTTGCAACTACTGTTTTTCGGCACGTTTAAGGTTGTAGGACCCGCTCATCACCGGCTCGTGGAGATTGTCGTAGCTTTTTTCATTTACTCGCCAACCGCTAATCGAGTTTCGGACCACAGCAAGACCAACCGAACGGAAAAAAAAATAAAAATGAACGCACTTGCAAAGAGAGGTGCAACACGAGGTCTTCCAAGGGGGTCACCCATCCTAGTACTACTCTCGCCCAAGCACGTTTAACTTCGGAGTTCTGATGGGATCCGGTGCATTAGTGCTTGTATGATCGCACCCATGAATAACCCCGCACTTTATTCTTTCATACCGTACGCTCCCGTACGCAGGTTATAATCCCCCACCCTTCAGACGGGCATAAATTTTAATCCGGAAGGAGTTACGGGACCCTCAGTATATCACCGCGAAGCTCTCGCCGAGCCCCACGTGCTGAGATACGGGTACAGCTCGTGGCTACTACGAGAAGCAAATAGAGGCCATTTCGAGCCATTTCGGCCACTTTTAGTTCGCAGCTACTATTTTTCAGCACGTTTAAGGTTTTGAGACCCGCTCATCACCGGCTAGTGGAGATTGTTGTTCATTTTTTTCCTTTTAATCGCCAACCTCTAATCGAGTTCGGACCACAGCAAGACCAACTGAACGGAAATAAAAAAAATGAACGCATTCGCAAAAAAGGATACAACACGAGGACTTCCCAGGGGATCACCCATCCTAGTACTACTCTCGCCCAAGCACGCTTAATTTCGGAGTTCTGATGGGATCCGGTGCATTAGTGCTGGTATGATCGCACCCATCAATAGCCCCGCACTTTATTCTTTCATACCGTACGCTCCCGTGCGCGGGTTCTGATCCCCCACCCCTCAGATGAGCATAACCTTTGATCCGGAGGGAGTTACGGGACCCACAGCATATCACCGCGAAGCTCTCGCCGACCCGCACGTGCAGCGATATGGGTACATCCTGTGGCTACTCCGGGAAACAAAAAGAGGTCGTTTCGAGCCATTTCGGCCACTTTTAGTTCGCAGCTACTGTTTTTCGGCACGTTTAAGGTTGTAGGACCCGCTCATCACCGGCTCGTGGAGATTGTCGTAGCTTTTTTTCATTTTACTCGCCAACCGCTAATCGAGTTTCGGACCACAGCAAGACCAACCGAACGGAAAACAAAATAAAAATGAACGCACTTGCAAAAAGAGGTGCAACACGAGGTCTTCCAAGGGGGTCACCCATCCTAGTACTACTCTCGCCCAAGCACGCTTAACTTCGGAGTTCTGATGGGATCCGGTGCATTAGTGCTGGTACGATCGCACCCATCAATAGCCCCGCACTTTATTATTTCATAGCGTACGCTCCCGTACGCAGGTTATGATCCCCCACCCTTCAGACGGGCATAAATTTTGATCCGGAAGGAGTTACGGGACCCTCAGCATATCACCGCAAAGCTCTCGCCGAGCCCCACGTGATGAGATACGGGTACAGCTCGTGGCTACTATGAGAAGCAAATAGAGGCCATTTCGAGCCATTTCGGCCACTTTTAGTTCGCAGCTACTATTTTTCAGCATGTTTAAGGTTTTGAGACCTGCTCATCACCGGCTAGTGGAGATTGTTGTTCATTTTTTTCCTTTTAATCGCCAACCTCTAATCGAGTTCGGACCACAGCAAGACCAACTGAACGGAAATAAAAAAAATGAACGCATTCGCAAAAAAGGATACAACACGAGGACTTCCCAGGGGATCACCCATTCTAGTACTACTCTCGCCCAAGCACGCTTAATTTCGGAGTTCTGATGGGATCCGGTGCATTAGTGCTGGTATGATCGCACCCAGCAATAGCCCCGCACTTTATTCTTTAATAGCGTACGCTCCCGTGTGCAGGTTTTGATCCCCCACCCCTCAGACGAGCATAACCTTTGATCCGGAGGGACTTACGGGACCCACAGCATATCACCGCGAAGCTCTCGCCGACCCGCACGTGCAGCGATACGGGTACATCCTGTGGCTACTCCGGGAAACAAAATGAGGTCGTTTCGAGCCATTTCGGCCACTTTTAGTTCGCAGCTACTGTTTTTCGGCACGTTTAAGGTTGTAGGACCTACTCATCACCGGCTCGTGGAGATTGTCGTAGCTTTTTTTCATTTTACTCGCCAACCGCTAATCGAGTTTCGGACCACAGCAAGACCAACCGAACGGAAAGAAAAATAAAAATGAACGCACTTGCAAAAAGAGGTGCAACACGAGGTCTTCCAAGGGGGTCACCCATCCCAGTACTACTCTCGCCCAAGCACGATTAACTTCGGAGTTCTGATGGGATCCGGTGCATTAGTGCTGGTACGATCGCACCCATCAATAGCCCCGCACTTTATTCTTTCATACCGTACGCTCCCGTGCGCAGGTTCTGATCCCCTACCCTTCAGGCGGGCATAACTTTTGATCCGGAAGGAGTTACGGGACCCACAGCATATCACTGCGAAGCTCTCGCCGACCCGCACGTGCTGGGATACGGGTACATCCTGTGGCTACTCCGGGAAACAAAAAGAGGCCGTTTCGAGCCATTTCGGCCACTTTTAGTTTGCAGCTACTGTTTTTCGGCACGTTTAAGGTTGTAGGACCCGCTCATCACCGGCTCGTGGAGATTGTCGTAGCTTTTTTTCATTTACTCGCCAACCGCTAATCGAGTTTCGGACCACAGCAAGACCAACCGAACGGAAAAAAAAATAAAAATGAACGCACTTGCAAAGAGAGGTGCAACACGAGGTCTTCCAAGGGGGTCACCCATCCTAGTACTACTCTCGCCCAAGCACGCTTAACTTCGGAGTTCTGATGGGATCCGGTGCATTAGTGCTTGTATGATCGCACCCATCAATAACCCCACACTTTATTCTTTCATACCGTACGCTCCCGTACGCAGGTTATGATCCCCCACCCTTCAGACGGGCATAAATTTTAATCCGGAAGGAGTTACGGGACCCTCAGTATATCACCGCGAAGCTCTCGCCGAGCCCCACGTACTGAGATACGGGTACAGCTCGTGGCTACTACGAGAAGCAAATAGAGGCCATTTCGAGCCATTTCGGCCACTTTTAGTTCGCAGCTACTATTTTTCAGCACGTTTAAGGTTTTGAGACCCGCTCATCACCGGCTAGTGGAGATTGTTGTTCATTTTTTTCCTTTTAATCGCCAACCTCTAATCGAGTTCGGACCACAGCAAGACCAACTGAACGGAAATAAAAAAAATGAACGCATTCGCAAAAAAGGATACAACACGAGGACTTCCCAAGGGATCACCCATCCTAGTACTACTCTCGCCCAAGCACGCTTAATTTCGGAGTTCTGATGGGATCCGGTGCATTAGTGCTGGTATGATCGCACCCAGCAATAGCCCCGCACTTTATTCTTTCATAGCGTACGCTCCCGTGTGCAGGTTTTGATCCCCCACCCCTCAGACGAGCATAACCTTTGATCCGGAGGGAGTTACGGGACCCACAGCATATCACCGCGAAGCTCTCGCCGACCCGCACGTACAGCGAAACGGGTACATCCTGTGGCTACTCCGGGAAACAAAAAGAAGTCGTTTCGAGCCATTTCGGCCACTTTTAGTTCGCAGCTACTGTTTTTCGGCACGTTTAAGGTTGTAGGACCCGCTCATCACCGGCTCGTGGAGATTGTCGTAGCTTTTTTTCATTTTACTCGCCAACCGCTAATCGAGTTTCGGACCACAGCAAGACCAACCGAACGGAAAAAAAAATAAAAATGAACGCACTTGCAAAAAGAGGTACAACACGAGGTCTTCCAAGGGAGTCACCCATCCTAGTACTACTCTCGCCCAAGCTCGCTTAACTTCGGAGTTCTGATGGGATCCGGTGCATTAGTGCTTGTATGATCGCACCCATCAATAACCCCGCACTTTATTCTTTCATAGCGTACGCTCCCGTACGCAGGTTATGATCCTCCACCCTTCAGACGGGCATATATTTTGATCCGGAAGGAGTTACGGGACCCTCAGCATATCACCGCGAAGCTCTCACCGAGCCCCACGTGATGAGATACGGGTACAGCTCGTGGCTACTATGAGAAGCAAATAGAGGCCATTTCGAGCCATTTCGGCCACTTTTAGTTCGCAGCTACTATTTTTCAGCATGTTTAAGGTTTTGAGACCTGCTCATCACCGGCTAGTGGAGATTGTTGTTCATTTTTTTCCTTTTAATCGCCAACCTCTAATCGAGTTCGGACCACAGCAAGACCAACTGAACGGAAATAAAAAAAATTAACGCATTCGCAAAAAAGGATACAACACGAGGACTTCCCAGGGGATCACCCATTCTAGTACTACTCTCGCCCATGCACGCTTAATTTCAGAGTTCTGATGGGATCCGGTGCATTAGTGCTGGTATGATCGCACCCAGCAATAGCCCCGCACTTTATTCTTTAATAGCGTACGCTCCCGTGTGCAGGTTTTGATCCCCCACACCTCAGACGAGCATAACCTTTGATCTGGAGGGAGTTACGGGACCCACAACATATCACCGCGAAGCTCTTGCCGACCCGCACGTGCAGCGATACGGGTACATCCTGTGGCTACTCCGGGAAACAAAAAGAGGTCGATTCGAGCCATTTCGGCCACTTTTAGTTCGCAGCTACTGTTTTTCGGCACGTTTAAGGTTGTAGGACCCGCTCATCACCGGCTCGTGGAGATTGTCGTAGCTTTTTTTCATTTTACTCGCCAACCGCTAATCGAGTTTCGGACCACAGCAAGACCAACCGAACGGAAAAAAAAATAAAAATGAACGCACTTGCAAAAAGAGGTACAACACGAGGTCTTCCAAGGGAGTCACCCATCCTAGTACTACTCTCGCCCAAGCTCGCTTAACTTCGGAGTTCTGATGGGATCCGGTGCATTAGTGCTTGTATGATCGCACCCATCAATAACCCCGCACTTTATTCTTTCATAGCGTACGCTCCCGTACGCAGGTTATGATCCCCCACCCTTCAGACGGGCATAAATTTGGACCCTCAGCATATCACCGCGAAGCTCTCGCCGAGCCCCACGTGATGAGATACGGGTACAGCTCGTGGCTACTATGAGAAGCAAATAGAGGCCATTTCGAGCCATTTCGGCCACTTTTAGTTCGCAGCTACTATTTTTCAGCATGTTTAAGGTTTTGAGACCTGCTCATCACCGGCTAGTGGAGATTGTTGTTCATTTTTTTCCTTTTAATCGCCAACCTCTAATCGAGTTCGGACCACAGCAAGACCAACTGAACGGAAATAAAAAAAATGAACGCATTCGCAAAAAAGGATACAACACGAGGACTTCCCAGGGGATCACCCATTCTAGTACTACTCTCGCCCATGCACGCTTAATTTCGGAGTTCTGATGGGATCCGGTGCATTAGTGCTGGTATGATCGCACCCAGCAATAGCCCCGCACTTTATTCTTTAATAGCGTACGCTCCCGTGTGCAGGTTTTGATCCCCCACACCTCAGACGAGCATAACCTTTGATCCGGAGGGAGTTACGGGACCCACAGCATATCACCGCGAAGCTCTCGCCGACCCGCACGTACAGCGATACGGGTACATCCTGTGGCTACTCCGGGAAACAAAAAGTGGTCGTTTCGAGCCATTTCGGCCACTTTTAGTTCGCAGCTACTGTTTTTCGGCACGTTTAAGGTTGTAGGACCCGCTCATCACCGGCTCGTGGAGATTGTCGTAGCTTTTTTTCATTTTACTCGCCAACCGCTAATCGAGTTTCGGACCACAGCAAGAACAACCGAACGGAAAAAAAAATAAAAATGAACGCACTTGCAAAAAGAGGTGCAACACGAGGTCTTCCAAGGGGGTCACCCATCCCAGTACTACTCTCGCCCAAGCACACTTAAGTTCGGAGTTCTGATGGGATCCGGTGCATTAGTGCTGGTACGATCGCACCCATCAATAGCCCCGCACTTTATTCTTTCATACCGTACGCTCCCGTGCGCGGGTTCTGATCCCCCACCCCTCAGACGAGCATAACCTTTGATCCGGAGGGAGTTACGGGACCCACAGCATATCACCGCGAAGCTCTCACCGACCCGCACGTGCAGCGATACGGGTGCATCCTGTGGCTAATCCGAGAAACAAAAAGAGGCCGTTTCGAGCCATTTCGACCACTTTTAGTTACAGCTACTGTTTTTCGGCACGTTTAAGGTTGTAGGACCCGCTCATCACCGGCTCGTGGAGATTGTCGTAGCTTTTTTTCATTTTACTCGCCAACCGCTAATCGAGTTTCGGACCACAGCAAGACCAACCAAACGGAAAAAAAAATAAAAATGAACGCACTTGCAAAAAGAGGTACAACACGAGGTCTTCCAAGGGAGTCACCCATCCTAGTACTACTCTCGCCCAAGCTCGCTTAACTTCGGAGTTCTGATGGGATCCGGTGCATTAGTGCTTGTATGATCGCACCCATCAATAACCCCGCACTTTATTCATTCATAGCGTACGCTCCCGTACGCAGGTTATGATCCTCCACCCTTCAGACGGGCATAAATTTTGATCCGGAAGGAGTTACGGGACCCTCAGCATATCACCGCGAAGCTCTCACCGAGCCCCACGTGATGAGATACGGGTACAGCTCGTGGCTACTATGAGAAGCAAATAGAGGCCATTTCGAGCCATTTCGGCCACTTTTAGTTCGCAGCTACTATTTTTCAGCACGTTTAAGGTTTTGAGACCTGCTCATCACCGGCTAGTGGAGATTGTTGTTCATTTTTTTCCTTTTAATCGCCAACCTCTAATCGAGTTCGGACCACAGCAAGACCAACTGAACGGAAATAAAAAAAATGAACGCATTCGCAAAAAAGGATACAACACGAGGACTTCCCAGGGGATCACCCATTCTAGTACTACTCTCGCCCAAGCACGCTTAATTTCGGAGTTCTGATAGGATCCGGTGCATTAGTGCTGGTATGATCGCACCCAGCAATAGCCCCGCACTTTATTCTTTAATAGCGTACGCTCCCGTGTGCAGGTTTTGATCCCCCACCCCTCAGACGAGCATAACCTTTGATCCGGAGGGAGTTACGGGACCCACAGCATATCACCGCGAAGCTCTCGACCCGCACGTGCAGCGATACGGGTACATCCTGTGGCTACTCCGGGAAACAAAAAGAGGTCGTTTCGAGCCATTTCGGCCACTTTTAGTTCGCAGCTACTGTTTTTCGGCACGTTTAAGGTTGTAGGACCCGCTCATCACCGGCTCGTGGAGGTTGTCGTAGCTTTTTTTTTCATTTTACTCGCCAACCGCTAATCGAGTTTCGGACCACAACAAGACCAACCGAATGGAAAAAAAAATAAAAATGAACGCACTTGCAAAAAGAGGTGCAACACGAGGTCTTCCAAGGGGGTCACCCATCCCAGTACTACTCTCGCCCAAGCACGCTTAACTTCGGAGTTCTGATGGGATCCGGTGCATTAGTGCTTGTATGATCGCACCCATCAATAACCCCGCACTTTAATCTTTCATAGCGTACGCTCCCGTACGCAGGTTATGATCCCCCACCCTTCAGACGGGCATAAATTTTGATCCGGAAGGAGTTACGGGACCCTCAGCATATCACCGCGAAGCTCTCACCGAGCCCCACGTGATGAGATACGGGTACAGCTCGTGGCTACTATGAGAAGCAAATAGAGGCCATTTCGAGCCATTTCGGCCACTTTTAGTTCGCAGCTACTATTTTTCAGCACGTTTAAGGTTTTGAGACCTGCTCATCACCGGCTAGTGGAGATTGTTGTTCATTTTTTTCCTTTTAATCGCCAACCTCTAATCAAGTTCGGACCACAGCAAGACCAACTGAACGGAAATAAAAAAAATGAACGCATTCGCAAAAAAGGATACAACACGAGGACTTCCCAGGGGATCACCCATTCTAGTACTACTCTCGCCCAAGCACGCTTAATTTCGGAGTTCTGATGGGATCCGGTGCATTAGTGCTGGTATGATCGCACCCAGCAGTAGCCCCGCACTTTATTCTTTAATAGCGTACGCTCCCGTGTGCAGGTTTTGATCCCCCACCCCTCAGACGAGCATAACCTTTGATCCGGAGGGAGTTACGGGACCCACAGCATATCACCGCGAAGCTCTCGACCCGCACGTGCAGCGATACGGGTACATCCTGTGGCTACTCCGGGAAACAAAAAGAGGTCGTTTCGAGCCATTTCGGCCACTTTTAGTTCGCAGCTACTGTTTTTCGGCACGTTTAAGGTTGTAGGACCCGCTCATCACCGGCTCGTGGAGGTTGTCGTAGCTTTTTTTTTCATTTTACTCGCCAACCGCTAATCGAGTTTCGGACCACAGCAAGACCAACCGAACGGAAAAAAAAATAAAAATGAACGCACTTGCAAAAAGAGGTGCAACACGAGGTCTTCCAAGGGGGTCACCCATCCCAGTACTACTCTCGCCCAAGCACGCTTAACTTCAGAGTTCTGATGGGATCCGGTGCATTAGTGCTTGTATGATCGCACCCATCAATAACCCCGCACTTTATTCTTTCATAGCGTACGCTCCCGTGCGCGGGTTCTGATCCCCCACCCTTCAGACGGGCATAACTTTTGATCCGGAAGGAGTTACGGGACCCACAGTATATCACCGCGAAGCTCTCGCCAACCCGCACGTGCAGAGATACGGGTACATCCCGTTGCTACTCCGGGAAACATAAAGAGGCCGTTTCGAGCCATTTCGGCCACTTTTAGTTAGCAGCTACTGTTTTTCGGCACATTTAAGGTTGTAGGACCCGCTCATCACCGGCTCATGGAGATTGTCGTAGCTTTTTTTCATTTTACTCGCCAACCGCTAATCGAGTTTCGGACCACAGCAAAACCAACCGAACGGAAAAAAAAATAAAAATGAACGCACTTGCAAAAAGAGGTGCAACACGAGGTCTTCCAAAGGGGTCACCCATCCCAGTACTACTCTCGCCCAAGCACGCTTAACTTCGGAGTTCTGATGGGATCCGGTGCATTAGTGCTTGTATGATCGCACCCATCAATAACCCCGCACTTTATTCTTTCATAGCGTACGCTCCCGTACGCAGGTTATGATCCCCCACCCTTCAGACGGGCATAAATTTTGATCCGGAAGGAGTTACGGGACCGTCAGCATATCACCGCGAAGCTCTCGCCGAGCCCCACGTGATGAGATACGGGTACAGCTCGTGGCTACTATGAGAAGCAAATAGAGGCCATTTCGAGCCATTTCGGCCACTTTTAGTTCGCAGCTACTATTTTTCAGCACGTTTAAGGTTTTGAGACCCGCTCATCACCGGCTAGTGGAGATTGTTGTTCATTTTTTTCTTTTTAATCGCCAACCTCTAATCGAGTTCGGACCACAGCAAGACCAACTGAACGGAAATAAAAAAAATGAACGCATTCGCAAAAAAGGATACAACACGAGGACTTCCCAGGGGATCACCCATTCTAGTACTACTCTCGCCCAAGCACGCTTAATTTGGGAGTTCTGATGGGATCCGGTGCATTAGTGCTGGTATGATCGCACCCAACAATAGCCCCGCACTTTATTCTTTAATAGCGTACGCTCCCGTGTGCAGGTTTTGATCCCCCACCCCTCAGACGAGCATAACCTTTGATCCGGAGGGAGTTACGGGACCCACAGCATATCACCGCGAAGCTCTCGCCGACCCGCACGTGCAGCGATACGGGTACATCCTGTGGCTACTCCGGGAAACAAAAAGAGGTCGTTTCGAGCCATTTCGGCCACTTTTAGTTCGCAGCTACTGTTTTTCGGCACGTTTAAGGTTGTAGGACCCGCTCATCACCGGCTCGTGGAGGTTGTCGTAGCTTTTTTTTTCATTTTACTCGCCAACCGCTAATCGAGTTTCGGGCCACAGCAAGACCAACCGAACGGAAAAAAAAATAAAAATGAACGCACTTGCAAAGAGAGGTGCAACACGAGGTCTTCCAAGGGGGTCACCCATCCTAGAACTACTCTCGCCCAAGCACGCTTAACTTCGGAGTTCTGATGGGATCCGGTGCATTAGTGCTGGTAGGATTGCACCCATCAATAGCCCCGCACTTTATTCTTTCATACCGTACGCTCCCGTGCGCGGGTTCTGATCCCCCACCCTTCAGACGGGCATAACTTTTGATCCGGAAGGAGTTACGGGACCCACAGTATATCACCGCGAAGCTCTCGCCAACCCGCACGTGCAGAGATACGGGTACATCCCGTTGCTACTCCGGGAAACATAAAGAGGCCGTTTCGAGCCATTTCGGCCACTTTTAGTTAGCAGCTACTGTTTTTCGGCACATTTAAGGTTGTAGGACCCGCTCATCACCGGCTCGTGGAGATTGTCGTAGCTTTTTTTCATTTTACTCGCCAACCGCAAATCGAGTTTCGGACCACAGCAAGACCAACCGAACGGAAAAAAAAATAAAAATGAACGCACTTGCAAAAAGAGGTGCAACACGAGGTCTTCCAAGGGGGTCATCCATCCTAGTACTACTCTCGCCCAAGCACGCTTAACTTCGGAGTTCTGATGGGATCCGGTGCATTAGTGCTTGTACGATCGCACCCATCAATAGCCCCGCACTTTATTCTTTTATAGCGTACGCTCCCGTGCGGAGGTTCTGATCCCCCACCCTTCAGACGGGCATAACTTTTGATCCGGAAGGAGTTACGGGACCCACAGCATATCACCGCGAAGCTCTCGCCGACACGCACGTGCAGAGATACAGGTACATCCCGTGGCTACTTCGGGAAACAAAATAAGGCCGTTTCGAGCCATTTCGGCCACTTTTAATTCGCAGCTACTGTTTTTCGACACGTTTAAGGTTGTAGGACCCGCTCATCACCGGCTCGTGGAGATTGTCGTAGCTATTTTTCATTTTACTTGCCAACCGCTAATCAAGTTTCGGACCACAGCAAGACCAACCGAACGGAAAAAAGAATAAAAATGAACGCATATGCAAAAAGAGGTGCAACACGAGGTCTTCCAAGGGGTCACCGATCCTAGTACTACTCTCGCCCAAGCACGCTTAACTTCGGAGTTCTGATGGGATCCGGTGCATTAGTGCCGGTACGATCGCACCCATCAATAGCCCCGCACTTTATTCTTTCATAGCGTACGCTCCCGTGCGGAGGTTCTGATCCCCCACCCTTCAGACGGGCATAACTTTTGATCCGGAAGGAGTTACGGGACCCACAGCATATCGCCGCGAAGCTCTCGCCGACCCGCACGTGCAGAGATATGGGTACATCCCGTGGCTACTCCGGGAAACAAAAAGAGGCCGTCTCGAGCCATTTCGGCCACTTTTAGTTCGCAGCTACTGTTTTTCGGCACGTTTAAGGTTGTAGGACCCGCTCATCACCGGCTCGTGGAGATTGTCGTAGCTTTTTTTCATTTTACTCGCCAACCGCTAATCGAGTTTCGGACCACAGCAAGTCCAACCGAACGGAAAAAAAAATAAAAATGAACGCACTTGCAAAAAGGGGTGCAACACGAGGTTTTCCAAGGGGGTCACCCATCCTAGTACTACTCTCGCCCAAGATCGCTTAACTTCGGAGTTCTGATGGGATCCGGTGCATTAGTGCTGGTACGATCGCACCCATCAATAGCCCCGCACTTTATTCTTTCATAGCGTACGCTCCCGTGCGGAGGTTCTGATCCCTCACCCTTCAGACGGGCATAACTTTTGATCCGGAAGGAGTTACGGGACCCACAGCATATCACCGCGAAGCTCTCGCCGACCCGCACGTGCAGAGATATGGGTACAGCCCGTGGCTACTCCAGGAAACAAAAAGAGGCCGTTTCGAGCCATTTCGGCCACTTTTAGTTTGCAGCTACTGTTTTTCGGCACGTTTAAGGTTGTAGGACCTGCTCATCACCGGCTCGTGGAGATTGTCGTAGCTTTTTTTCATTTTACTCGCCAACCGCTAATCGAGTTTCGGACCACAGCAAGACCAACCGAACGGAAAAAAAAATAAAAATGAACACACTTGCAAAAAGAGGTGCAACACGAGGTCTTCCAAGGGGGTCACCCGTCCTAGTACTACTCTCGCCCAAGCACGCTTAACTTCGGAGTTCTGATGGGATCCGGTGCATTAGTGCCGGTACGATCGCACCCATCAATAGCCCCGCACTTTATTCTTTCATAGCGTACGCTCCCGTGCGGAGGTTCTGATCCCCCACCCTTCAGACGGGCATAACTTTTGATCCGGAAGGAGTTACGGGACCCACAGCATATCACCGCGAAGCTCTCGCCGACACGCACGTGCAGAGATACAGGTACATCCCGTGGCTACTTCGGGAAACAAAATAAGGCCGTTTCGAGCCATTTCGGCCACTTTTAATTCGCAGCTACTGTTTTTCGACACGTTTAAGGTTGTAGGACCCGCTCATCACCGGCTCGTGGAGATTGTCGTAGCTATTTTTCATTTTACTTGCCAACCGCTAATCAAGTTTCGGACCACAGCAAGACCAACCGAACGGAAAAAAGAATAAAAATGAACGCATATGCAAAAAGAGGTGCAACACGAGGTCTTCCAAGGGGTCACCGATCCTAGTACTACTCTCGCCCAAGCACGCTTAACTTCGGAGTTCTGATGGGATCCGGTGCATTAGTGCCGGTACGATCGCACCCATCAATAGCCCCGCACTTTATTCTTTCATAGCGTACGCTCCCGTGCGGAGGTTCTGATCCCCCACCCTTCAGACGGGCATAACTTTTGATCCGGAAGGAGTTACGGGACCCACAGCATATCGCCGCGAAGCTCTCGCCGACCCGCACGTGCAGAGATATGGGTACATCCCGTGGCTACTCCGGGAAACAAAAAGAGGCCGTCTCGAGCCATTTCGGCCACTTTTAGTTCGCAGCTACTGTTTTTCGGCACGTTTAAGGTTGTAGGACCCGCTCATCACCGGCTCGTGGAGATTGTCGTAGCTTTTTTTCATTTTACTCGCCAACCGCTAATCGAGTTTCGGACCACAGCAAGTCCAACCGAACGGAAAAAAAAATAAAAATGAACGCACTTGCAAAAAGGGGTGCAACACGAGGTTTTCCAAGGGGGTCACCCATCCTAGTACTACTCTCGCCCAAGATCGCTTAACTTCGGAGTTCTGATGGGATCCGGTGCATTAGTGCTGGTACGATCGCACCCATCAATAGCCCCGCACTTTATTCTTTCATAGCGTACGCTCCCGTGCGGAGGTTCTGATCCCTCACCCTTCAGACGGGCATAACTTTTGATCCGGAAGGAGTTACGGGACCCACAGCATATCACCGCGAAGCTCTCGCCGACCCGCACGTGCAGAGATATGGGTACAGCCCGTGGCTACTCCAGGAAACAAAAAGAGGCCGTTTCGAGCCATTTCGGCCACTTTTAGTTTGCAGCTACTGTTTTTCGGCACGTTTAAGGTTGTAGGACCTGCTCATCACCGGCTCGTGGAGATTGTCGTAGCTTTTTTTCATTTTACTCGCCAACCGCTAATCGAGTTTCGGACCACAGCAAGACCAACCGAACGGAAAAAAAAATAAAAATGAACACACTTGCAAAAAGAGGTGCAACACGAGGTCTTCCAAGGGGGTCACCCGTCCTAGTACTACTCTCGCCCAAGCACGCTTAACTTCGGAGTTCTGATGGGATCCGGTGCATTAGTGCCGGTACGATCGCACCCATCAATAGCCCCGCACTTTATTCTTTCATAGCGTACGCTCCCGTGCGGAGGTTCTGATCCCCCACCCTTCAGACGGGCATAACTTTTGATCCGGAAGGAGTTACGGGACCCACAGCATATCGCCGCGAAGCTCTCGCCGACCCGCACGTGCAGAGATATGGGTACATCCCGTGGCTACTCCGGGAAACAAAAAGAGGCCGTCTCGAGCCATTTCGGCCACTTTTAGTTCGCAGCTACTGTTTTTCGGCACGTTTAAGGTTGTAGGACCCGCTCATCACCGGCTCGTGGAGATTGTCGTAGCTTTTTTTCATTTTACTCGCCAACCGCTAATCGAATTTCGGACCACAGCAAGTCCAACCGAACGGAAAAAAAAATAAAAATGAACGCACTTGCAAAAAGGGGTGCAACACGAGGTTTTCCAAGGGGGTCACCCATCCTAGTACTACTCTCGCCCAAGATCGCTTAACTTCGGAGTTCTGATGGGATCCGGTGCATTAGTGCTGGTACGATCGCACCCATCAATAGCCCCGCACTTTATTCTTTCATAGCGTACGCTCCCGTGCGGAGGTTCTGATCCCTCACCCTTCAGACGGGCATAACTTTTGATCCGGAAGGAGTTACGGGACCCACAGCATATCACCGCGAAGCTCTCGCCGACCCGCACGTGCAGAGATATGGGTACAGCCCGTGGCTACTCCAGGAAACAAAAAGAGGCCGTTTCGAGCCATTTCGGCCACTTTTAGTTTGCAGCTACTGTTTTTCGGCACGTTTAAGGTTGTAGGACCTGCTCATCACCGGCTCGTGGAGATTGTCGTAGCTTTTTTTCATTTTACTCGCCAACCGCTAATCGAGTTTCGGACCACAGCAAGACCAACCGAACGGAAAAAAAAATAAAAATGAACACACTTGCAAAAAGAGGTGCAACACGAGGTCTTCCAAGGGGGTCACCCGTCCTAGTACTACTCTCGCCCAAGCACGCTTAACTTCGGAGTTCTGATGGGATCCGGTGCATTAGTGCCGGTACGATCGCACCCATCAATAGCCCCGCACTTTATTCTTTCATAGCGTACGCTCCCGTGCGGAGGTTCTGATCCCCCACCCTTCAGACGGGCATAACTTTTGATCCGGAAGGAGTTACGGGACCCACAGCATATCACCGCGAAGCTCTCGCCGACACGCACGTGCAGAGATACAGGTACATCCCGTGGCTACTTCGGGAAACAAAATAAGGCCGTTTCGAGCCATTTCGGCCACTTTTAATTCGCAGCTACTGTTTTTCGACACGTTTAAGGTTGTAGGACCCGCTCATCACCGGCTCGTGGAGATTGTCGTAGCTATTTTTCATTTTACTTGCCAACCGCTAATCAAGTTTCGGACCACAGCAAGACCAACCGAACGGAAAAAAGAATAAAAATGAACGCATATGCAAAAAGAGGTGCAACACGAGGTCTTCCAAGGGGTCACCGATCCTAGTACTACTCTCGCCCAAGCACGCTTAACTTCGGAGTTCTGATGGGATCCGGTGCATTAGTGCCGGTACGATCGCACCCATCAATAGCCCCGCACTTTATTCTTTCATAGCGTACGCTCCCGTGCGGAGGTTCTGATCCCCCACCCTTCAGACGGGCATAACTTTTGATCCGGAAGGAGTTACGGGACCCACAGCATATCGCCGCGAAGCTCTCGCCGACCCGCACGTGCAGAGATATGGGTACATCCCGTGGCTACTCCGGGAAACAAAAAGAGGCCGTCTCGAGCCATTTCGGCCACTTTTAGTTCGCAGCTACTGTTTTTCGGCACGTTTAAGGTTGTAGGACCCGCTCATCACCGGCTCGTGGAGATTGTCGTAGCTTTTTTTCATTTTACTCGCCAACCGCTAATCGAGTTTCGGACCACAGCAAGTCCAACCGAACGGAAAAAAAAATAAAAATGAACGCACTTGCAAAAAGGGGTGCAACACGAGGTTTTCCAAGGGGGTCACCCATCCTAGTACTACTCTCGCCCAAGATCGCTTAACTTCGGAGTTCTGATGGGATCCGGTGCATTAGTGCTGGTACGATCGCACCCATCAATAGCCCCGCACTTTATTCTTTCATAGCGTACGCTCCCGTGCGGAGGTTCTGATCCCTCACCCTTCAGACGGGCATAACTTTTGATCCGGAAGGAGTTACGGGACCCACAGCATATCACCGCGAAGCTCTCGCCGACCCGCACGTGCAGAGATATGGGTACAGCCCGTGGCTACTCCAGGAAACAAAAAGAGGCCGTTTCGAGCCATTTCGGCCACTTTTAGTTTGCAGCTACTGTTTTTCGGCACGTTTAAGGTTGTAGGACCTGCTCATCACCGGCTCGTGGAGATTGTCGTAGCTTTTTTTCATTTTACTCGCCAACCGCTAATCGAGTTTCGGACCACAGCAAGACCAACCGAACGGAAAAAAAAATAAAAATGAACACACTTGCAAAAAGAGGTGCAACACGAGGTCTTCCAAGGGGGTCACCCGTCCTAGTACTACTCTCGCCCAAGCACGCTTAACTTCGGAGTTCTGATGGGATCCGGTGCATTAGTGCCGGTACGATCGCACCCATCAATAGCCCCGCACTTTATTCTTTCATAGCGTACGCTCCCGTGCGGAGGTTCTGATCCCCCACCCTTCAGACGGGCATAACTTTTGATCCGGAAGGAGTTACGGGACCCACAGCATATCGCCGCGAAGCTCTCGCCGACCCGCACGTGCAGAGATATGGGTACATCCCGTGGCTACTCCGGGAAACAAAAAGAGGCCGTCTCGAGCCATTTCGGCCACTTTTAGTTCGCAGCTACTGTTTTTCGGCACGTTTAAGGTTGTAGGACCCGCTCATCACCGGCTCGTGGAGATTGTCGTAGCTTTTTTTCATTTTACTCGCCAACCGCTAATCGAATTTCGGACCACAGCAAGTCCAACCGAACGGAAAAAAAAAATAAAATTGAAGGCACTTGCAAAAAGGGGTGCAACACGAGGTCTTCCAAGGGGGTCACCCATCCTAGTACTACTCTCGCCCAAGCACGCTTAACTTCGGAGTTCTGATGGGATCCGGTGCATTAGTGCTGGTACGATCGCACCCATCAATAGCCCCGCACTTTATTCTTTCATAGCGTACGCTCCCGTGCGCAGCTTCTGATCCCCCACCCTTCAGACGGGCATAACTTTTGATCCGGAAGGAGTTACGGGACCCACAGCATATCACCGCGAAGCTCTCGCCGACACGCACGTGCAGAGATACAGGTACATCCCGTGGCTACTTCGGGAAACAAAATAAGGCCGTTTCGAGCCATTTCGGCCACTTTTAATTCGCAGCTACTGTTTTTCGACACGTTTAAGGTTGTAGGACCCGCTCATCACCGGCTCGTGGAGATTGTCGTAGCTATTTTTCATTTTACTTGCCAACCGCTAATCGAGTTTCGGACCACAGCAAGTCCAACCGAACGGAAAAAAAAATAAAAATGAACGCACTTGCAAAAAGGGGTGCAACACGAGGTTTTCCAAGGGGGTCACCCATCCTAGTACTACTCTCGCCCAAGATCGCTTAACTTCGGAGTTCTGATGGGATCCGGTGCATTAGTGCTGGTACGATCGCACCCATCAATAGCCCCGCACTTTATTCTTTCATAGCGTACGCTCCCGTGCGGAGGTTCTGATCCCTCACCCTTCAGACGGGCATAACTTTTGATCCGGAAGGAGTTACGGGACCCACAGCATATCACCGCGAAGCTCTCGCCGACCCGCACGTGCAGAGATATGGGTACAGCCCGTGGCTACTCCAGGAAACAAAAAGAGGCCGTTTCGAGCCATTTCGGCCACTTTTAGTTTGCAGCTACTGTTTTTCGGCACGTTTAAGGTTGTAGGACCTGCTCATCACCGGCTCGTGGAGATTGTCGTAGCTTTTTTTCATTTTACTCGCCAACCGCTAATCGAGTTTCGGACCACAGCAAGACCAACCGAACGGAAAAAAAAATAAAAATGAACACACTTGCAAAAAGAGGTGCAACACGAGGTCTTCCAAGGGGGTCACCCGTCCTAGTACTACTCTCGCCCAAGCACGCTTAACTTCGGAGTTCTGATGGGATCCGGTGCATTAGTGCCGGTACGATCGCACCCATCAATAGCCCCGCACTTTATTCTTTCATAGCGTACGCTCCCGTGCGGAGGTTCTGATCCCCCACCCTTCAGACGGGCATAACTTTTGATCCGGAAGGAGTTACGGGACCCACAGCATATCGCCGCGAAGCTCTCGCCGACCCGCACGTGCAGAGATATGGGTACATCCCGTGGCTACTCCGGGAAACAAAAAGAGGCCGTCTCGAGCCATTTCGGCCACTTTTAGTTCGCAGCTACTGTTTTTCGGCACGTTTAAGGTTGTAGGACCCGCTCATCACCGGCTCGTGGAGATTGTCGTAGCTTTTTTTCATTTTACTCGCCAACCGCTAATCGAATTTCGGACCACAGCAAGTCCAACCGAACGGAAAAAAAAAATAAAATTGAAGGCACTTGCAAAAAGGGGTGCAACACGAGGTCTTCCAAGGGGGTCACCCATCCTAGTACTACTCTCGCCCAAGCACGCTTAACTTCGGAGTTCTGATGGGATCCGGTGCATTAGTGCTGGTACGATCGCACCCATCAATAGCCCCGCACTTTATTCTTTCATAGCGTACGCTCCCGTGCGCAGCTTCTGATCCCCCACCCTTCAGACGGGCATAACTTTTGATCCGGAAGGAGTTACGGGACCCACAGCATATCACCGCGAAGCTCTCGCCGACACGCACGTGCAGAGATACAGGTACATCCCGTGGCTACTTTGGGAAACAAAATGAGGCCGTTTCGAGCCATTTCGGCCACTTTTAGTTCGCAGCTACTGTTTTTTGGCACGTTTAAGGTTGTAGGACCCGCTCATCACCGGCTCGTGGAGATTGTCGTAGCTTTTTTTCATTTTACTCGCCAACCGCTAATCAAGTTTCGGACCACAGCAAGACCAACCGAACGGAAAAAAGAATAAAAATGAACGCACATGCAAAAAGAGGTGCAACACGAGGTCTTCCAAGGGGTCACCCATCCTAGTACTACTCTCGCCCAAGCACGCTTAACTTCGGTGTTCTGATGGGATCCGGTGCATTAGTGCTGGTACGATCGCACCCATCAATAGCCCCGCACTTTATTCTTTCATAGCGTACGCTCCCGTGCGGAGGTTCTGATCCCCCACCCTTCAGACGGGCATAACTTTTGATCCGGAAGGAGTTACGGGACCCACAGCATATCGCCGCGAAGTTCTCGCCGACCCGCACGTGCAGAGATATGGGTACATCCCGTGGCTACTCCGGGAAACAAAAAGAGGCCGTTTCGAGCCATTTCGGCCACTTTTAGTTCGAAGCTACTGTTTTTCGGCACGTTTAAGGTTGTAGGACCCGCTCATCACCGGCTCGTGGAGGTTGTCGTAGCTTTTTTTTTCATTTTACTCGCCAACCGCTAATCGAGTTTCGGACCACAGCAAGACCAACCGAACGGAAAAAAAAATAAAAATGAACGCACTTGCAAAAAGAGGTGCAACACGAGGTCTTCCAAGGGGGTCACCCATCCTAGTACTACTCTCGCCCAAGCACGCTTAACTTCGGAGTTCTGATGGGATCCGGTGCATTAGTGCTTGTACGATCGCACCCATCAATAGCCCCGCACTTTATTCTTTTATAGCGTACGCTCCCGTGCAGAGGTTCTGATCCCCCACCCTTCAGACGGGCATAACTTTTGATCCGGAAGGAGTTACGGGACCCACAGTATATCACCGCGAAGCTCTCGCCAACCCGCACGTGCAGAGATACGGGTACATCCCGTTGCTACTCCGGGAAACATAAAGAGGTCGTTTCGAGCCATTTCGGCCACTTTTAGTTAGCAGCTACTGTTTTTCGGCACATTTAAGGTTGTAGGACCCGCTCATCACCGGCTCGTGGAGATTGTCGTAGCTTTTTTTCATTTTACTCGCCAACCGCTAATCGAGTTTCGGACCACAGCAAGACCAACCGAACGGAAAAAAAAATAAAAATGAACGCACTTGCAAAAAGAGGTGCAACACGAGGTCTTCCAAGGGGGTCACCCATCCTAGTACTACTCTCGCCCAAGCACGCTTAACTTCGGAGTTCTGATGGGATCCGGTGCATTAGTGCTTGTACGATCGCACCCATCAATAGCCCCGCACTTTATTCTTTTATAGCGTACGCTCCCGTGCAGAGGTTCTGATCCCCCACCCTTCAGACGGGCATAACTTTTGATCCGGAAGGAGTTACGGGACCCACAGCATATCACCGCGAAGCTCTCGCCGACACGCACGTGCAGAGATACAGGTACATCCCGTGGCTACTCCGGGAAACAAAAAGAGGCCGTTTCGAGCCATTTCGGCCACTTTTAGTTCGCAGCTACTGTTTTTCGGCACGTTTAAGGTTGTAGGACCCGCTCATCACCGGCTCGTGGAGATTGTCGTAGCTTTTTTTCATTTTACTCGCCAACCGCTAATCGAGTTTCGGACCACAGCAAGACCAACCGAACGGAAAAGAGAATAAAAATGAACGCATATGCAAAAAGAGGTGCAACACGAGGTCTTCCAAGGGGTCACCCATCCTAGTACTACTCTCGCCCAAGCACGCTTAACTTCGGAGTTCTGATGGGATCCGGTGCATTAGTGCCGGTACGATCGCACCCATCAATAGCCCCGCACTTTATTCTTTCATAGCGTACGCTCCCGTGCGGAGGTTCTGATCCCCCACCCTTCAGACGGGCATAACTTTTGATCCGGAAGGAGTTACGGGACCCACAGCATATCGCCGCGAAGCTCTCGCCGACCCGCACGTGCAGAGATATGGGTACATCCCGTGGCTACTCCGGGAAACAAAAAGAGGCCGTCTCGAGCCATTTCGGCCACTTTTAGTTCGCAGCTACTGTTTTTCGGCACGTTTAAGGTTGTAGGACCCGCTCATCACCGGCTCGTGGAGATTGTCGTAGCTTTTTTTCATTTTACTCGCCAACCGCTAATCGAATTTCGGACCACAGCAAGTCCAACCGAACGGAAAAAAAAAATAAAATTGAAGGCACTTGCAAAAAGGGGTGCAACACGAGGTCTTCCAAGGGGGTCACCCATCCTAGTACTACTCTCGCCCAAGCACGCTTAACTTCGGAGTTCTGATGGGATCCGGTGCATTAGTGCTGGTACGATCGCACCCATCAATAGCCCCGCACTTTATTCTTTCATAGCGTACGCTCCCGTGCGCAGCTTCTGATCCCCCACCCTTCAGACGGGCATAACTTTTGATCCGGAAGGAGTTACGGGACCCACAGCATATCACCGCGAAGCTCTCGCCGACACGCACGTGCAGAGATACAGGTACATCCCGTGGCTACTTTGGGAAACAAAATGAGGCCGTTTCGAGCCATTTCGGCCACTTTTAGTTCGCAGCTACTGTTTTTTGGCACGTTTAAGGTTGTAGGACCCGCTCATCACCGGCTCGTGGAGATTGTCGTAGCTTTTTTTCATTTTACTCGCCAACCGCTAATCAAGTTTCGGACCACAGCAAGACCAACCGAACGGAAAAAAGAATAAAAATGAACGCACATGCAAAAAGAGGTGCAACACGAGGTCTTCCAAGGGGTCACCCATCCTAGTACTACTCTCGCCCAAGCACGCTTAACTTCGGTGTTCTGATGGGATCCGGTGCATTAGTGCTGGTACGATCGCACCCATCAATAGCCCCGCACTTTATTCTTTCATAGCGTACGCTCCCGTGCGGAGGTTCTGATCCCCCACCCTTCAGACGGGCATAACTTTTGATCCGGAAGGAGTTACGGGACCCACAGCATATCGCCGCGAAGTTCTCGCCGACTTCGCACGTGCAGAGATATGGGTACATCCCGTGGCTACTCCGGGAAACAAAAAGAGGCCGTTTCGAGCCATTTCGGCCACTTTTAGTTCGCAGCTACTGTTTTTCGGCACGTTTAAGGTTGTAGGACCCGCTCATCACCGGCTCGTGGAGGTTGTCGTAGCTTTTTTTTTCATTTTACTCGCCAACCGCTAATCGAGTTTCGGACCACAGCAAGACCAACCGAACGGAAAAAAGAATAAAAATGAACGCATATGCAAAAAGAGGTGCAACACGAGGTCTTCCAAGGGGTCACCCATCCTAGTACTACTCTCGCCCAAGCACGCTTAACTTCGGTGTTCTGATGGGATCCGGTGCATTAGTGCTGGTACGATCGCACCCATCAATAGCCCCGCACTTTATTCTTTCATAGCGTACGCTCCCGTGCGCAGCTTCTGATCCCCCACCCTTCAGACGGGCATAACTTTTGATCCGGAAGGAGTTACGGGACCCACAGCATATCACCGCGAAGCTCTCGCCGACACGCACGTGCAGAGATACAGGTACATCCCGTGGCTACTTTGGGAAACAAAATGAGGCCATTTCGAGCCATTTCGGCCACTTTTAGTTCGCAGCTACTGTTTTTTGGCACGTTTAAGGTTGTAGGACCCGCTCATCACCGGCTCGTGGAGATTGTCGTAGCTTTTTTTCATTTTACTCGCCAACCGCTAATCAAGTTTCGGACCACAGCAAGACCAACCGAACGGAAAAGAGAATAAAAATGAACGCATATGCAAAAAGAGGTGCAACACGAGGTCTTTCAAGGGGTCACCCATCCTAGTACTACTCTCGCCCAAGCACGCTTAACTTCGGAGTTCTGATGGGATCCGGTGCATTAGTGCCGGTACGATCGCACCCATCAATAGCCCCGCACTTTATTCTTTCATAGCGTACGCTCCCGTGCGGAGGTTCTGATCCCCCTCCCTTCAGACGGGCATAACTTTTGATCCGGAAGGAGTTACGGGACCCACAGCATATCACCCGCGAAGCTCTCGCCGACCCGCACGTGCAGAGATACAGGTACATCCCGTGGCTACTCCGGGAAACAAAAAGAGGCCGTCTCGAGCCATTTCGGCCACTTTTAGTTCGCAGCTACTGTTTTTCGGCACGTTTAAGGTTGTAGGACCCGCTCATCACCGGCTCGTGGAGATTGTCGTAGCTTTTTTTCATTTTACTCGCCAACCGCTAATCGAGTTTCGGACCACAGCAAGTCCAACCGAACGGAAAAAAAAATAAAAATGAACGCACTTGCAAAAAGGGGTGCAACACGAGGTCTTCCAAGGGGGTCACCCATCCTAGTACTACTCTCGCCCAAGATCGCTTAACTTCGGAGTTCTGATGGGATCCGGTGCATTAGTGCTGGTACGATCGCACCCATCAATAGCCCCGCACTTTATTCTTTCATAGCGTACGCTCCCGTGCGGAGGTTCTGATCCCTCACCCTTCAGACGGGCATAACTTTTGATCCGGAAGGAGTTACGGGACCCACAGCATATCACCGCGAAGCTCTCGCCGACCCGCACGTGCAGAGATATGGGTACAGCCCGTGGCTACTCCAGGAAACAAAAAGAGGCCGTTTCGAGCCATTTCGGCCACTTTTAGTTTGCAGCTACTGTTTTTCGGCACGTTTAAGGTTGTAGGACCTGCTCATCACCGGCTCGTGGAGATTGTCGTAGCTTTTTTTCATTTTACTCGCCAACCGCTAATCGAGTTTCGGACCACAGCAAGACCAACCGAACGGAAAAAAAAATAAAAATGAACACACTTGCAAAAAGAGGTGCAACACGAGGTCTTCCAAGGGGGTCACCCGTCCTAGTACTACTCTCGCCCAAGCACGCTTAACTTCGGAGTTCTGATGGGATCCGGTGCATTAGTGCTGGTACGATTGCACCCATCAATAGCCCCGCACTTTATTCTTTCATAGCGTACGCTCCCGTGCGCAGGTTTCTGATCCCCCACCCGTCAGACGGGCATAACTTTTGATCCGGAAGGAGTTACGGGACCCACAGCATATCACCCGCGAAGCTCTCGCCGACCCGCACGTGCAGAGATACAAGTACATTCCGTGGCTACTCCAGGAAACAAAAAGAGGCCGTTTCGAGCCATTTCGGCCACTTTTAGTTCGCAGCTACTGTTTTTCGGCACGTTTAAGGTTGTAGGACCCGCTCATCACCGGCTCGTGGAGATTGTCGTAGCTTTTTTTCATTTTACTCGCCAACCGCTAATCGAGTTTCGGACCACAGCAAGACCAACCGAACGGAAAAAAGAATAAAAATGAACGCACATGCAAAAAGAGGTGCAACACGAGGTCTTCCAAGGGGGTCATCCATCCTAGTACTACTCTCGCCCAAGCACGCTTAACTTCGGAGTTCTGATGGGATCCGGTGCATTAGTGCTGGTACGATCGCACCCATCAATAGCCCCGCACTTTATTCTTTCATAGCGTACGCTCCCGTGCGCAGGTTCTGATCCCCCACCCGTCAGACGGGCATAACTTTTGATCCGGAAGGAGTTACGGGACCCACAGCATATCACCGCGAAGCTCTCGCCGACCCGCACGTGCAGAGATACAGGTACATCCCGTGGCTACTCCGGGAAACAAAAAGAGGCTGTTTCGAGCCATTTCGGCCACTTTTAGTTCGCAGCTACTGTTTTTCGGCACGTTTAAGGTTGTAGGACCCGCTCATCACCGGCTCGTGGAGATTGTCGTAGCTTTTTTTCATTTTACTCGCCAACCGCTAATCGAGTTTCGGACCACAGCAAGACCAACCGAACGGAAAAAAAAATAAAAATGAACACACTTGCAAAAAGAGGTGCAACACGAGGTCTTCCAAGGGGGTCACCCGTCCTAGTACTACTCTCGCCCAAGCACGCTTAACTTCGGAGTTCTGATGGGATCCGGTGCATTAGTGCTGGTACGATCGCACCCATCAATAGCCCCGCACTTTATTCTTTCATAGCGTACGCTCCCGTGCGCAGGTTTCTGATCCCCCACCCGTCAGACGGGCATAACTTTTGATCCGGAAGGAGTTACGGGACCCACAGCATATCACCCGCGAAGCTCTCGCCGACCCGCACGTGCAGAGATACAAGTACATTCCGTGGCTACTCCAGGAAACAAAAAGAGGCCGTTTCGAGCCATTTCGGCCACTTTTAGTTCGCAGCTACTGTTTTTCGGCACGTTTAAGGTTGTAGGACCCGCTCATCACCGGCTCGTGGAGATTGTCGTAGCTTTTTTTCATTTTACTCGCCAACCGCTAATCGAGTTTCGGACCACAGCAAGACCAACCGAACGGAAAAAAGAATAAAAATGAACGCACATGCAAAAAGAGGTGCAACACGAGGTCTTCCAAGGGGGTCATCCATCCTAGTACTACTCTCGCCCAAGCACGCTTAACTTCGGAGTTCTGATGGGATCCGGTGCATTAGTGCTGGTACGATCGCACCCATCAATAGCCCCGCACTTTATTCTTTCATAGCGTACGCTCCCGTGCGCAGGTTCTGATCCCCCACCCGTCAGACGGGCATAACTTTTGATCCGGAAGGAGTTACGGGACCCACAGCATATCACCGCGAAGCTCTCGCCGACCCGCACGTGCAGAGATACAGGTACATCCCGTGGCTACTCCGGGAAACAAAAAGAGGCTGTTTCGAGCCATTTCGGCCACTTTTAGTTCGCAGCTACTGTTTTTCGGCACGTTTAAGGTTGTAGGACCCGCTCATCACCGGCTCGTGGAGATTGTCGTAGCTTTTTTTCATTTTACTCGCCAACCGCTAATCGAGTTTCGGACCACAGCAAGACCAACCGAACGGAAAAAAGAATAAAAATGAACGCACATGCAAAAAGAGGTGCAACACGAGGTCTTCCAAGGGGGTCATCCATCCTAGTACTACTCTCGCCCAAGCACGCTTAACTTCAGAGTTCTGATGGGATCCGGTGCATTAGTGCTGGTACGATCGCACCCATCAATAGCCCCGCACTTTATTCTTTCATAGCGTACGCTCCCGTGCGCAGGTTTCTGATCCCCCACCCGTCAGACGGGCATAACTTTTGATCCGGAAGGAGTTACGGGACCCACAGCATATCACCCGCGAAGCTCTCGCCGACCCGCACGTGCAGAGATACAAGTACATTCCGTGGCTACTCCAGGAAACAAAAAGAGGCCGTTTCGAGCCATTTCGGCCACTTTTAGTTCGCAGCTACTGTTTTTCGGCACGTTTAAGGTTGTAGGACCCGCTCATCACCGGCTCGTGGAGATTGTCGTAGCTTTTTTTCATTTTACTCGCCAACCGCTAATCGAGTTTCGGACCACAGCAAGACCAACCGAACGGAAAAAAGAATAAAAATGAACGCACATGCAAAAAGAGGTGCAACACGAGGTCTTCCAAGGGGGTCATCCATCCTAGTACTACTCTCGCCCAAGCACGCTTAACTTCGGAGTTCTGATGGGATCCGGTGCATTAGTGCTGGTACGATCGCACCCATCAATAGCCCCGCACTTTATTCTTTCATAGCGTACGCTCCCGTGCGCAGGTTCTGATCCCCCACCCGTCAGACGGGCATAACTTTTGATCCGGAAGGAGTTACGGGACCCACAGCATATCACCGCGAAGCTCTCGCCGACCCGCACGTGCAGAGATACAGGTACATCCCGTGGCTACTCCGGGAAACAAAAAGAGGCTGTTTCGAGCCATTTCGGCCACTTTTAGTTCGCAGCTACTGTTTTTCGGCACGTTTAAGGTTGTAGGACCCGCTCATCACCGGCTCGTGGAGATTGTCGTAGCTTTTTTTCATTTTACTCGCCAACCGCTAATCGAGTTTCGGACCACAGCAAGACCAACCGAACGGAAAAAAGAATAAAAATGAACGCACATGCAAAAAGAGGTGCAACACGAGGTCTTCCAAGGGGGTCACTCATCCTAGTACTACTCTCGCCCAAGCACGCTTAACTTCGGAGTTCTGATGGGATCCGGTGCATTAGTGCTAGTACGATCGCACCCATCAATAGCCCCGCACTTTATTCTTTCATAGCGTACGCTCCCGTGCGCAGGTTCTGATCCCCCACCCGTCAGACGGGCATAACTTTTGATCCGGAAGGAGTTACGGGACCCACAGCATATCACCCGCGAAGCTCTCGCCGACCCGCACGTGCAGAGATACAAGTACATCCCGTGGCTACTCCGGGAAACAAAAAGAGGCCGTTTCGAGCCATTTCGGCCACTTTTAGTTCGCAGCTACTGTTTTTCGGCACGTTTAAGGTTGTAGGACCCGCTCATCACCGGCTCGTGGAGATTGTCGTAGCTTTTTTTCATTTTACTCGCCAACCGCTAATCGAGTTTCGGACCACAGCAAGACCAACCGAACGGAAAAAAGAATAAAAATGAACGCACATGCAAAAAGAGGTGCAACACGAGGTCTTCCAAGGGGGTCATCCATCCTAGTACTACTCTCGCCCAAGCACGCTTAACTTCAGAGTTCTGATGGGATCCGGTGCATTAGTGCTGGTACGATCGCACCCATCAATAGCCCCGCACTTTATTCTTTCATAGCGTACGCTCCCGTGCGCAGGTTCTGATCCCCCACCCGTCAGACGGGCATAACTTTTGATCCGGAAGGAGTTACGGGACCCACAGCATATCACCGCGAAGCTCTCGCCGACCCGCACGTGCAGAGATACAGGTACATCCCGTGGCTACTCCGGGAAACAAAAAGAGGCCATTTCGAGCCATTTCGGCCACTTTTAGTTCGCAGCTACTGTTTTTCGGCACGTTTAAGGTTGTAGGACCCGCTCATCACCGGCTCGTGGAGATTGTCGTAGCTTTTTTTCATTTTACTCGCCAACCGCTAATCGAGTTTCGGACCACAGCAAGACCAACCGAACGGAAAAAAGAATAAAAATGAACGCACATGCAAAAAGAGGTGCAACACGAGGTCTTCCAAGGGGGTCACCCATCCTAGTACTACTCTCGCCCAAGCACGCTTAACTTCGGAGTTCTGATGGGATCCGGTGCATTAGTGCTAGTACGATCGCACCCATCAATAGCCCCGCACTTTATTCTTTCATAGCGTACGCTCCCGTGCGGAGGTTCTGATCCCCCACCCTTCAGACGGGCATAACTTTTGATCCGGAAGGAGTTACGGGACCCACAGCATATCACCGCGAAGCTCTCGCCGACCCGCACGTGCAGAGATATGGGTACAGCCCGTGGCTACTCCGGGAAACAAAAAGTGGCCGTTTCGAGCCATTTCGGCCACTTTTAGTTCGCAACTACTGTTTTTCGGCACGTTTAAGGTTGTAGGACCTGCTCATCACCGGCTCGTGGAGATTGTCGTAGCTTTTTTTCATTTTACTCGCCAACCGCTAATCGAGTTTCGGACCACAGCAAGACCAACCGAACGGAAAAAAAAATAAAAATGAACACACTTGCAAAAAGAGGTGCAACACGAGGTCTTCCAAGGGGGTCACCCATCCTAGTACTACTCTCGCCCAAGCACGCTTAACTTCGGAGTTCTGATGGGATCCGGTGCATTAGTGCTGGTACGATCGCACCCATCAATAGCCCCGGACTTTATTCTTTCATAGCGTACGCTCCCGTGCGCAGTTTCTGATCCCCCACCCGTCAGACGGGCATAACTTTTGATCCGGAAGGAGTTACGGGACGCACAGCATATCACCGCGAAGCTCTCGCCGACCCGCACGTGCAGAGATACAGGAACATCCCGTGGCTACTCCGGGAAACAAAAAGAGGCCGTTTCGAGCCATTTCGGCCACTTTTAGTTCGCAGCTACTGTTTTTCGGCACGTTTAAGGTTGTAGCACCCGCTCATCACCGGCTCGTGGAGATTGTCGTAGCTTTTTTTCATTTTACTCGCCAACCGCTAATCGAGTTTCGGACCACAGCAAGACCAACCGAACGGAAAAAAGAATAAAAATGAACGCACATGCAAAAAGAGGTGCAACACGAGGTCTTCCAAGGGGGTCACCCATCCTAGTACTACTCTCGCCCAAGCACGCTTAAATTCGGAGTTCTGATGGGATCCGGTGCATTAGTGCTGGTACGATCGCACCCATCAATAGCCCCGCACTTTATTCTTTCATAGCGTACGCTCCCGTGCGCAGGTTCTGATCCCCCACCCGTCAGACGGGCATAACTTTTGATCCGGAAGGAGTTACGGGACCCACAGCATATCACCGCGAAGCTCTCGCCGACCCGCACGTGCAGAGATACAGGTACATCCCGTGGCTACTCCGGGAAACAAAAAGAGGCCGTTTCGAGCCATTTCGGCCACTTTTAGTTCGCAGCTACTGTTTTTCGGCACGTTTAAGGTTGTAGGACCCGCTCATCACCGGCTCGTGGAGATTGTCGTAGCTTTTTTTCATTTTACTCGCCAACCGCTACTCGAGTTTCGGACCACAGCAAGACCAACCGAACGGAAAAAAGAATAAAAATGAACGCACATGCAAAAAGAGGTGCAACACGAGGTCTTCCAAGGGGGTCACCCATCCTAGTACTACTCTCGCCCAAGCACGCTTAACTTCGGAGTTCTGATGGGATCCGGTGCATTAGTGCTAGTACGATCGCACCCATCAATAGCCCCGCACTTTATTCTTTCATAGCGTACGCTCCCGTGCGGAGGTTCTGATCCCCCACCCTTCAGACGGGCATAACTTTTGATCCGGAAGGAGTTACGGGACCCACAGCATATCACCGCGAAGCTCTCGCCGACCCGCACGTGCAGAGATATGGGTACAGCCCGTGGCTACTCCGGGAAACAAAAAGTGGCCGTTTCGAGCCATTTCGGCCACTTTTAGTTCGCAACTACTGTTTTTCGGCACGTTTAAGGTTGTAGGACCTGCTCATCACCGGCTCGTGGAGATTGTCGTAGCTTTTTTTCATTTTACTCGCCAACCGCTAATCGAGTTTCGGACCACAGCAAGACCAACCGAACGGAAAAAAAAATAAAAATGAACACACTTGCAAAAAGAGGTGCAACACGAGGTCTTCCAAGGGGGTCACCCATCCTAGTACTACTCTCGCCCAAGCACGCTTAACTTCGGAGTTCTGATGGGATCCGGTGCATTAGTGCTGGTACGATCGCACCCATCAATAGCCCCGGACTTTATTCTTTCATAGCGTACGCTCCCGTGCGCAGTTTCTGATCCCCCACCCGTCAGACGGGCATAACTTTTGATCCGGAAGGAGTTACGGGACGCACAGCATATCACCGCGAAGCTCTCGCCGACCCGCACGTGCAGAGATACAGGAACATCCCGTGGCTACTCCGGGAAACAAAAAGAGGCCGTTTCGAGCCATTTCGGCCACTTTTAGTTCGCAGCTACTGTTTTTCGGCACGTTTAAGGTTGTAGCACCCGCTCATCACCGGCTCGTGGAGATTGTCGTAGCTTTTTTTCATTTTACTCGCCAACCGCTAATCGAGTTTCGGACCACAGCAAGACCAACCGAACGGAAAAAAGAATAAAAATGAACGCACATGCAAAAAGAGGTGCAACACGAGGTCTTCCAAGGGGGTCACCCATCCTAGTACTACTCTCGCCCAAGCACGCTTAAATTCGGAGTTCTGATGGGATCCGGTGCATTAGTGCTGGTACGATCGCACCCATCAATAGCCCCGCACTTTATTCTTTCATAGCGTACGCTCCCGTGCGCAGGTTCTGATCCCCCACCCGTCAGACGGGCATAACTTTTGATCCGGAAGGAGTTACGGGACCCACAGCATATCACCGCGAAGCTCTCGCCGACCCGCACGTGCAGAGATACAGGTACATCCCGTGGCTACTCCGGGAAACAAAAAGAGGCCGTTTCGAGCCATTTCGGCCACTTTTAGTTCGCAGCTACTGTTTTTCGGCACGTTTAAGGTTGTAGGACCCGCTCATCACCGGCTCGTGGAGATTGTCGTAGCTTTTTTTCATTTTACTCGCCAACCGCTAATCGAGTTTCGGACCACAGCAAGACCAACCGAACGGAAAAAAAAATAAAAATGAACACACTTGCAAAAAGAGGTGCAACACGAGGTCTTCCAAGGGGGTCACCCGTCCTAGTACTACTCTCGCCCAAGCACGCTTAACTTCGGAGTTCTGATGGGATCCGGTGCATTAGTGCTGGTACGATCGCACCCATCAATAGCCCCGCACTTTATTCTTTCATAGCGTACGCTCCCGTGCGCAGGTTCTGATCCCCCACCCGTCAGACGGGCATAACTTTTGATCCGGAAGGAGTTACGGGACCCACAGCATATCACCGCGAAGCTCTCGCCGACCCGCACGTGCAGAGATACAGGTACATCCCGTGGCTACTCCGGGAAACAAAAAGAGGCCGTTTCGAGCCATTTCGGCCACTTTTAGTTCGCAGCTACTGTTTTTCGGCACGTTTAAGGTTGTAGGACCCGCTCATCACCGGCTCGTGGAGATTGTCGTAGCTTTTTTTCATTTTACTCGCCAACCGCTAATCGAGTTTCGGACCACAGCAAGACCAACCGAACGGAAAAAAGAATAAAAATGAACGCACATGCAAAAAGAGGTGCAACACGAGGTCTTCCAAGGGGGTCACCCATCCTAGTACTACTCTCGCCCAAGCACGCTTAACTTCGGAGTTCTGATGGGATCCGGTGCATTAGTGCTGGTACGATCGCACCCATCAATAGCCCCGCACTTTATTCTTTCATAGCGTACGCTCCCGTGCGCAGGTTCTGATCCCCCACCCGTCAGACGGGCATAACTTTTGATCCGGAAGGAGTTACGGGACCCACAGCATATCACCGCGAAGCTCTCGCCGACCCGCATGTGCAGAGATACAGGTACATCCCGTGGCTACTCCGGGAAACAAAAAGAGGCCGTTTCGAGCCATTTCGGCCACTTTTAGTTCGCAGCTACTGTTTTTCGGCACGTTTAAGGTAGTAGGACTCGCTCATCACCGGCTCGTGGAGATTGTCGTAGCTTTTTTTCATTTTACTCGTCAACCGCTAATCGAGTTTCGGACCACAGCAAGACCAACCGAACGGAAAAAAAAATAAAAATGAACACACTTGCAAAACGAGGTGCAACACGAGGTCTTCCAAGGGGGTCACCCATCCTAGTACTACTCTCGCCCAAGCACGCGTAAATTCGGAGTTCTGATGGGATCCGGTGCATTAGTGCTGGTACGATCGCACCCATCAATAGCCCCGCACTTTATTCTTTCATAGCGTACGCTCCCGTGCGCAGGTTCTGATCCCCCACCCGTCAGACGGGCATAACTTTTGATCCGGAAGGAGTTACGGGACCCACAGCATATCACCGCGAAGCTCTCGCCGACCCGCACGTGCAGAGATACAGGTACATCCCGTGGCTACTCCGGGAAACAAAAAGAGGCCGTTTCGAGCCATTTCGGCTACTTTTAGTTCGCAGCTACTGTTTTTCGGCACGTTTAAGGTTGTAGGACCCGCTCATCACCGGCTCGTGGAGATTGTCGTAGCTTTTTTTCATTTTACTCGCCAACCGCTAATCGAGTTTCGGACCACAGCAAGACCAACCGAACGGAAAAAAGAATAAAAATGAACGCACATGCAAAAAGAGGTGCAACACGAGGTCTTCCAAGGGGGTCACCCATCCTAGTACTACTCTCGCCCAAGCACGCTTAACTTCGGAGTTCTGATGGGATCCGGTGCATTAGTGCTAGTACGATCGCACCCATCAATAGCCCCGCACTTTATTCTTTCATAGCGTACGCTCCCGTGCGGAGGTTCTGATCCCCCACCCTTCAGACGGGCATAACTTTTGATCCGGAAGGAGTTACGGGACCCACAGCATATCACCGCGAAGCTCTCGCCGACCCGCACGTGCAGAGATATGGGTACAGCCCGTGGCTACTCCGGGAAACAAAAAGTGGCCGTTTCGAGCCATTTCGGCCACTTTTAGTTCGCAGCTACTGTTTTTCGGCACGTTTAAGGTTGTAGGACCCGCTCATCACCGGCTCGTGGAGATTGTCGTAGCTTTTTTTCATTTTACTCGCCAACCGCTAATCGAGTTTCGGACCACAGCAAGACCAACCGAACGGAAAAAAAAATAAAAATGAACACACTTGCAAAAAGAGGTGCAACACGAGGTCTTCCAAGGGGGTCACCCGTCCTAGTACTACTCTCGCCCAAGCACGCTTAACTTCGGAGTGCTGATGGGATCCGGTGCATTAGTGCTGGTACGATCGCACCCATCAATAGCCCCGCACTTTATTCTTTCATAGCGTACGCTCCCGTGCGCAGGTTCTGATCCCCCACCCGTCAGACGGGCATAACTTTTGATCCGGAAGGAGTTACGGGACCCACAGCATATCACCGCGAAGCTCTCGCCGACCCGCACGTGCAGAGATACAGGTACATCCCGTGGCTACTCCGGGAAACAAAAAGAGGCCGTTTCGAGCCATTTCGGCCACTTTTAGTTCGCAGCTACTGTTTTTCGGCACGTTTAAGGTTGTAGGACCCGCTCATCACCGGCTCGTGGAGATTGTCGTAGCTTTTTTTCATTTTACTCGCCAACCGCTAATCGAGTTTCGGACCACAGCAAGACCAACCGAACGGAAAAAAGAATAAAAATGAACGCACATGCAAAAAGAGGTGCAACACGAGGTCTTCCAAGGGGGTCACCCATCCTAGTACTACTCTCGCCCAAGCACGCTTAACTTCGGAGTTCTGATGGGATCCGGTGCATTAGTGCTGGTACGATCGCACCCATCAATAGCCCCGCACTTTATTCTTTCATAGCGTACGCTCCCGTGCGCAGGTTCTGATCCCCCACCCGTCAGACGGGCATAACTTTTGATCCGGAAGGAGTTACGGGACCCACAGCATATCACCGCGAAGCTCTCGCCGACCCGCATGTGCAGAGATACAGGTACATCCCGTGGCTACTCCGGGAAACAAAAAGAGGCCGTTTCGAGCCATTTCGGCCACTTTTAGTTCGCAGCTACTGTTTTTCGGCACGTTTAAGGTAGTAGGACTCGCTCATCACCGGCTCGTGGAGATTGTCGTAGCTTTTTTTCATTTTACTCGCCAACCGCTAATCGAGTTTCGGACCACAGCAAGACCAACCGAACGGAAAAAAGAATAAAAATGAACGCACATGCAAAAAGAGGTGCAACACGAGGTCTTCCAAGGGGGTCACCCATCCTAGTACTACTCTCGCCCAAGCACGCTTAACTTCGGAGTTCTGATGGGATCCGGTGCATTAGTGCTAGTACGATCGCACCCATCAATAGCCCCGCACTTTATTCTTTCATAGCGTACGCTCCCGTGCGGAGGTTCTGATCCCCCACCCTTCAGACGGGCATAACTTTTGATCCGGAAGGAGTTACGGGACCCACAGCATATCACCGCGAAGCTCTCGCCGACCCGCACGTGCAGAGATATGGGTACAGCCCGTGGCTACTCCGGGAAACAAAAAGTGGCCGTTTCGAGCCATTTCGGCCACTTTTAGTTCGCAACTACTGTTTTTCGGCACGTTTAAGGTTGTAGGACCTGCTCATCACCGGCTCGTGGAGATTGTCGTAGCTTTTTTTCATTTTACTCGCCAACCGCTAATCGAGTTTCGGACCACAGCAAGACCAACCGAACGGAAAAAAAAATAAAAATGAACACACTTGCAAAAAGAGGTGCAACACGAGGTCTTCCAAGGGGGTCACCCATCCTAGTACTACTCTCGCCCAAGCACGCTTAACTTCGGAGTTCTGATGGGATCCGGTGCATTAGTGCTGGTACGATCGCACCCATCAATAGCCCCGGACTTTATTCTTTCATAGCGTACGCTCCCGTGCGCAGTTTCTGATCCCCCACCCGTCAGACGGGCATAACTTTTGATCCGGAAGGAGTTACGGGACGCACAGCATATCACCGCGAAGCTCTCGCCGACCCGCACGTGCAGAGATACAGGAACATCCCGTGGCTACTCCGGGAAACAAAAAGAGGCCGTTTCGAGCCATTTCGGCCACTTTTAGTTCGCAGCTACTGTTTTTCGGCACGTTTAAGGTTGTAGGACCCGCTCATCACCGGCTCGTGGAGATTGTCGTAGCTTTTTTTCATTTTACTCGCCAACCGCTAATCGAGTTTCGGACCACAGCAAGACCAACCGAACGGAAAAAAGAATAAAAATGAACGCACATGCAAAAAGAGGTGCAACACGAGGTCTTCCAAGGGGGTCACCCATCCTAGTACTACTCTCGCCCAAGCACGCTTAAATTCGGAGTTCTGATGGGATCCGGTGCATTAGTGCTGGTACGATCGCACCCATCAATAGCCCCGCACTTTATTCTTTCATAGCGTACGCTCCCGTGCGCAGGTTCTGATCCCCCACCCGTCAGACGGGCATAACTTTTGATCCGGAAGGAGTTACGGGACCCACAGCATATCACCGCGAAGCTCTCGCCGACCCGCACGTGCAGAGATACAGGTACATCCCGTGGCTACTCCGGGAAACAAAAAGAGGCCGTTTCGAGCCATTTCGGCCAGTTTTAGTTCGCAGCTACTGTTTTTCGGCACGTTTAAGGTTGTAGGACCCGCTCATCACCGGCTCGTGGAGATTGTCGTAGCTTTTTTTCATTTTACTCGCCAACCGCTAATCGAGTTTCGGACCACAGCAAGACCAACCGAACGGAAAAAAAAATAAAAATGAACACACTTGCAACACGAGGTCTTCCAAGGGGGTCACCCGTCCTAGTACTACTCTCGCCCAAGCACGCTTAACTTCGGAGTTCTGATGGGATCCGGTGCATTAGTGCTGGTACGATCGCACCCATCAATAGCCCCGCACTTTATTCTTTCATAGCGTACGCTCCCGTGCGCAGGTTCTGATCCCCCACCCGTCAGACGGGCATAACTTTTGATCCGGAAGGAGTTACGGGACCCACAGCATATCACCGCGAAGCTCTCGCCGACCCGCACGTGCAGAGATACAGGTACATCCCGTGGCTACTCCGGGAAACAAAAAGAGGCCGTTTCGAGCCATTTCGGCCACTTTTAGTTCGCAGCTACTGTTTTTCGGCACGTTTAAGGTTGTAGGACCCGCTCATCACCGGCTCGTGGAGATTGTCGTAGCTTTTTTTCATTTTACTCGCCAACCGCTAATCGAGTTTCGGACCACAGCAAGACCAACCGAACGGAAAAAAGAATAAAAATGAACGCACATGCAAAAAGAGGTGCAACACGAGGTCTTCCAAGGGGGTCACCCATCCTAGTACTACTCTCGCCCAAGCACGCTTAACTTCGGAGTTCTGATGGGATCCGGTGCATTTGTGCTGGTACGATCGCACCCATCAATAGCCCCGCACTTTATTCTTTCATAGCGTACGCTCCCGTGCGCAGGTTCTGATCCCCCACCCGTCAGACGGGCATAACTTTTGATCCGGAAGGAGTTACGGGACCCACAGCATATCACCGCGAAGCTCTCGCCGACCCGCATGTGCAGAGATACAGGTACATCCCGTGGCTACTCCGGGAAACAAAAAGAGGCCGTTTCGAGCCATTTCGGCCACTTTTAGTTCGCAGCTACTGTTTTTCGGCACGTTTAAGGTAGTAGGACTCGCTCATCACCGGCTCGTGGAGATTGTCGTAGCTTTTTTTCATTTTACTCGTCAACCGCTAATCGAGTTTCGGACCACAGCAAGACCAACCGAACGGAAAAAAAAATAAAAATGAACACACTTGCAAAACGAGGTGCAACACGAGGTCTTCCAAGGGGGTCACCCATCCTAGTACTACTCTCGCCCAAGCACGCGTAAATTCGGAGTTCTGATGGGATCCGGTGCATTAGTGCTGGTACGATCGCACCCATCAATAGCCCCGCACTTTATTCTTTCATAGCGTACGCTCCCGTGCGCAGGTTCTGATCCCCCACCCGTCAGACGGGCATAACTTTTGATCCGGAAGGAGTTACGGGACCCACAGCATATCACCGCGAAGCTCTCGCCGACCCGCACGTGCAGAGATACAGGTACATCCCGTGGCTACTCCGGGAAACAAAAAGAGGCCGTTTCGAGCCATTTCGGCTACTTTTAGTTCGCAGCTACTGTTTTTCGGCACGTTTAAGGTTGTAGGACCCGCTCATCACCGGCTCGTGGAGATTGTCGTAGCTTTTTTTCATTTTACTCGCCCACCGCTAATCGAGTTTCGGACCACAGCAAGACCAACCGAACGGAAAAAAGAATAAAAATGAACGCACATGCAAAAAGAGGTGCAACACGAGGTCTTCCAAGGGGGTCACCCATCCTAGTACTACTCTCGCCCAAGCACGCTTAACTTCGGAGTTCTGATGGGATCCGGTGCATTAGTGCTAGTACGATCGCACCCATCAATAGCCCCGCACTTTATTCTTTCATAGCGTACGCTCCCGTGCGGAGGTTCTGATCCCCCACCCTTCAGACGGGCATAACTTTTGATCCGGAAGGAGTTACGGGACCCACAGCATATCACCGCGAAGCTCTCGCCGACCCGCACGTGCAGAGATATGGGTACAGCCCGTGGCTACTCCGGGAAACAAAAAGTGGCCGTTTCGAGCCATTTCGGCCACTTTTAGTTCGCAGCTACTGTTTTTCGGCACGTTTAAGGTTGTAGGACCCGCTCATCACCGGCTCGTGGAGATTGTCGTAGCTTTTTTTCATTTTACTCGCCAACCGCTAATCGAGTTTCGGACCACAGCAAGACCAACCGAACGGAAAAAAAAATAAAAATGAACACACTTGCAAAAAGAGGTGCAACACGAGGTCTTCCAAGGGGGTCACCCGTCCTAGTACTACTCTCGCCCAAGCACGCTTAACTTCGGAGTGCTGATGGGATCCGGTGCATTAGTGCTGGTACGATCGCACCCATCAATAGCCCCGCACTTTATTCTTTCATAGCGTACGCTCCCGTGCGCAGGTTCTGATCCCCCACCCGTCAGACGGGCATAACTTTTGATCCGGAAGGAGTTACGGGACCCACAGCATATCACCGCGAAGCTCTCGCCGACCCGCACGTGCAGAGATACAGGTACATCCCGTGGCTACTCCGGGAAACAAAAAGAGGCCGTTTCGAGCCATTTCGGCCACTTTTAGTTCGCAGCTACTGTTTTTCGGCACGTTTAAGGTTGTAGGACCCGCTCATCACCGGCTCGTGGAGATTGTCGTAGCTTTTTTTCATTTTACTCGCCAACCGCTAATCGAGTTTCGGACCACAGCAAGACCAACCGAACGGAAAAAAGAATAAAAATGAACGCACATGCAAAAAGAGGTGCAACACGAGGTCTTCCAAGGGGGTCACCCATCCTAGTACTACTCTCGCCCAAGCACGCTTAACTTCGGAGTTCTGATGGGATCCGGTGCATTAGTGCTGGTACGATCGCACCCATCAATAGCCCCGCACTTTATTCTTTCATAGCGTACGCTCCCGTGCGGAGGTTCTGATCCCCCACCCTTCAGACGGGCATAACTTTTGATCCGGAAGGAGTTACGGGACCCACAGCATATCACCGCGAAGCTCTCGCCGACCCGCACGTGCAGAGATACAGGTACATCCCGTGGCTACTCCGGGAAACAAAAAGAGGCCGTTTCGAGCCATTTCGGCCACTTTTAGTTCGCAGCTACTGTTTTTCGGCACGTTTAAGGTTGTAGGACCCGCTCATCACCGGCTCGTGGAGATTGTCGTAGCTTTTTTTCATTTTACTCGCCAACCGCTAATCGAGTTTCGGACCACAGCAAGACCAACCGAACGGAAAAAAAAATAAAAATGAACACACTTGCAAAACGAGGTGCAACACGAGGTCTTCCAAGGGGGTCACCCATCCTAGTACTACTCTCGCCCAAGCACGCTTAACTTCGGAGTTCTGATGGGATCCGGTGCATTAGTGCTGGTACGATCGCACCCATCAATAGCCCCGCACTTTATTCTTTCATAGCGTACGCTCCCGTGCGGAGGTTCTGATCCCCCACCCGTCAGACGAGCATAACTTTTGATCCGGAAGGAGTTACGGGACCCACAGCATATCACCGCGAAGCTCTCGCCGACCCGCACGTGCAGAGATACAGGTACATCCCGTGGCTACTCCGGGAAACAAAAAGAGGCCGTTTCGAGCCATTTCGGCCACTTTTAGTTCGCAGCTACTGTTTTTCGGCACGTTTAAGGTTGTAGGACCCGCTCATCACCGGCTCGTGGAGATTGTCGTAGCTTTTTTTCATTTTACTCGCCAACCGCTAATCGAGTTTCGGACCACAGCAAGACCAACCGAACGGAAAAAAAAATAAAAATGAACACACTTGCAAAACGAGGTGCAACACGAGGTCTTCCAAGGGGGTCACCCATCCTAGTACTACTCTCGCCCAAGCACGCTTAACTTCGGAGTTCTGATGGGATCCGGTGCATTAGTGCTGGTACGATCGCACCCATCAATAGCCCCGCACTTTATTCTTTCATAGCGTACGCTCCCGTGCGGAGGTTCTGATCCCCCACCCTTCAGACGGGCATAACTTTTGATCCGGAAGGAGTTACGGGACCCACAGCATATCACCGCGAAGCTCTCGCCGACCCGCACGTGCAGAGATACAGGTACATCCCGTGGCTACTCCGGGAAACAAAAAGAGGCCGTTTCGAGCCATTTCGGCCACTTTTAGTTCGCAGCTACTGTTTTTCGGCACGTTTAAGGTTGTAGGACCCGCTCATCACCGGCTCGTGGAGATTGTCGTAGCTTTTTTTCATTTTACTCGCCAACCGCTAATCGAGTTTCGGACCACAGCAAGACCAACCGAACGGAAAAAAAAATAAAAATGAACACACTTGCAAAACGAGGTGCAACACGAGGTCTTCCAAGGGGGTCACCCATCCTAGTACTACTCTCGCCCAAGCACGCTTAACTTCGGAGTTCTGATGGGATCCGGTGCATTAGTGCTGGTACGATCGCACCCATCAATAGCCCCGCACTTTATTCTTTCATAGCGTACGCTCCCGTGCGGAGGTTCTGATCCCCCACCCGTCAGACGAGCATAACTTTTGATCCGGAAGGAGTTACGGGACCCACAGCATATCACCGCGAAGCTCTCGCCGACCCGCACGTGCAGAGATACAGGTACATCCCGTGGCTACTCCGGGAAACAAAAAGAGGCCGTTTCGAGCCATTTCGGCCACTTTTAGTTCGCAGCTACTGTTTTTCGGCACGTTTAAGGTTGTAGGACCCGCTCATCACCGGCTCGTGGAGATTGTCGTAGCTTTTTTTCATTTTACTCGCCAACCGCTAATCGAGTTTCGGACCACAGCAAGACCAACCGAACGGAAAAAAAAATAAAAATGAACACACTTGCAAAACGAGGTGCAACACGAGGTCTTCCAAGGGGGTCACCCATCCTAGTACTACTCTCGCCCAAGCACGCTTAACTTCGGAGTTCTGATGGGATCCGGTGCATTAGTGCTGGTACGATCGCACCCATCAATAGCCCCGCACTTTATTCTTTCATAGCGTACGCTCCCGTGCGCAGGTTCTGATCCCCCACCCGTCAGACGGGCATAACTTTTGATCCGGAAGGAGTTACGGGACCCACAGCATATCACCGCGAAGCTCTCGCCGACCCGCACGTGCAGAGATACAGGTACATCCCGTGGCTACTCCGGGAAACAAAAAGAGGCCGTTTCGAGCCATTTCGGCCACTTTTAGTTCGCAGCTACTGTTTTTCGGCACGTTTAAGGTTGTAGGACCCGCTCATCACCGGCTCGTGGAGATTGTCGTAGCTTTTTTTCATTTTACTCGCCAACCGCTAATCGAGTTTCGGACCACAGCAAGACCAACCGAACGGAAAAAAAAATAAAAATGAACGCACTTGCAAAACGAGGTGCAACACGAGGTCTTCCAAGGGGGTCACCCATCCTAGTACTACTCTCGCCCAAGCACGCTTAACTTCGGAGTTCTGATGGGATCCGGTGCATTAGTGCTGGTACGATCGCACCCATCAATAGCCCCGCACTTTATTCTTTCATATCGTACGCTCCCGTGCGCAGGTTCTGATCCCCCAACCGTCAGACGGGCATAACTTTTGATCCGGAAGGAGTTACGGGACCCACAGCATATCACCGCGAAGCTCTCGCCGACCCGCACGTGCAGAGATACAGGTACATCCCGTGGCTACTCCGGGAAACAAAAAGAGGACGTTTCGAGCCATTCGGCCACTTTTAGTTCGCAGCTACTGTTTTTCGGCACGTTTAAGGTTGTAGGACCCGCTCATCACCGGCTCGTGGAGATTGTCGTAGCTTTTTTTCATTTTACTCGCCAACCGCTAATCGAGTTTCGGACCACAGCAAGACCAACCGAACGGAAAAAAGAATAAAAATGAACGCACATTCAAAAAGAGGTGCAACACGAGGTCTTCCAAGGGGGTCACCCATCCTAGTACTACTCTCGCCCAAGCACGCTTAACTTCGTAGTTCTGATGGGATCCGGTGCATTAGTGCTGGTACGATCGCACCCATCAATAGCCCCGCACTTTATTCTTTCATAGCGTACGCTCCCGTGCGCAGGTTCTGATCCCCCACCCGTCAGACGGGCATAACTTTTGATCCGGAAGGAGTTACGGGACCCACAGCATATCACCGTGAAGCTCTCGCCGACCCGCACGTGCAGAGATACAGGTACATCCCGTGGCTACTCCGGGAAACAAAAAGAGGACGTTTCGAGCCATTTCGGCCACTTTTAGTTCGCAGCTACTGTTTTTCGGCACGTTTAAGGTTGTAGGACCCGCTCATCACCGGCTCGTGGAGATTGTCGTAGCTTTTTTTCATTTTACTCGCCAACCGCTAATCGAGTTTCGGACCACAGCAAGACCAACCGAACGGAAAAAAAAATAAAAATGAACACACTTGCAAAACGAGGTGCAACACGAGGTCTTCCAAGGGGGTCACCCATCCTAGTACTACTCTCGCCCAAGCACGCTTAACTTCGGAGTTCTGATGGGATCCGGTGCATTAGTGCTGGTACGATCGCACCCATCAATAGCCCCGCACTTTATTCTTTCATAGCGTACGCTCCCGTGCGGAGGTTCTGATCCCCCACCCTTCAGACGGGCATAACTTTTGATCCGGAAGGAGTTACGGGACCCACAGCATATCACCGTGAAGCTCTCGCCGACCCGCACGTGCAGAGATACAAGTACATCCCGTGGCTACTCCGGGAAACAAAAAGAGGCCGTTTCGAGCCATTTCGGCCACTTTTAGTTCGCAGCTACTGTTTTTCGGCACGTTTAAGGTTGTAGGACCCGCTCATCACCGGCTCGTGGAGATTGTCGTAGCTTTTTTTCATTTTACTCGCCAACCGCTAATCGAGTTTCGGACCACAGCAAGACCAACCGAACGGAAAAAAAAATAAAAATGAACACACTTGCAAAACGAGGTGCAACACGAGGTCTTCCAAGGGGGTCACCCATCCTAGTACTACTCTCGCCCAAGCACGCTTAACTTCGGAGTTCTGATGGGATCCGGTGCATTAGTGCTGGTACGATCGCACCCATCAATAGCCCCGCACTTTATTCTTTCATATCGTACGCTCCCGTGCGCAGGTTCTGATCCCCCAACCGTCAGACGGGCATAACTTTTGATCCGGAAGGAGTTACGGGACCCACAGCATATCACCGCGAAGCTCTCGCCGACCCGCACGTGCAGAGATACAGGTACATCCCGTGGCTACTCCGGGAAACAAAAAGAGGCCGTTTCGAGCCATTTCGGCCACTTTTAGTTCGCAGCTACTGTTTTTCGGCACGTTTAAGGTTGTAGGACCCGCTCATCACCGGCTCGTGGAGATTGTCGTAGCTTTTTTTCATTTTACTCGCCAACCGCTAATCGAGTTTCGGACCACAGCAAGACCAACCGAACGGAAAAAAAAATAAAAATGAACACACTTGCAAAACGAGGTGCAACACGAGGTCTTCCAAGGGGGTCACCCATCCTAGTACTACTCTCGCCCAAGCACGCTTAACTTCGGAGTTCTGATGGGATCCGGTGCATTAGTGCTGGTACGATCGCACCCATCAATAGCCCCGCACTTTATTCTTTCATAGCGTACGCTCCCGTGCGCAGGTTCTGATCCCCCACCCGTCAGACGGGCATAACTTTTGATCCGGAAGGAGTTACGGGACCCACAGCATATCACCGCGAAGCTCTCGCCGACCCGCACGTGCAGAGATACAGGTACATCCCGTGGCTACTCCGGGAAACAAAAAGAGGCCGTTTCGAGCCATTTCGGCCACTTTTAGTTCGCAGCTACTGTTTTTCGGCACGTTTAAGATTGTAGGACCCGCTCATCACCGGCTCGTGGAGATTGTCGTAGCTTTTTTTCATTTTACTCGCCAACTGCTAATCGAGTTTCGGACCACAGCAAGACCAACCGAACGGAAAAAAGAATAAAAATGAACGCACATTCAAAAAGAGGTGCAACACGAGGTCTTCCAAGGGGGTCACCCATCCTAGTACTACTCTCGCCCAAGCACGCTTAACTTCGTAGTTCTGATGGGATCCGGTGCATTAGTGCTGGTACGATCGCACCCATCAATAGCCCCGCACTTTATTCTTTCATAGCGTACGCTCCCGTGCGCAGGTTCTGATCCCCCACCCGTCAGACGGGCATAACTTTTGATCCGGAAGGAGTTACGGGACCCACAGCATATCACCGCGAAGCTCTCGCCGACCCGCACGTGCAGAGATACAGGTACATCCCGTGGCTACTCCGGGAAACAAAAAGAGGCCGTTTCGAGCCATTTCGGCCACTTTTAGTTCGCAGCTACTGTTTTTCGGCACGTTTAAGGTTGTAGGACCCGCTCATCACCGGCTCGTGGAGATTGTCGTAGCTTTTTTTCATTTTACTCGCCAACCGCTAATCGAGTTTCGGACCACAGCAAGACCAACCGAACGGAAAAAAGAATAAAAATGAACGCACATGCAAAAAGAGGTGCAACACGAGGTCTTCCAAGGGGGTCACCCATCCTAGTACTACTCTCGCCCAAGCACGCTTAACTTCGGAGTTCTGATGGGATCCGGTGCATTAGTGCTGGTACGATCGCACCCATCAATAGCCCCGCACTTTATTCTTTCATAGCGTACGCTCCCGTGCGCAGGTTCTGATCCCCCACCCGTCAGACGGGCATAACTTTTGATCCGGAAGGAGTTACGGGACCCACAGCATATCACCGCGAAGCTCTCGCCGACCCGCACGTGCAGAGATACAGGTACATCCCGTGGCTACTCCGGGAAACAAAAAGAGGACGTTTCGAGCCATTTCGGCCACTTTTAGTTCGCAGCTACTGTTTTTCGGCACGTTTAAGGTTGTAGGACCCGCTCATCACCGGCTCGTGGAGATTGTCGTAGCTTTTTTTCATTTTACTCGCCAACCGCTAATCGAGTTTCGGACCACAGCAAGACCAACCGAACGGAAAAAAAAATAAAAATGAACACACTTGCAAAACGAGGTGCAACACGAGGTCTTCCAAGGGGGTCACCCATCCTAGTACTACTCTCGCCCAAGCACGCTTAACTTCGGAGTTCTGATGGGATCCGGTGCATTAGTGCTGGTACGATCGCACCCATCAATAGCCCCGCACTTTATTCTTTCATAGCGTACGCTCCCGTGCGGAGGTTCTGATCCCCCACCCGTCAGACGGGCATAACTTTTGATCCGGAAGGAGTTACGGGACCCACAGCATATCACCGCGAAGCTTTCGCCGACCCGCACGTGCAGAGATACAGGTACATCCCGTGGCTACTCCGGGAAACAAAAAGAGGCCGTTTCGAGCCATTTCGGCCACTTTTAGTTCGCAGCTACTGTTTTTCGGCACGTTTAAGGTTGTAGGACCCGCTCATCACCGGCTCGTGGAGATTGTCGTAGCTTTTTTTCATTTTACTCGCCAACCGCTAATCGAGTTTCGGACCACAGCAAGACCAACCGAACGGGAAAAAAAATAAAAATGAACGCACATGCAAAAAGAGGTGCAACACGAGGTCTTCCAAGGGGGTCACCCATCCTAGTACTACTCTCGCCCAAGCACGCTTAACTTCGGAGTTCTGATGGGATCCGGTGCATTAGTGCTGGTACGATCGCACCCATCAATAGCCCCGCACTTTATTCTTTCATAGCGTACGCTCCCGTGCGGAGGTTCTGATCCCCCACCCTTCAGACGGGCATAACTTTTGATCCGGAAGGAGTTACGGGACCCACAGCATATCACCGTGAAGCTCTCGCCGACCCGCACGTGCAGAGATACAAGTACATCCCGTGGCTACTCCGGGAAACAAAAAGAGGCCGTTTCGAGCCATTTCGGCCACTTTTAGTTCGCAGCTACTGTTTTTCGGCACGTTTAAGGTTGTAGGACCCGCTCATCACCGGCTCGTGGAGATTGTCGTAGCTTTTTTTCATTTTACTCGCCAACCGCTAATCGAGTTTCGGACCACAGCAAGACCAACCGAACGGAAAAAAAAATAAAAATGAACACACTTGCAAAACGAGGTGCAACACGAGGTCTTCCAAGGGGGTCACCCATCCTAGTACTACTCTCGCCCAAGCACGCTTAACTTCGGAGTTCTGATGGGATCCGGTGCATTAGTGCTGGTACGATCGCACCCATCAATAGCCCCGCACTTTATTCTTTCATATCGTACGCTCCCGTGCGCAGGTTCTGATCCCCCAACCGTCAGACGGGCATAACTTTTGATCCGGAAGGAGTTACGGGACCCACAGCATATCACCGCGAAGCTCTCGCCGACCCGCACGTGCAGAGATACAGGTACATCCCGTGGCTACTCCGGGAAACAAAAAGAGGCCGTTTCGAGCCATTTCGGCCACTTTTAGTTCGCAGCTACTGTTTTTCGGCACGTTTAAGGTTGTAGGACCCGCTCATCACCGGCTCGTGGAGATTGTCGTAGCTTTTTTTCATTTTACTCGCCAACCGCTAATCGAGTTTCGGACCACAGCAAGACCAACCGAACGGAAAAAAGAATAAAAATGAACGCACATTCAAAAAGAGGTGCAACACGAGGTCTTCCAAGGGGGTCACCCATCCTAGTACTACTCTCGCCCAAGCACGCTTAACTTCGTAGTTCTGATGGGATCCGGTGCATTAGTGCTGGTACGATCGCACCCATCAATAGCCCCGCACTTTATTCTTTCATAGCGTACGCTCCCGTGCGCAGGTTCTGATCCCCCACCCGTCAGACGGGCATAACTTTTGATCCGGAAGGAGTTACGGGACCCACAGCATATCACCGCGAAGCTCTCGCCGACCCGCACGTGCAGAGATACAGGTACATCCCGTGGCTACTCCGGGAAACAAAAAGAGGCCGTTTCGAGCCATTTCGGCCACTTTTAGTTCGCAGCTACTGTTTTTCGGCACGTTTAAGGTTGTAGGACCCGCTCATCACCGGCTCGTGGAGATTGTCGTAGCTTTTTTTCATTTTACTCGCCAACCGCTAATCGAGTTTCGGACCACAGCAAGACCAACCGAACGGAAAAAAGAATAAAAATGAACGCACATTCAAAAAGAGGTGCAACACGAGGTCTTCCAAGGGGGTCACCCATCCTAGTACTACTCTCGCCCAAGCACGCTTAACTTCGTAGTTCTGATGGGATCCGGTGCATTAGTGCTGGTACGATCGCACCCATCAATAGCCCCGCACTTTATTCTTTCATAGCGTACGCTCCCGTGCGCAGGTTCTGATCCCCCACCCGTCAGACGGGCATAACTTTTGATCCGGAAGGAGTTACGGGACCCACAGCATATCACCGCGAAGCTCTCGCCGACCCGCACGTGCAGAGATACAGGTACATCCCGTGGCTACTCCGGGAAACAAAAAGAGGCCGTTTCGAGCCATTTCGGCCACTTTTAGTTCGCAGCTACTGTTTTTCGGCACGTTTAAGGTTGTAGGACCCGCTCATCACCGGCTCGTGGAGATTGTCGTAGCTTTTTTTCATTTTACTCGCCAACCGCTAATCGAGTTTCGGACCACAGCAAGACCAACCGAACGGAAAAAAGAATAAAAATGAACGCACATGCAAAAAGAGGTGCAACACGAGGTCTTCCAAGGGGGTCACCCATCCTAGTACTACTCTCGCCCAAGCACGCTTAACTTCGGAGTTCTGATGGGATCCGGTGCATTAGTGCTGGTACGATCGCACCCATCAATAGCCCCGCACTTTATTCTTTCATAGCGTACGCTCCCGTGCGCAGGTTCTGATCCCCCACCCGTCAGACGGGCATAACTTTTGATCCGGAAGGAGTTACGGGACCCACAGCATATCACCGCGAAGCTCTCGCCGACCCGCACGTGCAGAGATACAGGTACATCCCGTGGCTACTCCGGGAAACAAAAAGAGGACGTTTCGAGCCATTTCGGCCACTTTTAGTTCGCAGCTACTGTTTTTCGGCACGTTTAAGGTTGTAGGACCCGCTCATCACCGGCTCGTGGAGATTGTCGTAGCTTTTTTTCATTTTACTCGCCAACCGCTAATCGAGTTTCGGACCACAGCAAGACCAACCGAACGGAAAAAAAAATAAAAATGAACACACTTGCAAAACGAGGTGCAACACGAGGTCTTCCAAGGGGGTCACCCATCCTAGTACTACTCTCGCCCAAGCACGCTTAACTTCGGAGTTCTGATGGGATCCGGTGCATTAGTGCTGGTACGATCGCACCCATCAATAGCCCCGCACTTTATTCTTTCATAGCGTACGCTCCCGTGCGGAGGTTCTGATCCCCCACCCGTCAGACGGGCATAACTTTTGATCCGGAAGGAGTTACGGGACCCACAGCATATCACCGCGAAGCTTTCGCCGACCCGCACGTGCAGAGATACAGGTACATCCCGTGGCTACTCCGGGAAACAAAAAGAGGCCGTTTCGAGCCATTTCGGCCACTTTTAGTTCGCAGCTACTGTTTTTCGGCACGTTTAAGGTTGTAGGACCCGCTCATCACCGGCTCGTGGAGATTGTCGTAGCTTTTTTTCATTTTACTCGCCAACCGCTAATCGAGTTTCGGACCACAGCAAGACCAACCGAACGGGAAAAAAAATAAAAATGAACGCACATGCAAAAAGAGGTGCAACACGAGGTCTTCCAAGGGGGTCACCCATCCTAGTACTACTCTCGCCCAAGCACGCTTAACTTCGGAGTTCTGATGGGATCCGGTGCATTAGTGCTGGTACGATCGCACCCATCAATAGCCCCGCACTTTATTCTTTCATAGCGTACGCTCCCGTGCGGAGGTTCTGATCCCCCACCCTTCAGACGGGCATAACTTTTGATCCGGAAGGAGTTACGGGACCCACAGCATATCACCGTGAAGCTCTCGCCGACCCGCACGTGCAGAGATACAAGTACATCCCGTGGCTACTCCGGGAAACAAAAAGAGGCCGTTTCGAGCCATTTCGGCCACTTTTAGTTCGCAGCTACTGTTTTTCGGCACGTTTAAGGTTGTAGGACCCGCTCATCACCGGCTCGTGGAGATTGTCGTAGCTTTTTTTCATTTTACTCGCCAACCGCTAATCGAGTTTCGGACCACAGCAAGACCAACCGAACGGAAAAAAAAATAAAAATGAACACACTTGCAAAACGAGGTGCAACACGAGGTCTTCCAAGGGGGTCACCCATCCTAGTACTACTCTCGCCCAAGCACGCTTAACTTCGGAGTTCTGATGGGATCCGGTGCATTAGTGCTGGTACGATCGCACCCATCAATAGCCCCGCACTTTATTCTTTCATATCGTACGCTCCCGTGCGCAGGTTCTGATCCCCCAACCGTCAGACGGGCATAACTTTTGATCCGGAAGGAGTTACGGGACCCACAGCATATCACCGCGAAGCTCTCGCCGACCCGCACGTGCAGAGATACAGGTACATCCCGTGGCTACTCCGGGAAACAAAAAGAGGCCGTTTCGAGCCATTTCGGCCACTTTTAGTTCGCAGCTACTGTTTTTCGGCACGTTTAAGGTTGTAGGACCCGCTCATCACCGGCTCGTGGAGATTGTCGTAGCTTTTTTTCATTTTACTCGCCAACCGCTAATCGAGTTTCGGACCACAGCAAGACCAACCGAACGGAATAAAGAATAAAAATGAACGCACATTCAAAAAGAGGTGCAACACGAGGTCTTCCAAGGGGGTCACCCATCCTAGTACTACTCTCGCCCAAGCACGCTTAACTTCGTAGTTCTGATGGGATCCGGTGCATTAGTGCTGGTACGATCGCACCCATCAATAGCCCCGCACTTTATTCTTTCATAGCGTACGCTCCCGTGCGCAGGTTCTGATCCCCCACCCGTCAGACGGGCATAACTTTTGATCCGGAAGGAGTTACGGGACCCACAGCATATCACCGCGAAGCTCTCGCCGACCCGCACGTGCAGAGATACAGGTACATCCCGTGGCTACTCCGGGAAACAAAAAGAGGCCGTTTCGAGCCATTTCGGCCACTTTTAGTTCGCAGCTACTGTTTTTCGGCACGTTTAAGGTTGTAGGACCCGCTCATCACCGGCTCGTGGAGATTGTCGTAGCTTTTTTTCATTTTACTCGCCAACCGCTAATCGAGTTTCGGACCACAGCAAGACCAACCGAACGGAAAAAAGAATAAAAATGAACGCACATGCAAAAAGAGGTGCAACACGAGGTCTTCCAAGGGGGTCACCCATCCTAGTACTACTCTCGCCCAAGCACGCTTAACTTCGGAGTTCTGATGGGATCCGGTGCATTAGTGCTGGTACGATCGCACCCATCAATAGCCCCGCACTTTATTCTTTCATAGCGTACGCTCCCGTGCGCAGGTTCTGATCCCCCACCCGTCAGACGGGCATAACTTTTGATCCGGAAGGAGTTACGGGACCCACAGCATATCACCGCGAAGCTCTCGCCGACCCGCACGTGCAGAGATACAGGTACATCCCGTGGCTACTCCGGGAAACAAAAAGAGGACGTTTCGAGCCATTTCGGCCACTTTTAGTTCGCAGCTACTGTTTTTCGGCACGTTTAAGGTTGTAGGACCCGCTCATCACCGGCTCGTGGAGATTGTCGTAGCTTTTTTTCATTTTACTCGCCAACCGCTAATCGAGTTTCGGACCACAGCAAGACCAACCGAACGGAAAAAAAAATAAAAATGAACACACTTGCAAAACGAGGTGCAACACGAGGTCTTCCAAGGGGGTCACCCATCCTAGTACTACTCTCGCCCAAGCACGCTTAACTTCGGAGTTCTGATGGGATCCGGTGCATTAGTGCTGGTACGATCGCACCCATCAATAGCCCCGCACTTTATTCTTTCATAGCGTACGCTCCCGTGCGGAGGTTCTGATCCCCCACCCGTCAGACGGGCATAACTTTTGATCCGGAAGGAGTTACGGGACCCACAGCATATCACCGCGAAGCTTTCGCCGACCCGCACGTGCAGAGATACAGGTACATCCCGTGGCTACTCCGGGAAACAAAAAGAGGCCGTTTCGAGCCATTTCGGCCACTTTTAGTTCGCAGCTACTGTTTTTCGGCACGTTTAAGGTTGTAGGACCCGCTCATCACCGGCTCGTGGAGATTGTCGTAGCTTTTTTTCATTTTACTCGCCAACCGCTAATCGAGTTTCGGACCACAGCAAGACCAACCGAACGGGAAAAAAAATAAAAATGAACGCACATGCAAAAAGAGGTGCAACACGAGGTCTTCCAAGGGGGTCACCCATCCTAGTACTACTCTCGCCCAAGCACGCTTAACTTCGGAGTTCTGATGGGATCCGGTGCATTAGTGCTGGTACGATCGCACCCATCAATAGCCCCGCACTTTATTCTTTCATAGCGTACGCTCCCGTGCGGAGGTTCTGATCCCCCACCCTTCAGACGGGCATAACTTTTGATCCGGAAGGAGTTACGGGACCCACAGCATATCACCGTGAAGCTCTCGCCGACCCGCACGTGCAGAGATACAAGTACATCCCGTGGCTACTCCGGGAAACAAAAAGAGGCCGTTTCGAGCCATTTCGGCCACTTTTAGTTCGCAGCTACTGTTTTTCGGCACGTTTAAGGTTGTAGGACCCGCTCATCACCGGCTCGTGGAGATTGTCGTAGCTTTTTTTCATTTTACTCGCCAACCGCTAATCGAGTTTCGGACCACAGCAAGACCAACCGAACGGAAAAAAAAATAAAAATGAACACACTTGCAAAACGAGGTGCAACACGAGGTCTTCCAAGGGGGTCACCCATCCTAGTACTACTCTCGCCCAAGCACGCTTAACTTCGGAGTTCTGATGGGATCCGGTGCATTAGTGCTGGTACGATCGCACCCATCAATAGCCCCGCACTTTATTCTTTCATAGCGTACGCTCCCGTGCGCAGGTTCTGATCCCCCACCCTTCAGACGGGCATAACTTTTGATCCGGAAGGAGTTACGGGACCCACAGCATATCACCGCGAAGCTCTCGCCGACCCGCACGTGCAGAGATACAGGTACATCCCGTGGCTACTCCGGGAAACAAAAAGAGGCCGTTTCGAGCCATTTCGGCCACTTTTAGTTCGCAGCTACTGTTTTTCGGCACGTTTAAGGTTGTAGGACCTGCTCATCACCGGCTCGTGGAGATTGTCGTAGCTTTTTATCATTTTACTCGCCAACCGCTAATCGAGTTTCGGACCACAGCAAGACCAACCGAACGGAAAAAAAAAAAAATGAACACACTTGCAAAAAGAGGTGCAACACGAGGTCTTCCAAGGGGGTCACCCATCCTAGTACTAATCTCGCCCAAGCACGATTAACTTCGGAGTTCTGATGGGATCCGGTGTATTAGTGCTGGTACGATCGCACCCATCAATAGCCCCGCACTTTATTCATTCATAGCGTACGCTCCCGTGCTCAGGTTCTGATCCCCCACCCTTAAGACGGGCATAACTTTTGATCCGGAAGGAGTTACGGGACCCACAGCATATCACCGCGATGCTCTCGCCGACCCGCACGTGCAGAGATACAGGTACATCCCGTGGCTACTCCGGGAAACAAAAAGAGGCCGTTTCGAGCCATTTCAGCCACTTTTAGTTCGCAGCTACTGTTTTTCGGCACGTTTAAGGTTGTAGGACCCGCTCATCATCGGCTCGTGGAGATTGTCGTAGCTCTTTTTCGTTTTACTCGCCAACCGCTAATCGAGTTTCGGACCACAGCAAGTCCAACCGAACGGAAAAAAAAATAAAAATGAACGCACTTGCAAAAAGGGGTGCAACACGAGGTCTTCCAAGGGGGTCACCCATCCTAGTACTACTCTCGCCCAAGAACTCTTAACTTCGGAGTTCTAATGGGATCCGCTGCATTAGTGATGGTATGATCGCACCCATCAATAGCCCCGCACTTTATTCTTTCATAGCGTACGCTCCCGTGCGCAGGTTCTGATCTCCCACCCTTCAGACGGGCATAACTTTTGATCCGGAAGGAGTTACGGGACCCACAGCATATCACCGCGAAGCTCTCGCCGACCCGCACGTGCAGAGATACAGGTACATCCCGTGGCTACTCCGGGAAACAAAAAGAGGACGTTTCGAGCCATTTCGGCCACTTTTAGTTCGCAGCTACTGTTTTTCGGCACGTTTAAGGTTGTAGGACCCGCTCATCACCGGCTCGTGGAGATTGTCGTAGCTTTTTTTCATTTTACTCGCCAACCGCTAATCGAGTTTCGGACCACAGCAAGACCAACCGAACGGAAAAAAAAATAAAAATGAACACACTTGCAAAACGAGGTGCAACACGAGGTCTTCCAAGGGGGTCACCCATCCTAGTACTACTCTCGCCCAAGCACGCTTAACTTCGGAGTACTGATGGGATCCGGTGCATTAGTGCTGGTACGATCGCACCCATCAATAGCCCCGCACTTTATTCTTTCATAGCGTACGCTCCCGTGCGCAGGTTCTGATCCCCCACCCTTCAGACGGGCATAACTTTTGATCCGGAAGGAGTTACGGGACCCACAGCATATCACCGCGAAGCTCTCGCCGACCCGCACGTGCAGAGATACAGGTACATCCCGTGGCTACTCCGGGAAACAAAAAGAGGCCGTTTCGAGCCATTTCGGCCACTTTTAGTTCGCAGCTACTGTTTTTCGGCACGTTTAAGGTTGTAGGACCTGCTCATCACCGGCTCGTGGAGATTGTCGTAGCTTTTTATCATTTTACTCGCCAACCGCTAATCGAGTTTCGGACCACAGCAAGACCAACCGAACGGAAAAAAAAAAAAATGAACACACTTGCAAAAAGAGGTGCAACACGAGGTCTTCCAAGGGGGTCACCCATCCTAGTACTAATCTCGCCCAAGCACGATTAACTTCGGAGTTCTGATGGGATCCGGTGTATTAGTGCTGGTACGATCGCACCCATCAATAGCCCCGCACTTTATTCATTCATAGCGTACTCTCCCGTGCGCAGGTTCTGATCCCCCACCCTTAAGACGGGCATAACTTTTGATCCGGAAGGAGTTACGGGACCCACAGCATATCACCGCGATGCTCTCGCCGACCCGCACGTGCAGAGATACAGGTACATCCCGTGGCTACTCCGGGAAACAAAAAGAGGCCGTTTCGAGCCATTTCGGCCACTTTTAGTTTGCAGCTACTGTTTTTCAGCACGTTTAAGGTTGTAGGACCTGCTCATCACCGGCTCGTGGAGATTGTCGTAGCTTTTTATCATTTTACTCGCCAACCGCTAATCGAGTTTCGGACCACAGCAAGTCCAACCGAACGAAAAATAAAATAAAAATGAACGCACTTGCAAAAAGGGGTGCAACACGAGGTCTTCCAAGGGGGTCACCAATCCTAGTACTACTCTCGCCCAAGAACGCTTAACTTCGGAGTTCTGATGGGATCCGCTGCATTAGTGCTGGTACGATCGCACCCATCAATAGCCCCGCACTTTATTCTTTCATAGCGTACGCTCCCGTGCGCAGGTTCTGATCTCCCACCCTTCAGACGGGCATAACTTTTGATCCGGAAGGAGTTACGGGACCCACAGCATATCACCGCGAAGCTCTCGCCGACCCGCACGTGCAGAGATACAGGTACATCCCGTGGCTACTCCGGGAAACAAAAAGAGGCCGTTTCGAGCCATTTCGGCCACTTTTAGTTCGCAGCTACTGTTTTTCGGCACGTTTAAGGTTGTAGGACCTGCTCATCACCGGCTCGTGGAGATTGTCCTAGCTTTTTATCATTTTACTCGCCAACCGCTAATCGAGTTTCGGACCACAGCAAGACCAACCGAACGGAAAAAAAAAAAATGAACACACTTGCAAAAAGAGGTGCAACACGAGGTCTTCCAAGGGGGTCACCCATCCTAGTACTACTCTCGCCCAAGCACGATTAACTTCGGAGTTCTGATGGGATCCGGTGTATTAGTGCTGGTACGATCCCACCCATCAATAGCCCCGCACTTTATTCTTTCATAGCGTAAGCTCCCGTGCGCAGGTTCTGATCCCCCACCCTTCAGACGGGCATAACTTTTGATCTGGAAGGAGTTACGGGACCCACAGCATATCACCGCGAAGCTCTCGCCGACCCGCACGTGCAGATATACAGGTACATCCCGTGGCTACTCCGGGAAACAAAAAGAGGCCGTTTCGAGCCATTTCGGCCACTTTTAGTTCGCAGCTACTGTTTTTCGGCACGTTTAAGGTTGTAGGACCCGCTCATCATCGGCTCGTGGAGATTGTCGTAGCTTTTTTTCATTTTACTCGCCAACCGCTAATCGAGTTTCGGACCACAGCAAGTCCAACCGAACGAAAAAAAAAATAAAAATGAACGCACTTGCAAAAAGGGGTGCAACACGAGGTCTTCCAGGGGGGTCACCCATCCTAGTACTACTCTCGCCCAAGAACGCTTAACTTCGGAGTTCTGATGGGACCCGCTGCATTAATGCTGGTACGATCGCACCCATCAATAGCCCCGAACTTTATTCTTTCATAGCGTACGCTCCCGTGCGCAGGTTCTGATCTCCCACCCTTCAGACGGGCATAACTTTTGATCCGGAAGGAGTTACGGGACCCACAGCATATCACCGCGAAGCTCTCGCCGACCCGCACGTGCAGAGATACAGGTACATCCCGTTGCTACTCCGAGAAACAAAAAGAGGCCGTTTCGAGCCATTTCGGCCACTTTTAGTTCGCAGCTACTGTTTTTCGGCACGTTTAAGGTTGTAGGACCCGCTCATCACCGGCTCGTGGAGATTGTCGTAGCTTTTTTTCATTTTACTCGCCAACCGCTAATCGAGTTTCGGATCACAGCAAGACCAACCGAACGGAAAAAAAAATAAAAATGAACGCACTTGCAAAAAGAGGTGCAACACGAGGTCTTCCAAGGGGGTCACCCATCCTAGTACTACTCTCGCCCAAGCACGCTTAACTTCAGAGTTCTGATTGGATCCGGTGCATTAGTGCTGGTACGATCGCACCCATCAATAGCCCCGCACTTTATTCTTTCATACCATACGCTCCCGTGCGCAGGTTCTGATCCCCCACCCTTCAGACGGGCATAACTTTTGATCCGGAAGGAGTTACGGGACCCACAGCATATCACCGCGAAGCTCTCGCCGACCCGCACGTGCAGAGATATGGGTACGTCCCGTGGCTTCACCGGGAAACAAAAAGAGGCCATTTCGAGCCATTTCGGCCACTTTTAGTTCGCAGCTACTGTTTTTCGGCACATTTAAGGTTGTAGGACCCGCTCATCACCGGCTCGTGGAGATTGTCGTAGCTTTTTTTCATTTACTCGCCAACCTCTAATCGAGTTTCGGACCACAGCAAGTCGAACCGAACGGAAAAAAAAATAAAAATGAACGCACTTGCAAAAAGGGGTGCAACACGAGGTCTTCCAAGGGGGTCACCCATCCTAGTACTACTCTCGCCCAAGAACGCTTAACTTCGGAGTTCTAATGGGATCCGCTGCATTAGTGATGGTATGATCGCACCCATCAATAGCCCCGCACTTTATTCTTTCATAGCGTACGCTCCCGTGCGCAGGTTCTGATCTCCCACCCTTCAGACGGGCATAACTTTTGATCCGGAAGGAGTTAAGGGACACACAGCATATCACCGCGAAGCTCTCGCCGACCCGCACGTGTAGAGATATAGGTACATCCCGTGGCTACTCCGGGAAACAAAAAGAGGCCATTTCGAGCCATTTCGGCCACTTTTAGTTCGCAGCTACTGTTTTTCGGCACGTTTAAGGTTGTAGGACCCGCTCATCACCGGCTCGTGCAGATTGTCGTAGCTTTTTTTCATTTTACTCGCCAACCGCTAATCGAGTTTCGGATCACAGCAAGACCAACCGAACGGAAAAAAAAATAAAAATGAACGCACTTGCAAAGAGAGGTGCAACACGAGGTCTTCCAACGGGGTCACTCATCCTAGTACTACTCTCGCCCAAGCACGCTTAACTTCGGAGTTCTGATGGGATCCGGTGCATTAGTGCTGGTACGATCGCACCCGTCAATAGCCCCGCACTTTATTCTTTCATACCGGACGCTCCCGTGCGCAGGTTCTGATCCCCCACCCTTCAGACGGGCATAACTTTTGATCCGGAAGGAGTTACGGGACCCACAGCATATCACCGTGAAGCTCTCGCCGACCAGCACGTGCAGAGATATGGGTACGTCCCGTGGCTACACCGGGAAACAAAAAGAGGTCATTTCGAGCCATTTCGGCTACTTTTAGTTCGCAGCTACTGTTTTTCGGCACGTTTAAGGTTGTAGGACCCGCTCATCACCGGCTCGTGGAGATTGTCGTAGCTTTTTTTCATTTACTCACCAACCGCTAATCGAGTTTCGGACCACAGCAAGACCAACCGAACGGAAAAAAAAATAAAAATGAACGCACTTGCAAAGAGAGGTGCAACACGAGGTCTTCCAACAGGGTCACTCATCCTAGTACTACTCTCGCCCAAGCACGCTTAACTTCGGAGTTCTGATGGGATCCGGTGCATTAGTGCTGGTACGATCGCACCCGTCAATAGCCCCGCACTTTATTCTTTCATACCGTACGCTCCCGTGCGCAGGTTCTGGTCCCCCACCCTTCAGACGGGCATAACTTTTGATCCGGAAGGAGTTACGGGACCCACAGCATATCACCGCGAAGCTCTTGCCGACCCGCACGTGCAGAGATACGGGTACATCCCGTGGCTACTCCGGGAAACATAAAGAGGCCATTTCGAGCCATTTCGGCCACTTTTAGTTCGCAGCTACTGTTTTTCGGCACGTTTAAGGTTGTAGGACCCGCTCATCACCGGCTCGTGGAGATTGTCGTAGCTTTTTTTCATTTACTCACCAACCGCTAATCGAGTTTCGGACCACAGCAAGACCAACCGAACGGAAAAAAAAATAAAAATGAACGCACTTGCAAAGAGAGGTGCAACACGAGGTCTTCCAACGGGGTCACTCATCCTAGTACTACTCTCGCCCAAGCACGCTTAACTTCAGAGTTCTGATTGGATCCGGTGCATTAGTGCTGGTACGATCGCACCCATCAATAGCCCCGCACTTTATTCTTTCATACCATACGCTCCCGTGCGCAGGTTCTGATCCCCCACCCTTCAGACGGGCATAACTTTTGATCCGGAAGGAGTTACGGGACCCACAGCATATCACCGCGAAGCTCTCGCCGACCCGCACGTGCAGAGATATGGGTACGTCCCGTGGCTTCACCGGGAAACAAAAAGAGGCCATTTCGAGCCATTTCGGCCACTTTTAGTTCGCAGCTACTGTTTTTCGGCACATTTAAGGTTGTAGGACCCGCTCATCACCGGCTCGTGGAGATTGTCGTAGCTTTTTTTCATTTACTCGCCAACCGCTAATCGAGTTTCGGACCACAGCAAGTCGAACCGAACGGAAAAAAAAATAAAAATGAACGCACTTGCAAAAAGGGGTGCAACACGAGGTCTTCCAAGGGGGTCACCCATCCTAGTACTACTCTCGCCCAAGAACGCTTAACTTCGGAGTTCTGATGGGATCCGGTGCATTAGTGCTGGTACGATCGCACCCGTCAATAGCCCCGCACTTTATTCTTTCATACCGGACGCTCCCGTGCGCAGGTTCTGATCCCCCACCCTTCAGACGGGCATAACTTTTGATCCGGAAGGAGTTACGGGACCCACAGCATATCACCGCGAAGCTCTCGCCGACCAGCACGTGCAGAGATATGGGTACGTCCCGTGGCTACACCGGGAAACAAAAAGAGGTCATTTCGAGCCATTTCGGCTACTTTTAGTTCGCAGCTACTGTTTTTCGGCACGTTTAAGGTTGTAGGACCCGCTCATCACCGGCTCGTGGAGATTGTCGTAGCTTTTTTTCATTTACTCACCAACCGCTAATCGAGTTTCGGACCACAGCAAGACCAACCGAACGGAAAAAAAAATAAAAATGAACGCACTTGCAAAGAGAGGTGCAACACGAGGTCTTCCAACAGGGTCACTCATCCTAGTACTACTCTCGCCCAAGCACGCTTAACTTCGGAGTTCTGATGGGATCCGGTGCATTAGTGCTGGTACGATCGCACCCGTCAATAGCCCCGCACTTTATTCTTTCATACCGTACGCTCCCGTGCGCAGGTTCTGGTCCCCCACCCTTCAGACGGGCATAACTTTTGATCCGGAAGGAGTTACGGGACCCACAGCATATCACCGCGAAGCTCTTGCCGACCCGCACGTGCAGAGATACGGGTACATCCCGTGGCTACTCCGGGAAACATAAAGAGGCCATTTCGAGCCATTTCGGCCACTTTTAGTTCGCAGCTACTGTTTTTCGGCACGTTTAAGGTTGTAGGACCCGCTCATCACCGGCTCGTGGAGATTGTCGTAGCTTTTTTTCATTTACTCACCAACCGCTAATCGAGTTTCGGACCACAGCAAGACCAACCGAACGGAAAAAAAAATAAAAATGAACGCACTTGCAAAGAGAGGTGCAACACGAGGTCTTCCAACGGGGTCACTCATCCTAGTACTACTCTCGCCCAAGCACACTTAACTTCGGAGTTCTGATGGGATCCGGTGCATTAGTGCTGGTACGATCGCACCCGTCAATAGCCCCGCACTTTATTCTTTCATACCGTACGCTCCCGTGCGCAGGTTCTGGTCCCCCACCCTTCAGACGGGCATAACTTTTGATCCGGAAGGAGTTACGGGACCCACAGCATATCACCGCGAAGCTCTCGCCGACCCGCACGTGCAGAGATATGGGTACGTCCCGTGGCTTCACCGGGAAACAAAAAGAGGCCATTTCGAGCCATTTCGGCCACTTTTAGTTCGCAGCTACTGTTTTTCGGCACATTTAAGGTTGTAGGACCCGCTCATCACCGGCTCGTGGAGATTGTCGTAGCTTTTTTTCATTTACTCGCCAACCGCTAATCGAGTTTCGGACCACAGCAAGTCGAACCGAACGGAAAAAAAAATAAAAATGAACGCACTTGCAAAAAGGGGTGCAACACGAGGTCTTCCAAGGGGGTCACCCATCCTAGTACTACTCTCGCCCAAGAACGCTTAACTTCGGAGTTCTGATGGGATCCGGTGCATTAGTGCTGGTACGATCGCACCCGTCAATAGCCCCGCACTTTATTCTTTCATACCGGACGCTCCCGTGCGCAGGTTCTGATCCCCCACCCTTCAGACGGGCATAACTTTTGATCCGGAAGGAGTTACGGGACCCACAGCATATCACCGCGAAGCTCTCGCCGACCAGCACGTGCAGAGATATGGGTACGTCCCGTGGCTACACCGGGAAACAAAAAGAGGTCATTTCGAGCCATTTCGGCTACTTTTAGTTCGCAGCTACTGTTTTTCGGCACGTTTAAGGTTGTAGGACCCGCTCATCACCGGCTCGTGGAGATTGTCGTAGCTTTTTTTCATTTACTCACCAACCGCTAATCGAGTTTCGGACCACAGCAAGACCAACCGAACGGAAAAAAAAATAAAAATGAACGCACTTGCAAAGAGAGGTGCAACACGAGGTCTTCCAACAGGGTCACTCATCCTAGTACTACTCTCGCCCAAGCACGCTTAACTTCGGAGTTCTGATGGGATCCGGTGCATTAGTGCTGGTACGATCGCACCCGTCAATAGCCCCGCACTTTATTCTTTCATACCGTACGCTCCCGTGCGCAGGTTCTGGTCCCCCACCCTTCAGACGGGCATAACTTTTGATCCGGAAGGAGTTACGGGACCCACAGCATATCACCGCGAAGCTCTTGCCGACCCGCACGTGCAGAGATACGGGTACATCCCGTGGCTACTCCGGGAAACATAAAGAGGCCATTTCGAGCCATTTCGGCCACTTTTAGTTCGCAGCTACTGTTTTTCGGCACGTTTAAGGTTGTAGGACCCGCTCATCACCGGCTCGTGGAGATTGTCGTAGCTTTTTTTCATTTACTCACCAACCGCTAATCGAGTTTCGGACCACAGCAAGACCAACCGAACGGAAAAAAAAATAAAAATGAACGCACTTGCAAAGAGAGGTGCAACACGAGGTCTTCCAACGGGGTCACTCATCCTAGTACTACTCTCGCCCAAGCACACTTAACTTCGGAGTTCTGATGGGATCCGGTGCATTAGTGCTGGTACGATCGCACCCGTCAATAGCCCCGCACTTTATTCTTTCATACCGTACGCTCCCGTGCGCAGGTTCTGGTCCCCCACCCTTCAGACGGGCATAACTTTTGATCCGGAAGGAGTTACGGGACCCACAGCATATCACCGCGAAGCTCTCGCCGACCCGCACGTGCAGAGATACGGGTACATCCCGTGGCTACTCCGGGAAACATAAAGAGGCCATTTCGAGCCATTTCGGCCACTTTTAGTTCGCAGCTACTGTTTTTCGGCACGTTTAAGGTTGTAGGACCCGCTCATCACCGGCTCGTGGAGATTGTCGTAGCTTTTTTTCATTTACTCACCAACCGCTAATCGAGTTTCGGACCACAGCAAGACCAACCGAACGGAAAAAAAAATAAAAATGAACGCACTTGCAAAGAGAGGTGCAACACGAGGTCTTCCAACGGGGTCACTCATCCTAGTACTACTCTCGCCCAAGCACGCTTAACTTCGGAGTTCTGATGGGATCCGGTGCATTAGTGCTGGTACGATCGCACCCGTCAATAGCCCCGCACTTTATTCTTTCATACCGTACGCTCCCGTGCGCATGTTCTGGTCCCCCACCTTTCAGGCGGGCATATCTTTTGATCCGGAAAGAGTTACGGGACCCACAGCATATCACCGCGAAGCTCTCGCCGACCCGCACGTGCAGAGATACGGGTACATCCCGTGGCTACTCCGGGAAACATAAAGAGGCCGTTTCGAGCCATTTCGGCCAGTTTTAGTTCGCAGCTACTGTTTTTCGGCACGTTTAAGGTTGTAGGACCCGCTCATCACCGGCTCGTGGAGATTGTCGTAGCTTTTTTTCGGAAACAAAAAGAGGCCGTTTCGAGCCATTTCGGCCACTTTTAGTTCGCAGCTACTGTTTTTCGGCACGTTTAAGGTTGTAGGACCCGCTCATCACCGGCTCGTGGAGATTGTCGTAGCTTTTTATCATTTTACTCGCCAACCGCTAATCGAGTTTCGGACCACAGCAAGACCAACCGAACGGAAAAAAAAAAAAATGAACACACTTGCAAAAAGAGGTGCAACACGAGGTCTTCCAAGGGGGTCACCCATCCTAGTACTAATCTCGCCCAAGCACGATTAACTTCGGAGTTCTGATGGGATCCGGTGTATTAGTGCTGGTACGATCGCACCCATCAATAGCCCCGCACTTTATTCATTCATAGCGTACGCTCCCGTGCGCAGGTTCTGATCCCCCACCCTTAAGACGGGCATAACTTTTGATCCGGAAGGAGTTACGGGACCCACAGCATATCACCGCGATGCTCTCGCCGACCCGCACGTGCAGAGATACAGGTACATCCCGTGGCTACTCCGGGAAACAAAAAGAGGCCGTTTCGAGCCATTTCAGCCACTTTTAGTTCGCAGCTACTGTTTTTCGGCACGTTTAAGGTTGTAGGACCCGCTCATCATCGGCTCGTGGAGATTGTCGTAGCTTTTTTTCGTTTTACTCGCCAACCGCTAATCGAGTTTCGGACCACAGCAAGTCCAACCGAACGGAAAAAAAAATAAAAATGAACGCACTTGCAAAAAGGGGTGCAACACGAGGTCTTCCAAGGGGGTCACCCATCCTAGTACTACTCTCGCCCAAGAACTCTTAACTTCGGAGTTCTAATGGGATCCGCTGCATTAGTGATGGTATGATCGCACCCATCAATAGCCCCGCACTTTATTCTTTCATAGCGTACGCTCCCGTGCGCAGGTTCTGATCTCCCACCCTTCAGACGGGCATAACTTTTGATCCGGAAGGAGTTACGGGACCCACAGCATATCACCGCGAAGCTCTCGCCGACCCGCACGTGTAGAGATATAGGTACATCCCGTGGCTACTCCGGGAAACAAAAAGAGGCCATTTCGAGCCATTTCGGCCACTTTTAGTTCGCAGCTACTGTTTTTCGGCACGTTTAAGGTTGTAGGACCCGCTCATCACCGGCTCGTGGAGATTGTCGTAGCTTTTTTTCATTTTACTCGCCAACCGCTAATCGAGTTTCGGACCACAGCAAGACCAACCGAATGGAAAAAAAATAAAAATGAACACACTTGCAAAAAGAGGTGCAACACGAGGTCTTCCAAGGGGGTCACCCATCCTAGTACTACTCTCGCCCAAGCACGCTTAACTTCGGGGTTCTGATGGGATCCGGTGCATTAGTGCTGGTACGATCGCACCCATCAATAGCCCCGCACTTTATTCTTTCATAGCGTACGCTCCCGTGCGCAGGTTCTGATCCCCCACCATTCAGACGGGCATAACTTTTGATCCGGAAGGAGTTACGGGACCCACAGCATATCACCGCGAAGCTCTCGCCGACCCGCACGTGCAGAGATACAGGTACATACCGTTGCTACTCCGAGAAACAAAAAGAGGCCGTTTCGAGCCATTTCGGCCACTTTTAGTTCGCAGCTACTGTTTTTCGGCACGTTTAAGGTTGTAGGACCCGCTCATCACCGGCTCGTGGAGATTGTCGTAGCTTTTTTTCATTTTACTCGCCAACCGCTAATCGAGTTTCGGATCACAGCAAGACCAACCGAACGGAAAAAAAAATAAAAATGAACGCACTTGCAAAAAGAGGTGCAACACGAGGTCTTCCAAGGGGGTCACCCATCCTAGTACTACTCTCGCCCAAGCACGCTTAACTTCGGAGTTCTGATTGGATCCGGTGCATTAGTGCTGGTACGATCGCACCCATCAATAGCCCCGCACTTTATTCTTTCATAGCGTACGCTCCCGTGCGCAGGTTCTGATCCCCCACCATTCAGACGGGCATAACTTTTGATCCGGAAGGAGTTACGGGACCCACAGCATATCACCGCGAAGCTCTCGCCGACCCGCACGTGCAGAGATACAGGTACATCCCGTTGCTACTTCGAGAAACAAAAAGAGGCCGTTTCGAGCCATTTCGGCCACTTTTAGTTCGCAGCTACTGTTTTTCGGCACGTTTAAGGTTGTAGGACCCGCTCATCACCGGCTCGTGGAGATTGTCGTAGCTTTTTTTCATTTTACTCGCCAACCGCTAATCGAGTTTCGGATCACAGCAAGACCAACCGAACGGAAAAAAAAATAAAAATGAACGCACTTGCAAAAAGAGGTGCAACACGAGGTCTTCCAAGGGGGTCACCCATCCTAGTACTACTCTCGCCCAAGCACGCTTAACTTCGGAGTTCTGATTGGATCCGGTGCATTAGTGCTGGTACGATCGCACCCATCAATAGCCCCGCACTTTATTCTTTCATACCATATGCTCCCGTGCGCAGGTTCTGATCCCCCACCCTTCAGACGGGCATAACTTTTGATCCGGAAGGAGTTACGGGACCCACAGCATATCACCGCGAAGCTCTCGCCGACCCGCACGTGCAGAGATATGGGTACGTCCCGTGGCTTCACCGGGAAACAAAAAGAGGCCATTTCGAGCCATTTCGGCCACTTTTAGTTCGCAGCTACTGTTTTTCGGCACATTTAAGGTTGTAGGACCCGCTCATCACCGGCTCGTGGAGATTGTCGTAGCTTTTTTTCATTTACTCACCAACCGCTAATCGAGTTTCGGACCACAGCAAGACCAACCGAACGGAAAATAAAAATAAAAATGAACGCACTTGCAAAGAGAGGTGCAACACGAGGTCTTCCAACGGGGTCACTCATCCTAGTACTACTCTCGCCCAAGCACGCTTAACTTCGGAGTTCTGATTGGATCCAGTGCATTAGTGCTGGTACGATCGCACCCATCAATAGCCCCGCAATTATTCTTTCATACCGTACGCTCCCGTGCGCAGGTTCTGGTCCCCCACCCTTCAGACGGGCATAACTTTTGATCTGGAAGGAGTTACGGGACCCACAGCATATCACCGCGAAGCTCTCGCCGACCCGCACGTGCAGAGATACGGGTACATCCCGTGGCTACTCCGGGAAACATAAAGAGGCCGTTTCGAGCCATTTCGGCCACTTTTAGTTCGCAGCTACTGTTTTTCAGCACGTTTAAGATTGTAGGACCCGCTCATCACCGGCTCGTGGAGATTGTCGTAGCTTTTTTTCATTTTACTCGCCAACCGCTAATCGAGTTTCGGACCACAGCAAGACCAACCGAACGGAAAAAAGAATAAAAATGAACGCACATGCAAAAAGAGGTGCAACACGAGGTCTTCCAAGGGGGTCACCCATCCTAGTACTACTCTCGCCCAAGCACGCTTAACTTCGGAGTTCTGATGGGATCCGGTGCATTAGTGCTGGTACGATCGCACCCATCAATAGCCCCGCACTTTATTCTTTCATAGCGTACGCTCCCGTGCGGAGGTTCTGATCCCCCACCCTTCAGACGGGCATAACTTTTGATCCGGTTGGAGTTACGGGAACCACAGCATATCACCGCGAAGGTCTCGCCGACCCGCACGTGCAGAGATATGGGTACAGCCCGTGGCTACTCCGGGAAACAAAAAGAGGCCGTTTCGAGCCATTTCGGCCACTTTTAGTTCGCAGCTACTGTATTTCGGCACGTTTAAGGTTGTAGGACCTGCTCATCACCGGCTCGTGGAGATTGTCGTAGCTTTTTTTCATTTTACTCGCCAACCGCTAATCGAGTTTCGGACCACAGCAAGTCCAACCGAATGGAAAAAAAAATAAAAATGAACACACTTGCAAAAAGAGGTGCAACACGAGGTCTTCCAAGGGGGTCACCCATCCTAGTACTACTCTCGCCCAAGCACGCTTAACTTCGGGGTTCTGATGGGATCCGGTGCATTAGTGCTGGTACGATCGCACCCATCAATAGCCCCGCACTTTATTCTTTCATAGCGTACGCTCCCGAGCGCAGGTTCTGATCCCCCACCATTCAGACGGGCATAACTTTTGATCCGGAAGGAGTTACGGGACCCACAGCATATCACCGCGAAGCTCTCGCCGACCCGCACGTGCAGAGATACAGGTACATCCCGTTGCTACTCCGAGAAACAAAAACAGGCCGTTTCGAGCCATTTCGGCCACTTTTAGTTCGCAGCTACTGTTTTTCGGCACGTTTAAGGTTGTAGGACCTGCTCATCACCGGCTCGTGGAGATTGTCGTAGCTTTTTATCATTTTACTCGCCAACCGCTAATCGAGTTTCGGACCACAGCAAGTCCAACCGAACGAAAAATAAAATAAAAATGAACGCACTTGCAAAAAGGGGTGCAACACGAGGTCTTCCAAGGGGGTCACCAATCCTAGTACTACTCTCGCCCAAGAACGCTTAACTTCGGAGTTCTGATGGGATCCGCTGCATTAGTGCTGGTACGATCGCACCCATCAATAGCCCCGCACTTTATTCTTTCATAGCGTACGCTCCCGTGCGCAGGTTCTGATCTCCCACCCTTCAGACGGGCATAACTTTTGATCCGGAAGGAGTTACGGGACCCACAGCATATCACCGCGAAGCTCTCGCCGACCCTCACGTGCAGAGATACAGGTACATCCCGTGGCTACTCCGGGAAACAAAAAGAGGCCGTTTCGAGCCATTTCGGCCACTTTTAGTTCGCAGCTACTGTTTTTCGGCACGTTTAAGGTTGTAGGACCTGCTCATCACCGGCTCGTGGAGATTGTCCTAGCTTTTTATCATTTTACTCGCCAACCGCTAATCGAGTTTCGGACCACAGCAAGACCAACCGAACGGAAAAAAAAAAAAATGAACACACTTGCAAAAAGAGGTGCAACACGAGGTCTTCCAAGGGGGTCACCCATCCTAGTACTACTCTCGCCCAAGCACGATTAACTTCGGAGTTCTGATGGGATCCGGTGTATTAGTGCTGGTACGATCCCACCCATCAATAGCCCCGCACTTTATTCTTTCATAGCGTAAGCTCCCGTGCGCAGGTTCTGATCCCCCACCCTTCAGACGGGCATAACTTTTGATCCGGAAGGAGTTACGGGACCCACAGCATATCACCGCGAAGCTCTCGCCGACCCGCACGTGCAGATATACAGGTACATCCCGTGGCTACTCCGGGAAACAAAAAGAGGCCGTTTCGAGCCATTTCAGCCACTTTTAGTTCGCAGCTACTGTTTTTCGGCACGTTTAAGGTTGTAGGACCCGCTCATCATCGGCTCGTGGAGATTGTCGTAGCTTTTTTTCATTTTACTCGCCAACCGCTAATCGAGTTTCGGACCACAGCAAGTCCAACCGAACGAAAAAAAAAATAAAAATGAACGCACTTGCAAAAAGGGGTGCAACACGAGGTCTTCCAAGGGGGTCACCCATCCTAGTACTACTCTCGCCCAAGAACGCTTAACTTCGGAGTTCTGATGGGACCCGCTGCATTAATGCTGGTACGATCGCACCCATCAATAGCCCCGCACTTTATTCTTTCATAGCGTACGCTCCCGTGCGCAGGTTCTGATCTCCCACCCTTCAGACGGGCATAACTTTTGATCCGGAAGGAGTTACGGGACCCACAACATATCACCGCGAAGCTCTCGCCGACCCGCACGTGCAGAGATACAGGTACATCCCGTGGCTACTCCGGGAAACAAAAAGAGGCCGTTTCGAGCCATTTCGGCCACTTTTAGTTCGCAGCTACTATTTTTCGGCACGTTTAAGGTTGTAGGACCCGCTCATCACCGGTTCGTGGAGATTGTCGTAGCTTTTTTTCATTTTACTCGCCAACCGCTAATCGAGTTTCGGACCACAGCAAGACCAACCAAACGGAAAAAAAAAAAATGAACACACTTGCAAAAAGAGGTGCAACACGAGGTCTTCCAAGGGGGTCACCCATCCTAGTACTACTCTCGCCCAAGCACGATTAACTTCGGAGTTCTGATGGGATCCGGTGTATTAGTGCTGGTACGATCGCACCCATCAATAGCCCCGCACTTTATTCATTCATAGCGCACGCTCCCGTGCGTAGGTTCTGATCCCCCACCCTTCAGACGGGCATAACTTTTGATCCGGAAGGAGTTACGGGACCCACAGCATATCACCGCGATGCTCTCGCCGACCCGCACGTGCAGAGATACAGGAACATCCCGTGGCTACTCCGGGAAACAAAAAGAGGCCGTTTCGAGCCATTTCAGCCACTTTTAGTTCGCAGCTACTGTTTTTCGGCACGTTTAAGGTTGTAGGACCCGCTCATCATCGGCTCGTGGAGATTGTCGTAGCTTTTTTTCGTTTTACTCGCCAACCGCTAATCGAGTTTCGGACCACAGCAAGTCCAACCGAACGGAAAAAAAAATAAAAATGAACGCACTTGCAAAAAGGGGTGCAACACGAGGTCTTCCAAGGGGGTCACCCATCCTAGTACTACTCTCGCCCAAGAACGCTTAACTTCGGAGTTCTGATGGGATCAGGTGCATTAGTGCTGGTACGATCGCACCCATCAATAGCCCCGCACTTTATTCTTTCATAGCGTACGCTCCCGTGCGGAGGTTCTGATCCCCCACCCTTCAGACGGGCATAACTTTTGATCCGGAAGGAGTTACGGGAACCACAGCATATCACCGCGAAGCTCTCGCCGACCCGTACGTGCAGAGATATGGGTACAGCCCGTGGCTACTCCGGGAAACAAAAAGAGGCCGTTTCGAGCCATTTCGGCCACTTTTAGTTCGCAGCTACTGTATTTCGGCACGTTTAAGGTTGTAGGACCTGCCCATCACCGGCTCGTGGAGATTGTCGTAGCTTTTTTTCATTTTACTCGCCAACCGCTAATCGAGTTTCGGACCACAGCAAGTCCAACCGAATGGAAAAAAAAATAAAAATGAACACACTTGCAAAAAGAGGTGCAACACGAGGTCTTCCAAGGGGGTCACCCATCCTAGTACTACTCTCGCCCAAGCACGCTTAACTTCGGAGTTCTGATGGGATCCGCTGCATTAGTGCTTGTACGATCGCACCCATCAATAGCCCCGCACTTTATTCTTTCATAGCGTACGCTCCCGTGCGCAGGTTCTGATCCCCCACCCTTCAGACGGGCATAACTTTTGATCCGGAAGGAGTTACGGGACCCACAGCATATCACCGCGAAGCTCTCGCCGGCCCGCACGTGCAGAGATACAGGTACATCCCGTGGCTACTCCGGTAAACAAAAAGAGGCCGTTTCGAGCCATTTCGGCCACTTTTAGTTCGCAGCTACTGTTTTTCGGCACGTTTAAGGTTGTAGGACCCGCTCATCACCGGCTCGTGGAGATTGTCGTAGCTATTTTTCATTTTACTCGCCAACCGCTAATCGAGTTTCGGACCACAGCAAGACCAACCGAACGGAAAAAAAAATAAAAATGAACACACTTGCAAAAAGAGGTGCAACACGAGGTCTTCCAAGGGGGTCACCCATCCTAGTACTACTCTCGCCCAAGCACGCTTAACTTCGGAGTACTGATGGGATCCGGTGCATTAGTGCTGGTACGATCGCACCCATCAATAGCCCCGCACTTTATTCTTTCATAGCGTACGCTCCCGTTCGCAGGTTCTGATCCCCCACCCTTCAGACGGGCATAACTTTTGATCCGGAAGGAGTTACGGGACCCACAACATATCACCGCGAAGCTCTCGCCGACCCGCACGTGCAGAGATATGGGTACAGCCCGTGGCTACTCCGGGAAACAAAAAGAGGCCGTTTCGAGCCATTTCGGCCACTTTTAGTTCGCAGCTACTGTTTTTCGGCACGTTTAAGGTTGTAGGACCTGCTCATCACCGGCTCGTGGAGATTGTCGTAGCTTTTTATCATTTTACTCGCCAACCGCTAATCGAGTTTCGGACCACAGCAAGTCCAACCGAACGAAAAAAAAAATAAAAATGAACACACTTGCAAAAAGAGGTGCAACACGAGGTCTTCCAAGGGGGTCACCCATCCTAGTACTACTCTCGCCCAAGAACGCTTAACTTCGGAGTTCTGATGGGATCCGCTGCATTAGTGCTGGTACGATCGCACCCATCAATAGCCCCGCACTTTATTCTTTCATAATGTACGCTCCCGTGCGCAGGTTCTGATCTCCCACCCTTCAGACGGGCATAACTTTTGATCCGGAAGGAGTTACGGGACCCACAGCATATCACCGCGAAGCTCTCGCCGACCCGCACGTGCAGAGATACAGGTACATCCCGTGGCTACTCCGGGAAACAAAAAGAGGCCGTTTCGAGCCATTTCGACCACTTTTAGTTCGCAGCTACTGTTTTTCGGCACGTTTAAGGTTGTACGACCTGCTCATCACCGGCTCGTGGAGATTGTCGTAGCTTTTTATCATTTTACTCGCTAACCGCTAATCGAGTTTCGGACCACAGCAAGACCAACCGAACGGAAAAAAAAAAAAATGAACACACTTGCAAAAAGAGGTGCAACACGAGGTCTTCCAAGGGGGTCACCCATCCTAGTACTACTCTCGCCCAAGCACGCTTAACCGTGGCTACTCCGGGAAACAAAAAGAGGCCGTTTCGAGCCATTTCGGCCACTTTTAGTTCGCAGCTACTGTTTTTCGGCACGTTTAAGGTTGTAGGACCCGCTCATCACCGGCTCGTGGAGATTGTCGTAGCTTTTTTTCATTTTACTCGCCAACCGCTAATCGAGTTTCGGACCACAGCAAGACCAACCGAACGGAAAAAAAAATAAAAATGAACACACTTGCAAAAAGAGGTGCAACACGAGGTCTTCCAAGGGGGTCACCCATCCTAGTACTACTCTCGCCCAAGCACGCTTAACTTCGGAGTACTGATGGGATCCGGTGCATTAGAGCTGGTACGATCGCACCCATCAATAGCCCCGCACTTTATTCTTTCATAGCGTACGCTCCCGTGCGCAGGTTCTGATCCCCCACCCTTCAGACGGGCTTAACTTTTGATCCGGATGGAGTTACGGGAACCACAGCATATCACCGCGAAGCTCTCACCGACCCGCACGTGCAGAGATATGGGTACAGCCCGTGGCTACTCCGGGAAACAAAAAGAGGCCGTTTCGAGCCATTTCGGCCACTTTTAGTTCGCAGCTACTGTATTTCGGCACGTTTAAGGTTGTAGGACCTGCCCATCACCGGCTCGTGGAGATTGTCGTAGCTTTTTTTCATTTTACTCGCCAACCGCTAATCGAGTTTCGGACCACAGCAAGTCCAACCGAATGGAAAAAAAAATAAAAATGAACACACTTGCAAAAAGAGGTGCAACACGAGGTCTTCCAAGGGGGTCACCCATCCTAGTACTACTCTCGCCCAAGCACGCTTAACTTCGGAGTTCTGATGGGATCCGCTGCATTAGTGCTTGTACGATCGCACCCATCAATAGCCCCGCACTTTATTCTTTCATAGCGTAAGCTCCCGTGCGCAGGTTCTGATCCCCCACCCTTCAGACGGGCGTAACTTTTGATCCGGAAGGAGTTACGGGACCCACAGCATATCACCGCGAAGCTCTCGGCGACCCGCACGTGCAGAGATACAGGTACATCCCGTGGCTACTCCGGTAAACAAAAAGAAGCCGTTTCGAGCCATTTCGGCCACTTTTAGTTCGCAGCTACTGTTTTTCGGCACGTTTAAGGTTGTAGGACCCGCTCATCACCGGCTCGTGGAGATTGTCGTAGCTTTTTTTCATTTTACTCGCCAACCGCTAATCGAGTTTCGGACCACAGCAAGACCAACCGAACGGAAAAAAAAATAAAAATGAACACACTTGCAAAAAGAGGTGCAACACGAGGTCTTCCAAGGGGGTCACCCATCCTAGTACTACTCTCGCCCAAGAACGCTTAACTTCGGAGTTCTGATGGGATCCGCTGCATTAGTGCTGGTACGATCGCACCCATCAATAGCCCCGCACTTTATTCTTTCATAGCGTACGCTCCCGTTCGCAGGTTCTGATCCCCCACCCTTCAGACGGGCATAACTTTTGATCCGGAAGGAGTTACGGGACCCACAACATATCACCGCGAAGCTCTCGCCGACCCGCACGTGCAGAGATATGGGTACAGCCCTTGGCTACTCCGGGAAACAAAAAGAGGCCGTTTCGAGCCATTTCGGCCACTTTTAGTTCGCAGCTACTGTTTTTCGGCACGTTTAAGGTTGTAGGACCTGCTCATCACCGGCTCGAGGAGATTGTCGTAGCTTTTTATCATTTTACTCGCCAACCGCTAATCGAGTTTCGGACCACAGCAAGTCCAACCGAACGAAAAAAAAAATAAAAATGAACACACTTGCAAAAAGAGGTGCAACACGAGGTCTTCCAAGGGGGTCACCCATCCTAGTACTACTCTCGCCCAAGAACGCTTAACTTCGGAGTTCTGATGGGATCCGCTGCATTAGTGCTGGTACGATCGCACCCATCAATAGCCCCGCACTTTATTCTTTCATAGCGTACGCTCCCGTGCGCAGGTTCTGATCTCCCACCCTTCAGACGGGCATAACTTTTGATCCGGAAGGAGTTACGGGACCCACAGAATATCACCGCGAGGCTCTCGCCGACCCGCACGTGCAGAGATACAGGTACATCCCGTGGCTACTCCGGGAAACAAAAAGAGGCCGTTTCGAGCCATTTCGACCACTTTTAGTTCGCAGCTACTGTTTTTCGGCACGTTTAAGGTTGTACGACCTGCTCATCACCGGCTCGTGGAGATTGTCGTAGCTTTTTATCATTTTACTCGCCAACCGCTAATCGAGTTTCGGACCACAGCAAGACCAACCGAACGGAAAAAAAAAAAAATGAACACACTTGCAAAAAGAGGTGCAACACGAGGTCTTCCAAGGGGGTCACCCATCCTAGTACTACTCTCGCCCAAGCACGCTTAACTTCGGAGTACTGATGGGATCCGGTGCATTAGAGCTGGTACGATCGCACCCATCAATAGCCCCTCACTTTATTCTTTCATAGCGTACGCTCCCGTGCGCAGGTTCTGATCCCCCACCCTTCAGACGGGCTTAACTTTTGATCCGGAAGGAGTTACGGGAACCACAGCATATCACCGCGAAGCTCTCGCCGACCCGCACGTGCAGAGATATGGGTACAGCCCGTGGCTACTCCGGGAAACAAAAAGAGGCCGTTTCGAGCCATTTTGGCCACTTTTAGTTCGCAGCTACTGTATTTCGGCACGTTTAAGGTTGTAGGACCTGCCCATCACCGGCTCGTGGAGATTGTCGTAGCTTTTTTTCATTTTACTCGCCAACCGCTAATCGAGTTTCGGACCACAGCAAGTCCAACCGAATGGAAAAAAAAATAAAAATGAACACACTTGCAAAAAGAGGTGCAACACGAGGTCTTCCAAGGGGGTCACCCATCCTAGTACTACTCTCGCCCAAGCACGCTTAACTTCGGAGTTCTGATGGGATCCGCTGCATTAGTGCTTGTACGATCGCACCCATCAATAGCCCCGCACTTTATTCTTTCATAGCGTACGCTCCCGTGCGCAGGTTCTGATCCCCCACCCTTCAGACGGGCATAACTTTTGATCCGGAAGGAGTTACGGGACCCACAGCATATCACCGCGAAGCTCTCGCCGACCCGCACGTGCAGAGATACAGGTACATCCCGTGGCTACTCCGGGAAACAAAAAGAGGCCGTTTCGAGCCATTTCGGCCACTTTTAGTTCGCAGCTACTGTTTTTCGGCACGTTTAAGGTTGTAGGACCCGCTCATCACCGGCTCGTGGAGATTGTCGTAGCTTTTTTTCATTTTACTCGCCAACCGCTAATCGAGTTTCGGACCACAGCAAGACCAACCGAACGGAAAAAAAAATAAAAATGAACACACTTGCAAAAAGAGGTGCAACACGAGGTCTTCCAAGGGGGTCACCCATCCTAGTACTACTCTCGCCCAAGCACGCTTAACTTCGGAGTACTGATGGGATCCGGTGCATTAGAGCTGGTACGATCGCACCCATCAATAGCCCCGCACTTTATTCTTTCATAGCGTACGCTCCCGTGCGCAGGTTCTGATCCCCCACCCTTCAGACGGGCTTAACTTTTGATCCGGATGGAGTTACGGGAACCACAGCATATCACCGCGAAGCTCTCACCGACCCGCACGTGCAGAGATATGGGTACAGCCCGTGGCTACTCCGGGAAACAAAAAGAGGCCGTTTCGAGCCATTTCGGCCACTTTTAGTTCGCAGCTACTGTATTTCGGCACGTTTAAGGTTGTAGGACCTGCCCATCACCGGCTCGTGGAGATTGTCGTAGCTTTTTTTCATTTTACAAGCCAACCGCTAATCGAGTTTCGGACCACAGCAAGTCCAACCGAATGGAAAAAAAAATAAAAATGAACACACTTGCAAAAAGAGGTGCAACACGAGGTCTTCCAAGGGGGTCACCCATCCTAGTACTACTCTCGCCCAAGCACGCTTAACTTCGGAGTTCTGATGGGATCCGCTGCATTAGTGCTTGTACGATCGCACCCATCAATAGCCCCGCACTTTATTCTTTCATAGCGTAAGCTCCCGTGCGCAGGTTCTGATCCCCCACCCTTCAGACGGGCATAACTTTTGATCCGGAAGGAGTTACGGGACCCACAGCATATCACCGCGAAGCTCTCGCCGACCCGCACGTGCAGAGATACAGGTACATCCCGTGGCTACTCCGGTAAACAAAAAGAGGCCGTTTCGAGCCATTTCGGCCACTTTTAGTTCGCAGCTACTGTTTTTCGGCACGTTTAAGGTTGTAGGACCCGCTCATCACCGGCTCGTGGAGATTGTCGTAGCTTTTTTTCATTTTACTCGCCAACCGCTAATCGAGTTTCGGACCACAGCAAGACCAACCGAACGGAAAAAAAAATAAAAATGAACACACTTGCAAAAAGAGGTGCAACACGAGGTCTTCCAAGGGGGTCACCCATCCTAGTACTACTCTCGCCCAAGAACGCTTAACTTCGGAGTTCTGATGGGATCCGCTGCATTAGTGCTGGTACGATCGCACCCATCAATAGCCCCGCACTTTATTCTTTCATAGCGTACGCTCCCGTTCGCAGGTTTTGATCCCCCACCCTTCAGACGGGCATAACTTTTGATCCGGAAGGAGTTACGGGACCCACAACATATCACCGCGAAGCTCTCGCCGACCCGCACGTGCAGAGATATGGGTACAGCCCTTGGCTACTCCGGGAAACAAAAAGAGGCCGTTTCGAGCCATTTCAGCCACTTTTAGTTCGCAGCTACTGTTTTTCGGCACGTTTAAGGTTGTAGGACCTGCTCATCACCGGCTCGTGGAGATTGTCGTAGCTTTTTATCATTTTACTCGCCAACCGCTAATCGAGTTTCGGACCACAGCAAGTCCAACCGAACGAAAAAAAAAATAAAAATGAACACACTTGCAAAAAGAGGTGCAACACGAGGTCTTCCAAGGGGGTCACCCATCCTAGTACTACTCTCGCCCAAGAACGCTTAACTTCGGAGTTCTGATGGGATCCGCTGCATTAGTGCTGGTACGATCGCACCCATCAATAGCCCCGCACTTTATTCTTTCATAGCGTACGCTCCCGTGCGCAGGTTCTGATCTCCCACCCTTCAGACGGGCATAACTTTTGATCCGGAAGGAGTTACGGGACCCACAGAATATCACCGCGAGGCTCTCGCCGACCCGCACGTGCAGAGATACAGGTACATCCCGTGGCTACTCCGGGAAACAAAAAGAGGCCGTTTCGAGCCATTTCGACCACTTTTAGTTCGCAGCTACTGTTTTTCGGCACGTTTAAGGTTGTACGACCTGCTCATCACCGGCTCGTGGAGATTGTCGTAGCTTTTTATCATTTTACTCGCCAACCGCTAATCGAGTTTCGGACCACAGCAAGACCAACCGAACAGAAAAAAAAAAAAATGAACACACTTGCAAAAAGAGGTGCAACACGAGGTCTTCCAAGGGGGTCACCCATCCTAGTACTACTCTCGCCCAAGCACGCTTAACTTCGGAGTACTGATGGGATCCGGTGCATTAGAGCTGGTACGATCGCACCCATCAATAGCCCCTCACTTTATTCTTTCATAGCGTACGCTCCCGTGCGCAGGTTCTGATCCCCCACCCTTCAGACGGGCTTAACTTTTGATCCGGAAGGAGTTACGGGAACCACAGCATATCACCGCGAAGCTCTCGCCGACCCGCACGTGCAGAGATATGGGTACAGCCCGTGGCTACTCCGGGAAACAAAAAGAGGCCGTTTCGAGCCATTTTGGCCACTTTTAGTTCGCAGCTACTGTATTTCGGCACGTTTAAGGTTGTAGGACCTGCCCATCACCGGCTCGTGGAGATTGTCGTAGCTTTTTTTCATTTTACTCGCCAACCGCTAATCGAGTTTCGGACCACAGCAAGTCCAACCGAATGGAAAAAAAAATAAAAATGAACACACTTGCAAAAAGAGGTGCAACACGAGATCTTCCAAGGGGGTCACCCATCCTAGTACTACTCTCGCCCAAGCACGCTTAACTTCGGAGTTCTGATGGGATCCGCTGCATTAGTGCTTGTACGATCGCACCCATCAATAGCCCCGCACTTTATTCTTTCATAGCGTACGCTCCCGTGCGCAGGTTCTGATCCCCCACCCTTCAGACGGGCATAACTTTTGATCCGGAAGGAGTTACGGGACCCACAGCATATCACCGCGAAGCTCTCGCCGACCCACACGTGCAGAGATACAGGTACATCCCGTGGCTACTCCGGGAAACAAAAAGAGGCCGTTTCGAGCCATTTCGGCCACTTTTAGTTCGCAGCTACTGTTTTTCGGCACGTTTAAGGTTGTAGGACCCGCTCATCACCGGCTCGTGGAGATTGTCGTAGCTTTTTTTCATTTTACTCGCCAACCGCTAATCGAGTTTCGGACCACAGCAAGACCAACCGAACGGAAAAAAAAATAAAAATGAACACACTTGCAAAAAGAGGTGCAACACGAGGTCTTCCAAGGGGGTCACCCATCCTAGTACTACACTCGCCCAAGCACGCTTAACTTCGGAGTACTGATGGGATCCGGTGCATTAGTGCTGGTACGATCGCACCCATCAATAGCCCCGCACTTTATTCATTCATAGCGTACGCTCCCGTTCGCAGGTTCTGATCCCCCACCCTTCAGACGGGCATAACTTTTGATCCGGAAGGAGTTACGGGACCCACAACATATCACCGCGAAGCTCTCGCCGACCCGCACGTGCAGAGATATGGGTACAGCCCGTGGCTACTCCGGGAAACAAAAAGAGGCCGTTTCGAGCCATTTCGGCCACTTTTAGTTCGCAGCTACTGTTTTTCGGCACGTTTAAGGTTGTAGGACCTGCTCATCACCGGCTCGTGGAGATTGTCGTAGCTTTTTATCATTTTACTCGCCAACCGCTAATCGAGTTTCGGACCACAGCAAGTCCAACCGAACGAAAAAAAAAATAAAAATGAACGCACTTGCAAAAAGGGGTGCAACACGAGGTCTTCCAAGGGGGTCACCCATCCTAGTACTACTCTCGCCCAAGAACGCTTAACTTCGGAGTTCTGATGGGATCCGCTGCATTAGTGCTGGTACGATCGCACCCATCAATAGCCCCGCACTTTATTCTTTCATAGCGTACGCTCCCGTGCGCAGGTTCTGATCTCCCACCCTTCAGACGGGCATAACTTTTGATCCGGAAGGAGTTACGGGACCCACAGAATATCACCGCGAGGCTCTCGCCGACCCGCACGTGCAGAGATACAGGTACATCCCGTGGCTACTCCGGGAAACAAAAAGAGGCCGTTTCGAGCCATTTCGACCACTTTTAGTTCGCAGCTACTGTTTTTCGGCACGTTTAAGGTTGTACGACCTGCTCATCACCGGCTCGTGGAGATTGTCGTAGCTTTTTATCATTTTACTCGCCAACCGCTAATCGAGTTTCGGACCACAGCAAGACCAACCGAACGGAAAAAAAAAAAAATGAACACACTTGCAAAAAGAGGTGCAACACGAGGTCTTCCAAGGGGGTCACCCATCCTAGTACTACTCTCGCCCAAGCACGCTTAACTTCGGAGTACTGATGGGATCCGGTGCATTAGAGCTGGTACGATCGCACCCATCAATAGCCCCTCACTTTATTCTTTCATAGCGTACGCTCCCGTGCGCAGGTTCTGATCCCCCACCCTTCAGACGGGCTTAACTTTTGATCCGGAAGGAGTTACGGGAACCACAGCATATCACCGCGAAGCTCTCGCCGACCCGCACGTGCAGAGATATGGGTACAGCCCGTGGCTACTCCGGGAAACAAAAAGAGGCCGTTTCGAGCCATTTCGGCCACTTTTAGTTCGCAGCTACTGTTTTTCGGCACGTTTAAGGTTGTAGGACCCGCTCATCACCGGCTCGTGGAGATTGTCGTAGCTTTTTTTCATTTTACTCGCCAACCGCTAATCGAGTTTCGGACCACAGCAAGACCAACCGAACGGAAAAAAAAATAAAAATGAACACACTTGCAAAAAGAGGTGCAACACGAGGTCTTCCAAGGGGGTCACCCATCCTAGTACTACTCTCGCCCAAGCACGCTTAACTTCGGAGTACTGATGGGATCCGGTGCATTAGTGCTGGTACGATCGCACCCATCAATAGCCCCGCACTTTATTCATTCATAGCGTACGCTCCCGTTCGCAGGTTCTGATCCCCCACCCTTCAGACGGGCATAACTTTTGATCCGGAAGGAGTTACGGGACCCACAACATATCACCGCGAAGCTCTCGCCGACCCGCACGTGCAGAGATATGGGTACAGCCCGTGGCTACTCCGGGAAACAAAAAGAGGCCGTTTCGAGCCATTTCGGCCACTTTTAGTTCGCAGCTACTGTTTTTCGGCACGTTTAAGGTTGTAGGACCTGCTCATCACCGGCTCGTGGAGATTGTCGTAGCTTTTTATCATTTTACTCGCCAACCGCTAATCGAGTTTCGGACCACAGCAAGTCCAACCGAACGAAAAAAAAAATAAAAATGAACGCACTTGCAAAAAGGGGTGCAACACGAGGTCTTCCAAGGGGGTCACCCATCCTAGTACTACTCTCGCCCAAGAACGCTTAACTTCGGAGTTCTGATGGGATCCGCTGCATTAGTGCTGGTACGATCGCACCCATCAATAGCCCCGCACTTTATTCTTTCATAGCGTACGCTCCCGTGCGCAGGTTCTGATCTCCCACCCTTCAGACGGGCATAACTTTTGATCCGGAAGGAGTTACGGGACCCACAGAATATCACCGCGAGGCTCTCGCCGACCCGCACGTGCAGAGATACAGGTACATCCCGTGGCTACTCCGGGAAACAAAAAGAGGCCGTTTCGAGCCATTTCGGCCACTTTTAGTTCGCAGCTACTGTTTTTCGGCACGTTTAAGGTTGTAGGACCCGCTCATCACCGGCTCGTGGAGATTGTCGTAGCTTTTTTTCATTTTACTCGCCAACCGCTAATCGAGTTTCGGACCACAGCAAGACCAACCGAACGGAAAAAAAAATAAAAATGAACACACTTGCAAAAAGAGGTGCAACACGAGGTCTTCCAAGGGGGTCACCCATCCTAGTACTACTCTCGCCCAAGCACGCTTAACTTCGGAGTACTGATGGGATCCGGTGCATTAGTGCTGGTACGATCGCACCCATCAATAGCCCCGCACTTTATTCATTCATAGCGTACGCTCCCGTTCGCAGGTTCTGATCCCCCACCCTTCAGACGGGCATAACTTTTGATCCGGAAGGAGTTACGGGACCCACAACATATCACCGCGAAGCTCTCGCCGACCCGCACGTGCAGAGATATGGGTACAGCCCGTGGCTACTCCGGGAAACAAAAAGAGGCCGTTTCGAGCCATTTCGGCCACTTTTAGTTCGCAGCTACTGTTTTTCGGCACGTTTAAGGTTGTAGGACCTGCTCATCACCGGCTCGTGGAGATTGTCGTAGCTTTTTATCATTTTACTCGCCAACCGCTAATCGAGTTTCGGACCACAGCAAGTCCAACCGAACGAAAAAAAAAATAAAAATGAACGCACTTGCAAAAAGGGGTGCAACACGAGGTCTTCCAAGGGGGTCACCCATCCTAGTACTACTCTCGCCCAAGAACGCTTAACTTCGGAGTTCTGATGGGATCCGCTGCATTAGTGCTGGTACGATCGCACCCATCAATAGCCCCGCACTTTATTCTTTCATAGCGTACGCTCCCGTGCGCAGGTTCTGATCTCCCACCCTTCAGACGGGCATAACTTTTGATCCGGAAGGAGTTACGGGACCCACAGAATATCACCGCGAGGCTCTCGCCGACCCGCACGTGCAGAGATACAGGTACATCCCGTGGCTACTCCGGGAAACAAAAAGAGGCCGTTTCGAGCCATTTCGACCACTTTTAGTTCGCAGCTACTGTTTTTCGGCACGTTTAAGGTTGTACGACCTGCTCATCACCGGCTCGTGGAGATTGTCGTAGCTTTTTATCATTTTACTCGCCAACCGCTAATCGAGTTTCGGACCACAGCAAGACCAACCGAACGGAAAAAAAAAAAAATGAACACACTTGCAAAAAGAGGTGCAACACGAGGTCTTCCAAGGGGGTCACCCATCCTAGTACTACTCTCGCCCAAGCACGACTAACTTCGGAGTTCTGATGGGATCCGGTGTATTAGTGCTGGTACGATCGCACCCATCAATAGCCCCGCACTTTATTCTTTCATAGCGTACGCTCCCGTGCGCAGGTTCTGATCCCCCACCCTTCAGACGGGCATAACTTTTGATCCGGAAGGAGTTACGGGACCCACAGCATATCACCGCGAAGCTCTCGCCGACCCGCACGTGCAGAGATACAGGTACATCCCGTGGCTACTCCGGGAAACAAAAAGAGGCCGTTTCGAGCCATTTCGGCCACTTTTAGTTCGCAGCTACAGTTTTTCGGCACGTTTAAGGTTGTAGGACCCGCTCATCACCGGCTCGTGGAGATTGTCGTAGCTTTTTTTCATTTTACTCGCCAACCGCTAATCGAGTTTCGGACCACAGCAAGACCAACCGAACGGAAAAAAAAATAAAAATGAACACACTTGCAAAAAGAGGTGCAACACGAGGTCTTCCAAGGGGGTCACCCATCCTAGTACTACTCTCGCCCAAGCACGCTTAACTTCGGAGTACTGATGGGATCCGGTGCATTAGTGCTGGTACGATCGCACCCATCAATAGCCCCGCACTTTATTCTTTCATAGCGTACGCTCCCGTTCGCAGGTTCTGATCCCCCACCCTTCAGACGGGCATAACTTTTGATCCGGAAGGAGTTACGGGACCCACAACATATCACCGCGAAGCTCTCGCCGACCCGCACGTGCAGAGATATGGGTACAGCCCGTGGCTACTCCGGGAAACAAAAAGAGGCCGTTTCGAGCCATTTCGGCCACTTTTAGTTCGCAGCTACTGTTTTTCGGCACGTTTAAGGTTGTAGGACCTGCTCATCACCGGCTCGTGGAGATTGTCGTAGCTTTTTATCATTTTACTCGCCAACCGCTAATCGAGTTTCGGACCACAGCAAGTCCAACCGAACGAAAAAAAAAATAAAAATGAACGCACTTGCAAAAAGGGGTGCAACACGAGGTCTTCCAAGGGGGTCACCCATCCTAGTACTACTCTCGCCCAAGAACGCTTAACTTCGGAGTTCTGATGGGATCCGCTGCATTAGTGCTGGTACGATCGCACCCATCAATAGCCCCGCACTTTATTCTTTCATAGCGTACGCTCCCGTGCGCAGGTTCTGATCTCCCACCCTTCAGACGGGCATAACTTTTGATCCGGAAGGAGTTACGGGACCCACAGAATATCACCGCGAGGCTCTCGCCGACCCGCACGTGCAGAGATACAGGTACATCCCGTGGCTACTCCGGGAAACAAAAAGAGGCCGTTTCGAGCCATTTCGACCACTTTTAGTTCGCAGCTACTGTTTTTCGGCACGTTTAAGGTTGTACGACCTGCTCATCACCGGCTCGTGGAGATTGTCGTAGCTTTTTATCATTTTACTCGCCAACCGCTAATCGAGTTTCGGACCACAGCAACACCAACCGAACGGAAAAAAAAAAAAATGAACACACTTGCAAAAAGAGGTGCAACACGAGGTCTTCCAAGGGGGTCACCCATCCTAGTACTACTCTCGCCCAAGCACGACTAACTTCGGAGTTCTGATGGGATCCGGTGTATTAGTGCTGGTACGATCGCACCCATCAATAGCCCCGCACTTTATTCTTTCATAGCGTACGCTCCCGTGCGCAGGTTCTGATCCCCCACCCTTCAGACGGGCATAACTTTTGATCCGGAAGGAGTTACGGGACCCACAGCATATCACCGCGAAGCTCTCGCCGACCCGCACGTGCAGAGATACAGGTACATCCCGTGGCTACTCCGGGAAACAAAAAGAGGCCGTTTCGAGCCATTTCGGCCACTTTTAGTTCGCAGCTACAGTTTTTCGGCACGTTTAAGGTTGTAGGACCCGCTCATCATCGGCTCGTGGAGATTGTCGTAGCTTTTTTTCATTTTACTCGCCAACCGCTAATCGAGTTTCGGACAACAGCAAGTCCAACCGAACGAAAAAAAAAATAAAAATGAACGCACTTGCAAAAAGGGGTGCAACACGAGGTCTTCCAAGGGGGTCACCCATCCTAGTACTACTCTCGCCCAAGAACGCTTAACTTCGGAGTTCTGATGGGATCCGCTGCATTAGTGCTAGTACGATCGCACCCATCAATAGCCCCGCACTTTATTCTTTCATAGCGTACGCTCCCGTGCGCAGGTTCTGATCTCCCACCCTTCAGACAGGCATAACTTTTGATCCGGAAGGAGTTACGGGACCCACAACATATCACCGCGAAGCTCTCGCCGACCCGCACGTGCAGAGATACAGGTACATCCCGTGGCTACTCCGGGAAACAAAAAGAGGCCGTTTCGAGCCATTTCAGCCACTTTTAGTTCGCAGCTACTGTTTTTCGGCACGTTTAAGGTTGTAGGACCCGCTCATCACCGGCTCGTGGAGATTGTCGTAGCTATTTTTCATTTTACTCGCCAACCGCTAATCGAGTTTCGGACCACAGCAAGTCCAATTGGATCCGCTGCATTAGTGATGGTACGATCGCACCCATCAATAGCCCCGCACTTTATTCTTTCATAGCGTACGCTCCCGTGCGCAGGTTCTGATCCCCCACCCTTCAGACGGGCATAACTTTTGATCCGGAAGGAGTTACGGGACCCACAGCATATCACCGCGAAGCTCTCGCCGACCCGCACGTGCAGAGATACAGGTACATCCCGTGGCTACTCCGGGAAACAAAAAGAGGCCGTTTCGAGCCATTTCGGCCACTTTTAGTTCGCAGCTACAGTTTTTCGGCACGTTTAAGGTTGTAGGACCCGCTCATCATCGGCTCGTGGAGATTGTCGTAGCTTTTTTTCATTTTACTCGCCAACCGCTAATCGAGTTTCGGACCACAGCAAGTCCAACCGAACGAAAAAAAAAATAAAAATGAACGCACTTGCAAAAAGGGGTGCAACACGAGGTCTTCCAAGGGGGTCACCCATCCTAGTACTACTCTCGCCCAAGAACGCTTAACTTCGGAGTTCTGATGGGATCCGCTGCATTAGTGCTAGTACGATCGCACCCATCAATAGCCCCGCACTTTATTCTTTCATAGCGTACGCTCCCGTGCGCAGGTTCTGATCTCCCACCCTTCAGACGGGCATAACTTTTGATCCGGAAGGAGTTACGGGACCCACAACATATCACCGCGAAGCTCTCGCCGACCCGCACGTGCAGAGATACAGGTACATCCCGTGGCTACTCCGGGAAACAAAAAGAGGCCGTTTCTAGCCATTTCGGCCACTTTTCGTTCGCGGCTACTATTTTTCGGCACGTTTAAGGTTGTAGGACCCGCTCATCACCGGCTCGTGGAGATTGTCGTAGCTTTTTTTCATTTTACTCGCCAACCGCTAATCGAGTTTCGGACCACAGCAAGACCAACCGAACGGAAAAAAAAAAAAATGAACACACTTGCAAAAAGAGGTGCAACACGAGGTCTTCCAAGGGGGTCACCCATCCTAGTACTACTCTCGCCCAAGCACGCTTAACTTCGGAGTTTTGATGGGATCCGGTGTATTAGTGCTGGTACGATCGCACCCATCAATAGCCCCGCACTTTATTCTTTCATAGCGTACGCTCCCGTGCGCAGGTTCTGATCCCCCACCCTTCAGACGGGCATAACTTTTGATCCGGAAGGAGTTACGGGACCCACAGCATATCACCGCGAAGCTCTCGCCGACCCGCACGTGCAGAGATACAGGTACATCCCGTGGCTACTCCGGGAAACAAAAAGAGGCCGTTTCGAGCCATTTCAGCCACTTTTAGTTCGCAGCTACTGTTTTTCGGCACGTTTAAGGTTGTAGGACCCGCTCATCACCGGCTCGTGGAGATTGTCGTAGCTATTTTTCATTTTACTCGCCAACCGCTAATCGAGTTTCGGACCACAGCAAGTCCAATTGGATCCGCTGCATTAGTGATGGTACGATCGCACCCATCAATAGCCCCGCACTTTATTCTTTCATAGCGTACGCTCCCGTGCGCAGGTTCTGATCCCCCACCCTTCAGACGGGCATAACTTTTGATCCGGAAGGAGTTACGGGACCCACAGCATATCACCGCGAAGCTCTCGCCGACCCGCACGTGCAGAGATACAGGTACATCCCGTGGCTACTCCGGGAAACAAAAAGAGGCC